>NW_027526217.1:605769-885912 GCF_048455015.1 Haemaphysalis longicornis | reverse complement strand
GTGACGTACGTACGTCCCGTGCCGGACACTCCGCACGCGCGCACACCAGCGCTGTTATTCGGCCCTCCGCTGCATCGCCCTCCAGCGCTTTCCTTTACTTGCGCAGTTTTCTTCTTCATCTTTCCCCGGCTACGGCCTTTTTCTTTTCTTTCGGAATTTTCAGCGCGATGATTCAAGGCGCAACACTGGCATACGCTAAAATGAAAAGGATGACACCGCGGCGTAGAATTAACGGCTTATTGTTGTGCCACCATGTTGGTTTACGTGGGGACTGGACGACAGCAGCCAGTACCACTGCATAGAGTTTCATACTAATTATATACCAGAGGGAAATGCGGCGCTGCAATCGCGGGCCGTCTTGGGCGCCGCCATTGCCGCTAGTGACGTTCCGCGCATACTTGGCTTGATTAACCACATGGCTTCTTTTTTCTCTCGAAGGCAAAATTAACAAACATGGGTAACTTTTTTTTCTTTTTGAGCTTCTAAGTTTTCTTTTTTAGAGCTTCGTTTTTTGGAGCGTCATTTCTATACTAACAAAACAAATTTGAATAATCTTTCACGGTAGTATTGTTGCTTTTTTTGGATCCGGAGGCAGCTTCTCAGCCTGTTCATGAGCCAAGCCAAGGACAAGTGGAACGTGCCTGCCCGATACATGATGGAACGCTCACTGAAGCGCGGCTCCCCTAGACGGTGGCGCCAGATTTCCCTCTAGTGTGTCTTAGTATGAAACTCCATATCCCACTGTGGGGGCCCCGAGCGGTTTCGATGCACCTTTACTGGCAACACCGTTCGAAAGCAGCCCTCTCTGGATGGGAAATCAGTTTGAATGTAGAGAACAAAAAAGAAAACAATATTTTGGGAGGCTCGTTTGGTCATAAATGATTGTTTTTCCTTGCTTTCGAATTAAGCCTATGTTTTAAAGGGATAGACAACCAATTTTTGTGGAGTGCCTGTCGTCTAGCTCACTAGGGTAACCGCGAGGAATTTCTAAATTAACAGGCGGGAATACTTTTAATTTGGCACTAAAATGACTGAAGTCTAAAAGGTGGCGGCACATGGTGTCCAAACGTGACACTAGGTTGCGTGTCCCATGGCCTCCTCGATCAGCTGTCGGTGCGCCTTTTCAGCCGCCAGCTGCTCACAAAGGCCACGCGTGTCCAAATTCGAAAGCTCGATGAAGGAATAGGAAAGGTTTCACATTATTGTTGTTTTACCCGGGGACAAGTTAACAAATACCTGTTTGCATCTCCCGTGCAGTTAGAGGTATGTTGCAGCATGGCTCTCGGTCATGGTTTCCAACATTATGTTTGGCGGGACACGCATGGCTTGTAGATCTAGAAGTTCCGATTCCCAAACTTCTACGGCGCTATCAGCAAAACCATTAACTGTTAACAAAGCCGGGGTGAAGAAAACATACTCGACAAAAATCGGTAGTACGTCCATTTAAATTATATGCTTCGTTTATGAGCTCGGTTAGAAATATTTAAGGTGAACTGCATGAGGATAATCTGGCAAATGATAAAATTGTCTGCAACCACCTTTAACACTAGAGCTGTCTAAGCCGAGCGTCCGCCCGACGCACCAAAAAAACTGTGGTTGACTTCTCTGGCATAGGAATCGGTAAAACCCGAAAGTGACATGTGCAGCGAAATCTGCAGCTGATCATGATTTGCGGGTCGGCGGCTGTCTTGTCGGTGTGCTTGTAGAGCGATGTCCTGCTGGCGGGTCACTACGGCAAAGCTGTACTGGCGTCATTTTCGGGACGGATATGACTTCAGTGAAATCTTGGGGTATCCCAGCATAAAACATTTTCGGGTTAAAATTTAGAACTCGAACATGAACAACCCGAAAGTAATACGTACTCGTTAGTACTAAAGGTTGCTTCCCCGCAAGAATACCCGATGTGCAGGGGTGCACCCTTTACAGGCAGCTTGGTTCGTTGAACTGGCGTCACTTCCGTGACGGATATGACGTAAGCGATACATTCGTGAATCCCGGAATAAAACATTTTCGTGTTGAGAACGTCGCGGAGCCATCACGTCGTCTGGCGTAGCTTAACAACCCCTGGCGCAGCAGTGACTAGCTTCGCACTCGCTTCGCTAGACTAGGCATGGTTCCGCCAAGCCTCACCGGCGCCGATCAAGCCGTGACGTCACTGCGCAACAGCGTTGCTGTTTTTCCAGCCCTCTACCGCTACCGCAAGCTGCACCAATTGCTTTATATGGCTTTCTGGCTAAAGCCATCTGGATAAATTCCGTCTTTTATATGGCTCCAGCCACGCTGCCTGCCTCACAAACAAACTACGGTTCCAATGAATGCAAAACAACCTTGAGGCTTCTATGTTCTCACGCTGCTCAAAATCTACCAGGTTTTCGGTCTCAGAAGTGAATTTGGCCTTTGGTGGAGGCGAGAACAAAATATTCAGGGAGACACTTCATACGAGTTGCGCGTTAGATTGCGGTATCATTACATTTCACTTGAAGCTGTGCGATCCTAAAAATCTAACGGTACGTCTTTCGTGATTCTGTCCACATTTGTCGTGACAATATCCTCCAAACGTGATGTATATATGTCTAGCATGCAATATTCGCATCGTACCAGTTGCAGTGGTTCCGGCCAGTAGTGGTTTCAGGTGCCGCGAGCATCTTCTTCTGTGCTCACAGTGCGTGATAAGCTTGCTTACAACACTCCTTCAGGCCAGAAGGGGTTCAATTGTGTTCTCACATCTTCATGGTTTTTTCCCTTTAACGTCATTTTTATTTTAAGGGCGGAGCTGTTGTACAAGCCATACGTTCGTCGTTGCAAACAACAAAATAGCAAGAAAATACGCTGCACACGTGGTCGCGTTCCTCGCGGCGACCGCTGAGCGTTCCCGGTACGCGCAGTGGCTTTACCAACAACAACAACACGGGGAGCGAGAAAATGCCTAGCGCTCATGAACGCGTGAATCGCAGTGATAGCCGAGTCCCGGCTGAAGCATTGCCCTTAGCAAAAAATTGGGCCCATCTCCCCGCGAGGGGGACTCGAGTAAATGCGTCGAATAGGGGATGGGTGTATTGCGTTAACGTTTAGTGTTTGGGGAGTTGGTGGTAGTGAATGCGTTGTATCAGCATCTTCTTGACGTAGTTTGAATGAGTCAAGGATATAAGGCGCGTTCGTAGCCTCCCATTCTGTGTCGGCTTTGTGGCGCAGTGGGTAGAGCACCATGTACATTGCGTTCCGCCCGCAAGGTCGAGGGATCGAAACCAGGCGCCGGATGGTTTTTTTTGTATAGTGTAGGGGGAGAGGTGCGGACAACGACGGTGCGGACTACGACGGACGTCAACGTGGGTGACATCGTGAGTTACTGAAATGCTCTGCATTAAAAAAAATAGCTGCGGCTTATCTCAGCTAACCTTGGTTATGCAAAGCAAAAGCTTGGCTTAGTCTGGGTGACTCTTGGTTTCGAACCTTTGATGTAGCTACATTGTCGAGCACGCCTCAAAGCCGTTCGCTCCCGTGCAACGCTCGCAGAAGGAGTCCCGGCGAATGCGGCGTTCCTCGGAGCGAACGCCGCGTTCATTCACGGCGAACGCGCCATTCCTCATTGGCTGGCACGAGACGAGTCACGTAGCCGAGACGACCCAGCGGTGCATGCGTGGGGGGCTGCGGGGGTAGTAAGCTGTCGATAAGCTGATCGGCCGCAGCGGCGGCGGCGGCCGCAGTTCGTGCTGAGCAGGACGACTTAAAACGGAGCCTTGTGCAGCCTGTGCTGCGTCTCCGGTCAAAAGGTGAAATTGCGCATTCGCCGCGAAACCGCTGGGCTAAAGTAGTAAAGCTTTGCTTTAAAACCTCATGTGCTGTTGCCAAGCGCCACCGTGCATGCACTGCTTGGCATGAGGAGCACAACGATAGCGATGCATATGACGACGGCTACTACTAGCACAGCGCAATTCAACGACGAGACATGTACATAAACAATTCAGAACTTCTAAAAATACGTGTTGATGTGTGCTTCAGTGCTCACGTATGAAGAAATCTTGAAACTTCGCTATGGTTCAAGCCTTCTGCGACTTAGTGCAAGCTTCGCTAGTTGAGCTGGGGGAAGTCTAGAATGCAGAGCATCCACCACTCGCCACGAAGACGACGACCACCTCTTCGATGCATATGCCAACTATTGCTTGCCGCGCAACTATGCAAAAAAAAAAAACAACAACAATGATACTAAACCCTAGCTGTGTGTCTGGCAATTCTCACCTATAACAGCTTCGCCATTCAAGCATTGCGTGTGAGTGCAAGCTTTCCCTGAATTTTTCCCCCTTGGTCTTCGTCGTCAGTGTTCGTGGAAGAGGGATCAGCGATAAAAAGAGATAAGCTGCCCCATTCAGGCTCATTTAGAACTTTGAAAAACTTTTAACTGAGGAATGCTAGAGAAAAAAATTCCCCGCATTTCCCCCAGGGGAAGAATGTGAAATGGCGAATGTACGAGCTTAATTTGCGCGGTTCGGTAATGTTCGCGAAAGAGAGATCACACACACACACACAACTACAAAGAAAGAAAGATGCATTTATTCACAGACACCTATTTGTGTTGTCGTTGTACTTGATTGCTAGAGCGGATCTGAGCTTTGAAATTTCGTGTCAGTACTCCTTCAAGCGGGTGCATTAGCCCTTCTCACGCCCGATTCCTGGCCAATCCCCCACGTGGATATGTGCCATGTCAGCGGCCAAGCAGCGCGCGCCCATCTCCCTCCGTTGCCAAGGACGACGAGGAGATTCCTGGCCAATCCCCCACGTGGGTATGCTATGTGGACATCGCCGGTGGACGCAGGTTCAGGGTCGCTTAAGAAGTGCATCGCACTTAATATACCGAGCGCTTCACTGGGCATCTCCATGTATACGCGAATGGGCGATTCATCTTAAATCTCCTTTGGTTAAAAGCGGGAAAGACATCAAGGGTACGTAGGCCTTGAAATGTTAGCAGAAAAGTATATTCCTTTACTTCTTGAGTGAAATAATGTGTGATACCGCAGTACGTGCCGTAGTAAAATGCATACAGTGTGCATACTTTAGCAACCCACATGTCAATAATAGAGTCAACTACATGTAAAAGTTAACATTCAGCTTTGCTAACTTTTTATATAGTTTGAAGTAAAAAATTATCCATCAGATACGCGAATTACGTACAGAACGAGCTTCTGAGATAAGGAGCTCATGGTTGTTTTCTAGAATGGTAAGGTCGAATATTGTGTAACAAGACGGGTGATCATTGATACCACTCATGGGGGCCCGCTGTAAGTTATGTAAATATTGCAGGTACTGAATAACGAGTGCAGGCTTATTGTCCAGAAAGGACGATTAGGCATGAAATTTTTGTGTGCGAAAAAAACATCGACGTGGAATACGACATTATGTGTTAATATCACATTATCCATGAGAACTGGATATTTTATGTGTCAGAAAAGACATTAAAATTTGCTATTACGCAGAAAACGTCTTTCGTTGCTGCTGCACCCCGGGGATCCTTTCCCCCGGGGTGCTCCAGCCTCGTCCGATCGGGGCTGGCTGGAGCGCCCCACGGAAGTGACGTCACCTGTTTTTTGTTATTATTTCTTGGATTTGGTCGTCGTTGTTGATCGCCGAAACTGCTGAAACTAGTACGAAGTACCATATGCCGGCCGTGCAAAGCGGCCGTGCCGGCACTCATGTTTAGGTCGGCTCTGCTTTTCATTGTTTACGATGAAAAGCACGCGCTTTTTGTACGCGCCGTAAGCGCAGGCTGATAACTCTCCTCCTTAGTACATCGGCTGTCGTTCGGTACGTGTTGTATTATCTACGGCGCACCTGCGGGCAAGGCAAAACCACTCCGAGTGGAGGATTCGGAGGATTGTGTTGCACGTTTAAATTCGCCGGCTTTTGTAACCGCACTTCTTTCTTTCTTTTTATTTTGGAAGGTGTGTGCGCGCCCCATATCACGCCATCAGGTTTGATCTGCTGTGGCTCAATAGGGAAGAATGGGTCTGTGTCCTCAAACGTGGGCACTGGCTGAAGACTCTGCCGGCAAAGGTCTAAATAGTGTTGCACGAAGGCTGCTTGCGCTCCCATTTAGATCATAGAATCTGTGGCTTTTGTGGGGAGAAGAATAGGCCGAAGGAATACTTTTGAAGGCCCTCATTTGACAAGAGTTCTCTTGGGTCTAGCTTACTGGTGCCCAGTGCACTTGATCTTCCACTCTGGTGCACTGTAGTACGCGCCGCTGAACACCAGCGTTTTTGTCCGTATAGTTTTGGCGCAGCAGCCTGAAATGTATTGAAACCTCACCATACTTTCTGTGCATAAAAAGACCAGCAGGTGCCTTATTTTGGGGAGTGAAATCAGCACAGCTGGGACAAAAGAGGCCTGAGTTATATTAGATGTGGCAAAAAGATGTTTGGAGTAAACGCGTGTTAATATGCCTGTTTTCGTCGTGCCTACAACTCTGTATATTTGGTCATGTTGTACCAACTTTTCCGAGCTTCAAAAGTTACAAGGCACACTGCAGTGCTAAAAGTACTGATCACAAAGTGTCAAAAAATTTGGCTTCTGGCACAAGCATAACTTTGCCACCCGTGTTAGTGATGGCCTGGAAAGAATCACGCCGAAGCAGGAAGCACCGACCAATCCAGGAGATACACTGTACTTCATTTCACCAACTTCACACACCGTTGTAAAAATTGTGCTGGTAACTAATAAACAGCGAGAGCACAGCGCGCTGTACCACACGCTGGTAAGCGTAGCAAATGTAGCGCCAATATAGTCTCCCACATAAACTGTGCCCACAGCTCCTGTCAACACCAAATTGATAAAAGCGTTGTTGCACATAATTTGTATACAAACGTCATGTAAGTAGTGCGCATGTTGCTTCTGGTCATAGCAGCAGCTGTCCAACAGCCTACCACTGCAAGTGATGAAGAACCGACCAACCATGTGACGTTTGTTGTCCAAAAAGGAAGAAGCATACAGGCCTTCGTTTTCTGCCAAGCAGACTGGATGCTCATCACGCTGAAGTTCCCCGCAGTCAGAGCTGTGTGTGCGCATCCGTTTACGCGTATACGTGCTGCCACGTGCACCTGCAGCTGGCAGCACGTGGCGCCAGCAATATTCCATTCTGCCAAGGTGCCGGTTTAGCGCCGTAGTGAGAGGATTTGGCTGCTGCTCTGGCGAAATGAGTTCAAGTACACCAGTCCATACGGCGGTGGCCCCGCCGACGCCACGTATATGTACGGTCAGTTTTCGCGTTTGATGTTACACTTTCGTCTTTAAAACTGGCGAAACTTGCACTAAGTGCCGCAAGGCGGGCTGGAGGATTTCTTTTTAGATCCTCCTGAAGCACTGAATGACACACCACCACGTATTGCGAAATTCGTTTATTTACGTGTTCCGTCGTCGCTTCTCACTGTGGCAGTAGTAGTAGTCATCGTCATATCCATCTTCCGCATGCATGACTGGCTGACACGGATTGCTTTGTCCGCAGGCTTTCCCATTCCTCCTAAAGTGAAATGCGTCGGCACGCGGTAGAACCGGCTTCGCGCTCGAGCTGGGCGTCTGCGAGGTGTCTTGTGCTCATCCTTGTGGCGCAGACGTACGTGACTGTTTTCTTGGTATTTTTCCGAGCACCACGGGCAAGCCAGGTTGATGCCGCACGCTCATCGCAAAACGCGTGCACACGTTCGGGGTAAACGGCGGGAGTAACTATGATATGATGTTTTCTGATGACGCCGCACACATTACGGCCAGCAACGTATGGCGGCTGGTCGTAATTACTATTAATTTTATAATGGGCACAATAGCAGTATTGTCGTAAAAAAGAACTGCAGCTAAATTATAAATCCTAATTGTTGTATGCTAGTGACATGTTGCAAGAAAATCGGAAATGTAATAGTTATATCCCTTCGCTCACCAGCTGTACAAGTTGTACCTGCCCCATGTACCTTCAAATACTGATTAGTCTCATGGCCAACACATGAGCCATACATGCTCAACTGTTCCCAAAAGGACTAAGCAAACACACAACCTCCAAGAAAACACATCCGACATTATGAAGAAACATTTAAAATTGGCTCACTTTATTTGACCAACAACCAGTACATTTTGCTTTTATAGCCCACAAAAGACCATCGCCAGCACTGCATTATGGCTGAAGAACTTTTCTGCAGTTGGCTTTGGCAACAAGCAGAATGCACCATTATGAACTGGAAACACATATGACAAGCCACAGCTTTTACCAGCCCATTGGTTGCACTGGGTGTCAAGAGATAAAAAGGAAGAACCAGCAAAAATGCTTTAATGTATTTAATGTATGCACAATGATCAAACATTAATTCAGAGTGTAGAAAAACATCCCTTCCAGCATGTTCGGCTGATCAACCCATTTGTGACAGCCTTATCGAAGTGAAGGCAAGAACGAGTCCGTGGCAGGATTTCGATGTGGGCTTTAAGAACTGTAGGCTGTCTGCAGTCATAATTACTATTGTGCGCCAAACGCCCTAGTACACTGAGTGAAGTGAACTTCAGCAATGAAAGTAGTCATAAGAAATTTTTATCGTATGGTGACCATTGCGAATCCTAGTAAACCGTTACAAGCACCTGGCATGCTGGCAAGAGAGAGGTAGAGATAGTAAAAGATTTTTGAAAGGAGAAGAGGCCAGCCTGAGAAACTGAACTTGGGACTGCTACTTAAATCCCACTGGGGCAAGGAAGGTACTGAATACTGAGGGTATGAGAAATGACAGTGAAATCAACCAATGAACTTTGAGGGTATGAGAAATGACAGTGAAATCAACCAATGAACTTTGTACACTTAAAGCATGTATGGGGCGCAGAAACAGACTAATCACTGCATAATTCACATAACTTATTTACCGACCATAAAAAAAAGTTCCGCAGTTTGTGAAATTTCACCACATAGACCCAAGAGTCCTGACAGGACAAGCAGCGATTTGACAGCTCGATCGTGCTTCTTCGTGTCAGCCCACGTGCCAAAAATCTTTCGTTCAGACAGAGGGTAAGCATTCAAGCGTAGTAAGGCTGCTTCAAGGTCTTTTCACCCACTAGTATACCTTGGTCAAAAACTATGCAAATGATCAATTGTTTCTGTACAGCCTTACACAGAAGGCAGTTTGGGCTATCCTCGCGTCCGATTGTGTACAGATACTTTCAGGTCAATGCTACTTTAAGCCGCAGCCTGTGTAACAAGGTTTCATTGACTTCTGTGAAGTTGAGGGGCATGAGCGAGCCAGAACCTTTGCTCGGGATCAGTCCTGGGGAGCTGTTCCTGTCAATTCTGTGGGTCAGACCAATGCAAGGCAGCAGCTTGTGCACGGGCTCTGTAGAGTATTGCATTGCTATCTTGTCTTATGATGTGTGTAGCCAAAACAGTGTATATCCTTTAGCCGGCACAAGGCAGCATTTCCTTCACAGAAAATTAGTTCTATAATTGTAATTACACTAGCTAGTTACTAATAATTTTTCCAAACAAAGAGCACGACTACAAAGTGTAACAAAGGGAAGGGACAGCAACGACTTCCAGCTAGTGCCTTGTTTTAAACGTATGACCCATATAAATACCATGCGCTTTACAACATCAACATAGCAAAAACAGCACGACGCCATGCTGCAACTTTTCTGCTACGACCCCCATGAGCACTGCCAGCTTTCATGTCCGCAACCTCGTTAGACTCGGTTTCCCCTTGAGAACATGATTTTAGTGCTAAAGATGACAGACACACTTTACTGGTGCTTGCATCTATCAATCAAACACCAGTAAACGTCAGTTAATTTGAAATGATACGGGGTAAACTTGGAAGCTGGCACAACTAGGTGGGATGGGAGTGGCAACAAAAATCTGTGCACAATACAGCCCTGTTGTGGCATTTTTCAGCACGGCGACAGTTGTCACACCGCCCTTGTTAACCTATATTCGAATCTCCTGATACTATGGAGAGACTTGTTGCATTGGTGGCACACTGGAATTACCACTGTGTTGAACCATGGAGCCTGCCGCTTGCCATTCGAGTATGCGAGTCTGCCGATGGAAATTTTTTCTGGCGACTGTTGCACTGCCCTGCAGTGCTTCATGAATTATTTCCTGCTGGCACAGCCATTCCATTCCACGCAGACAAACAAAATGCGCACAGGCCGCATGCAACAGGCACGTGTTTGTGTTGTTGTGTGGGAAGCAGGTTTGCCAATGGGTACCAGTCGGCTGCGCAGTAGCACCCAATGTATGCTTAGATGCAGATATACCTAGCGGGTCCACCTTGGTTCATTCCACGGAGGCAAAAGCAACGCTTTCTCATGTTTCTTTGATGGTGCTTTTCAATGGCCTCAACTTTGGATTGCATTAAACAACGAGACAGAAATATTTTATGGATTTGCGAGCAGAAGGATGTTAGGGCTTCCACCTCGTGAGAGCCGTTCTTAGTCCAAATGCACTGAAACCCACAAGTGCCGTCAAAGTCGCCCACCCCGGACTTTCACTGCTGCCTTCACCATCGCTACAGTTACATCTGGATTTTTTTAATTATTAGTAACGATTAATTATTAACAGTGACTCTAAATGGCTAGTCAGTGAGTGGAAGTGGTTTGGTTTGTTGGGTAAAAATCAGAAAAGACTGCTTTCACTATATGTTGTGAAGTGGGCGTGACAGTGACCCTGGCTCGTCAGTGAGCAGAAGTGGTTTTGCCGGTTGGGTAAAAATCAAGCATGACTGCGTTGAGGGGCAGAGGAAGAGTGCGGAGCACGTCAGACATACTTTTAGCCTGTGCGATCAGTGTACGTGCTTTGTGCCATTGAGAACTTTAGCAGGTGTATCCCATGTATTGTTTTTTACAAGTTTGTCCGACATAAGCGTTAAATCATTCATTCCTTTTAAAAGCAACACGAAGCCAGCAGGTGAGAAAGAAAAAGGTATGCTAGTAATACTAAAGGAAATTCAGGCTATTAGCAATAGTTCAGAACGATATGCAAACAATCTTTGCTAGCATGCACAGTAGCTGACGAAATACTGCAGGGTAACAGTAGCACATGCACAAGTGATTACAAAGAGGGTTATGGCATGTACAGGTAAGTGTGTAAGGTTGGTTTAGAGCTAATATGCTGCGTGCACACGTAAATAAAAATACCCTGCAAAAAAGATGAACAAGGCAACTGAGGTTAGAGCAAATAGAAACAACAACTACGCAGAGTCACCTAGATGGTATGCTTAGAATGTAGATATAACAGTTCAACACAGCACGTAGCATCTGTTATTGCTGAAGCCACTGATGCATCACCTAGCCTGTCATGAATGGGCACGATCACGTACGTTTGGCGACATTGTAAATTTTGGAGCACACGAACACAACACACACGGAAAATGCCACAGTAACTCACGGCAGATATCCGGCGCATTTTTTGGCCACGCTTATAACGACAGGGATCACGGCAAGTTGAAGCGAACGAACAAAAACTCGCTGTCACTGCGACGCACCATTGCTAGCTGATGGGGCTCTAGATTATTCACGTATACACTCCTGCAGCGACATGAATCTGGACACTTGCAAGGCGAGTACGGAGCAGTATCAAAGTATTTGCCTCGCGTTGTGATACCGACACAACACCGTGTATAACAATGACTGTGATAATAGCATCGATGACTGCGGCGCCAGCAGCTTCACACAAAAAAACCTCTGGAAAACTATGACGCACCACACACATCGGTCACGTTTTGAAGGCAACACGGTGCTTCGTATTTTACTGCATATTTTGGGGCAACATTTGGTTCTGATACGTACGTATTTGATATGAAAACATTGCGCTCTGCGCAAGCGCTGACCAGCACTTCGCGTTGCTGCCACGAATAGTCATCGGACTTTGAAGACTGTGGAAGATACAAGCGCGGTGACACAGGCTTGGAGCTGAACACCTCATATGAAACGAAAACACAGCGCAGCACCGCACCACTCGTGAGCGACTCTACACAACGCCGACGCTCGTAACATTCTTGCTTGCCTCGGCACCGCGCGAAGCCGGAATATTTGAAATAGGCCAACGGAACAAACTCGGAACAGACAAGCCCGTACTAGAGTGAACTCTACCTGACTCTACCCCTACGTATGCCAAAATTCGCTCATCGATGGAATTCGGCCTCTTCTCCATGCCGCTCGTCCGTAGGTCATCCGTAAAACCCGTGGTAAATCTATAAAAAGTGCTTTGTTTACACAACTTCTTCTACGCGAGTGTCAAAAACAATAACAAACTCGAGTTTCGCAGAGAAAAATATAATGCAAACATCTACAAAGCATGTCCATGACGTCACGGTGACTAAATGACGTCATATTAAAAGACAATAAACTCAGGCTAAAAATAAATCTTGATACTATAATATTAGTGTGTCACTGCCAAAAATATATGCAATACTATTGAAGTAATTGCAATGTAATGCAATTACGCAATTTTTTTGTTGACGTACGTCACTTCCGTGGGGCGCAGCAGCCAGTTCGGGGGGAATCGGCTCGGAAGCCCCGGGTTGCAGCAGACGCAGCCAAACAGAATTCATTTCACGTAAATGCAGGGCAGCTACCGATGCTTGATCAGTGGTTAAGCATAGGAGCGGCGGGTAATACCTGCTTCTGGAAGCACTAAAGCACAACATAACCTTTGAAATCTGCCGCCGAAGGTGTTTTTCGTGTGTATAAACCATCTCACATGAACATTGGTTTTCCGTCAACACAACATCACATCCCACGCACACTTCAAAGGAGTATCCAAGGCCTCAAATCCGTTCGAGACCTCAAAGTCCTGCAGTCGCGTAACTGGGTGCGTAGGCTTGCTAACCAAGCCGGAAATCATGAAACACCTTGGCTTCACACGTCTGTGTAGGTTGCTCCTCCAAGCGCCTTCCTACTTAGCGTATATTTTCGTCGTTCGAAAGGGTGTTTCTGTTAACGACATGCGGCGTCAATCTACACCTTCCCACGCTATTTTCTTTATGGGACCAACAAGAAATACCCTGAGGCACAGGCAGTGGGAACGTGTATAAATGCGTCCCAGGGCATCGCGGGTGCCGGCAGCTTGCGTACTCTGCATGCGATCTGCCCTCGCAAGCCGAAACGTGGCGCGTAGGCGGCATGCAGATTACCAGGAGTCAAGAGCGGACATACCCCACACACTCAGTCGCGCGCGCAAGGCTGCCGCGTGCAGTTAGATAAGGGAGCGTCGTATCCACTGGACGGTCCCGATGAATATTTCCGGCCACAGTAGACAACAGACACCCAGCCAGCTGGCGGGGCAGAACAGACGATCTCGTATGGCGAAGCCTACGGCAGGGCGCCATCCTTGCATCTCGTTTAGTCAGACGGGCCCGCCGTACAACTTCCGGCGGAGACCGTAGAAATATTGACAATGGTCGTGGCGCCCGACACTATACGGGGGCGAATTAGGCGATGCGCGGACGTTCATAGCGAAAATCTAGAGTGGAGAAGGGGTGGGTAGCCTTCGAGAGCGTGCCAGATTCGCGGCATGCGACACCAACGCTTCTTAGGGCTAATCGCTTTGAAATCGTGGGCAATTCTTATTTTCTTATTTTGTGCGGCACAGAAGCCGTGTGTCCCTGGTCTGCGCTGGGTACTGCCAGAGCTGCATTATGCGAGAAGTTCGGGCCAACGCGTAGGTAGTATAGGGGGGGGGGGGGGGGGGAACTCTCGTGTTGGAATAATGGATTTGGCAAACCCTGTCTTTCAGAAGTCAGGGGAGGTAAACCAGTTGCTGATGAGATAAGCGGTCACACTAAAAAAAATTCTCCAGTAGCACATACATCTGTTTTCGATATTGATGATTAGGACGCTGATGCTTTGTGCCTGTATGGCCTCTTGAATTTTAAAATAAAAATCGATTTCGTGAGGTAAGCCCGGAAAGTATTCAGTTATTTACCGCTACAACAGTGCATTTTACTCGTACTAATGATGTCATTTACGTACTTTCTTTAAATAACTGCATCTGGAAGTCGAAATACGTATTTTACGGCGTGCGGTGGCAGCAGTTTGGAAGTGTCATCCTCAGCATCGTCACATAGGGTAAGTTTTCTTTCATTAGCGTTTGAAATTTCAGGCATACCCAAAGCCGCATGAAACTATATTGAGGCTTTAACGTTTCAGGACATGAGTAGGGCTATAGTTCGCCGAACAATGCTGCACGAAATGTGGGGCAATACATCAGGAGCCCTTTCGAAGCGGTGGTGTAGAAAAGGTGAGCCACCGTCTTCTTACGACATCCTGCAGTCAGCGCATGACCCCCATATGTAGCGGAAGTTTTTAGGCGGGATATTTTATTACACAACGTCTTCACGTATAAAAGGCGATCAGGTTGCTCTTCGCGTTTTGGCGTCGAGCCTTGTTACCCTAGCCATCGATTTTAAGGTTCACATACTAAGCGACAAAACAACATTCACTTCAGGTAGGACCAGAGTTTGTAGCTTACGAGAACTGTTTGGCCCAACTTTGCCAAAAACTGCTGCACCGACCTTGAGGATTAACGTTGGCCTTATACAACTTTAACTTGCATTTTCGTATAGGCAATGCACCAAGGCCAACATAAACATTGTTAGGCCACGTTAATACGATGCAGAAAATAATGTTCGATGGAGATCGGGTTGCCACTTCCGTATAAAAAATTGAATGAGGTCTAATAAAGTTCAATTTGTGGACTGTCTGCGCTGTCCACCGATTAGATTTTAATGCTCGGAAGATCCGATTATAACCGTACCTCCAGTGCCACACACATGAAATTGAGGCTTAACCTACCATCTCTAGCGTCTCGTCGTAAAGTTCTTCGTCTGTGTCTTTTCCATTAAATATTCTATCACCCCGAACTACGCAGTGAATTCGTTGAAACGCCTCATTACATTTCTGCTCATTTAGACCACTCAAATAAAGTCAGGATACCCCATGCACTGACTAACGCTTTCTCACAGTCATTTTTCCCCCGGACAGCCACAGACTGGAACCACTTTCCCGATTCCAGTGCCTGTATACAAAATCCGGTTTTTTCAAAAACACCTTAGCTAACATTGTATACTAGGAATGTTTTTGTACTTACCTGCCTCTAATTACTGTTTACTGTACTTATTTGCTTTGTTACCTAGCTAACATTGTATAATTAGTAAATGTTTTGTGCTTTATATTGCCTCTAATTTCACTCACCATATTTCTGTATTACCCACTCCCCTCTGTAATGCCTTCGGGCCTTGAGGGTATAATAAATAAATAAATAAATTTATAAATAAATAAATAAATAAATAAATAAATAAATAAATAAATAAATAAATAAATAAATAAATAAATATGCCAGGCACATCTGGCAGACACCGTTGCCTCGGCAAATATTGAGACGGTAGCGATATTTCACAGACAACAAAAGTTAACATATCCAGCAATGCTATACGTTCAATTAAAACTGCACATCTCAAGAAAATGCCGTACGTTGGCCGAATCAGCATATTTCCTGACTTCAAGGCGAACGCATACGTCACTAAGATATTTTGCGCGGGACCTTCGAAACCGAAGAGACTTAGAGTTTTAAGGCTCTGGCAGTAATAATGCCACTTCGCGAAACACTCGGGCTGAGGCTGTTGTCTTTGTAAGCCTAGACGAAAGGTGACCAGGGGACTGAGTCAGGATGAGCGTGCAATGAGTGGGGAGGTGATGGGGTGTGCGAGTATGGAAATTCTGTTCGGCAACTCACACAACTAGAATCACACCGGTAGTGCAAACTCCAATATAGCAATCAGAAATTTTTTATGTGGAAGGCAAAGTTGGCCGAAGAGAGAACACTAACTGAGCTTCCAAATTAAAGGTCTCACGAAAAACTAATGTGTAACATCCCCAAGCCCATAATCGGCCCACACCTACGGAATAATCGATCACCGGCTAGACTGTTTACATAAATACGTGACAGTGGTGAAGTGTAAAAGCCTCTCAGTGATATTAAGCTGTGTTATGCATCAGATGCGGGGTCATACTTTACGTGTGAACGTTCTTCATTGTACAAGAAAACCTTGCGATATCTTTGAAGCTATGTGTCTGTGGGAAGTCGCAGTGTACGAAACGTTTAGCTCGAAAGAATTGTTGTTTGGTGCTTTGCTATTCGAACGAGTCGGGGGAAATAAGCGTGCTTCGTGTGCCTTGCCCTGCGACTCAGCAGTGACCAGAGATTGGGGGCGCTATGGCGGCGTTCACAACACCCATTGTGAGATTGAACACTATTTCGTTTCATGCACTACATCGCGAGGGTGCTTAGGCGTCCGAATAATTTTTTATTGGCCATGGGCATTTCGCGTTTTTTTTTTATGGTGTGTGGAAGTGGGATGTGAAATTTTCATTCGCGAGAATTGTGGCTTCGGTGTCCGGCCGAGATTGCGTTAGCTCCTAAACAGAGTGGGAATGACACTGTATAATGTCCTAGCTTTTGGCCTAACCTGAATGGCGAACTGCTGACCAGGTAAGCTGGACGACGACGTTGATCTAGCCTTGGCAAGACATGGAAGTCAACCACTGACTGGTAACCAAGGCATAGCCAATGGTCGGCCGCCGGTGATTCTATAGGTTCCTGGTCATGCCTGACACTGCCTTCCGGATGTGTGTTACCTCTCCTGTTTTCTGCACGTATTCACTGAATTTGTAGCTTAGAAGTGGTTGTGTTAGCCTAGCCTATGAACAGAGGGCGTAATCTCGGCTCTGTTATAGCGGAAAAGTTAATTCTAGCTTCCAGTGCTGTGGTTATCCAGAAAACACCGGGCGCTTGCTAAAATGGCCGCTACCGGAGTTAAAGATTACAACTGTCTCATTCATTTCTCGTTGGATCTATCTAAGTTGGGAGAACCTTGTGTCAAAAAAGAGAGGACCATCGCAACGAATATGAAATATTGTAATAGTGTCTCTCTGGCGCGCCCGTACACCTACGATGATCCCTTCATGTGCAAAAAACACGCCTGAAAGAAATTTCCCGGTAATGTGTGAAAAACAAGTAATCGGAAATTTGTTTTGTACTATGAAAAAATGTACTACGGGAGGAACTGAGGTAATCAGTGATGAAAATGGTCATGCTTGAACGACAATTTCGCCATGTTCGAATCTCGCGCCAGGGTGTTCGGGCACGCAAAATCACCGAATCTTCTATATCACTGCATCTGGATTCCACCCTATACCTTTCCATTCTCATAGCCCTGATGCTGCTTGTACCGGTCAAAAGCTACACAAGCTAATATAATTTCTACTGAAAGAGGTCTTCAAAGGCAGTAATAACCCTGTAGGAGCAAGTACCGACGTCTCTTCAGAGGTTCAATGCCGCGGCGGAGGTTTTAACGCTACCCTAGTTGAAATTAAGACAATCGGACACGCAAAAGGAAACGCTGTGGATTATTTGAGAAAAACACAACTGAGTAGCGCTATACAGCATTCGCTGTTGCCAGATGGCGCCCTGAAGACTTCTGTGGGTGGTTTGAAAGCGCAAGGTTTCTGCAGTTCAATGGCGAATAAAATTTTCTTGTTGACCCTATGGTACGTATACATGCTGCGAGAGGCATAATGTGTGATGGTCACAAGGAAACTTCCCGTCGTTAGAGGTGCAATTATAAAACAGAAGTGGCCGCCAAGCAGCCCGTGGTTATGTTGGGGAGGCGAAGCCAGGCACCAGATTTTCCTCGTGATAGTAATAATTATAGGTTTCAGCAACAGTGTGCGTTAAGCGTAAGTGCCATACAGCACTAAGATGCCAGCTGTCGCAAACGATCCCAAAACTAGAGGGGGAAGCAATGAATACTGCACTGGCAAAAGCAGAACATGGGCGCCTGTTCTCTTGATTATTTCGAACATGACAGTCATGACCCTCGTTTTCCTCTTGGAGTCATTGGAATCGGTTGTTGTAAAAAACGTAAACTGAACGCAATCTTCAGATCGAGGTTGCACATACGCCGATTAAGAGGCAGGTACATGTTTCATTTTCAGAAATGTTCCCACGTAGTACCTACAACAGACTGCCCATGGTTCATTGGTTAGGCAATATAATTTTGGCGAAGAAAAATATGCATTAACAACGGCTATATTTCCACCTGCACATTGCACGTAACTTTTGCTGAGTGTTTTAAAAACATTCTCCAACAAAGATAGCGCACAAAATACGACAACAGAAGCGCAAATCAGCATTGTTCAGGATTATGGTGGAAGGCTTGCAAAAGAAGAAAAAAAAAGTGCCAACATGAACATTACATCAAAGAAGAGCCCACATTCTGTAAATTCACTAATAACAGGGTGGACATCTAGAAAAGCCATTTACTCCTTTGAAATAAGAGCACATGCAACTTTTGAGGAAGGAAATCTCTTGCACATTCGGAGGCCATGTTGCACGTTACGAAAGCACCAGCTGTTTCGATAGGAGACACTGTAGGGTACCCACACTTTAAGACGTCTTTAAATATCCATGTCACGCATGCGCTTCGCAAAACCAGACGAGAATAATTATAAAAATGCTTTATAAGGTCGCCACGAAAGCCTACAGGCTTTACCGTTGCCTGGCGCCAGGCATTACCCGGGCAATGCAAGAATAAGGGAGCCATCCATGGCGGCGTTCAAAGATCCCTTCATGGCATAAAAATGTCATATATATTAGGAATAGTTAGGCTGAAGTTGCTTCCCTAGTGTCCATGAACTCATAATTTCTTTTGCACGAACCCCAACGTAAGTAAGGTCAATATATCTCCTTATTGACGCTCGTATCTTGAGGAGCATTGACGCTCGTATCTTTCTGGTCGGAGCAGAGAGCTCGAGCGAACGACTTTCCCTACACGACACCGGCCGACTGGCATAAGCGACACTGCTACTAAAATTGAACTATTATTAACCGTAATAGAAATAAGGCACATACGTACCAGTATGTATTCGTCCGTCGCGAAGGGCTGACCAGGCAGCGGTGCCGACGGCTGGGCGTTCGTCTGTGGTGGGTATCGCGGAATGGGCGCTTTCCGGTCCATCCATGTATCCCACAACTCCTGCCGCTCGTGCACTTCAAAGCATTGAGCGTTCAAGTGGTGTGAGGTTGTCAAATGCAATCCCGAGCTCCTCGGCGAGAGCTTTGTTATCCGGATCAGGCGATTCCATGACTATAGGGCTGCGGGTGTACTAAGTTTTACTAGTATTATTAAAATGGCCGCCGTCTCTGTTTCGGCACGAGTTCCGATTCCTGTTTGATTCCCGCGCGTGGGTGCTATATGGAGTCGACGCGCTAAGTGTTTCATGTACCGGCTCATATGACGCCATTGTTCACGTCACGAAATCTACAATTTAGCGGGAGATTTAAAATTTTGGCTTAAATTGTCTTATTTCTTAGTGAATAAAGCACCGTTTGCTTTCGGGAAAGCGCTTGGGGTACTATGAAACACCTAACCCTTCGAATAAAACAAGCTTTTGTTTGGTCTTCACGGCTTTTTTAAGGGTAACAGAATGGATCACTAGCTGAAGAAGGCAAGCGCGGCAGGGGGCGGCAGAAAGTTAGATATGGGTTGATGAGATCAAGAAGTTTGCGGGAATACATTGGTCGCAGGTAGCGTAGGACCAGGATCTATGGGAGAGGCCTTTGCCGTGGAGTGGGCGTTAATTGATGATGATGATGATGATGACAACGACGACGACGACGATACTGCTTCCCAAATGCCGTGTACTGTTGTTATTGTTCCCTTTCAATTGGTTTGAACTCTCAAGGGGTCGCCTTCGAGCCGAATGGCGACCCCTTGCGGTTCAAATTCACTAGCTTTTTACTTAAGCAGGAGTGAATCGATCTTCTGCATACGCTTAGGGTTGCCACCTTTCCCTGAAAAAAATACCGGCCCTCGGGGGGGGGGGGGGGGGGCGGCAGGAGGGCGGTATACAGAAGGTTGAACTTGTGTTGAAAAAGACATTTTTTGACATGCAATGCCAGTTATTATACCGTTTTCCTAGAGAGAAATCAATATACAGTAATCCCTCGTTATAACGAAGTCAGTGGAACGGCGAAAAATTCTTTATAAGCGGTATTTCGATGTAAGCGACCACTCGAAAAAAGCTAAAGCAGTTGAGCTTTAATTGCGCCACAACTGCGCAGAATAAAAACACAATGTATTCAGTGAATAACACTTTATTCAGGTGCAAAAAAGGCAGTGGGCTTTGGCTGTGTCATGTTCTTGCCGCGCGCGAGCAACCCCTGCTCCAGTTGGACCAAGAAGTAATTGGCATCCGAACGCCTCGCAGACTACTGATCGAATGAAGAGGGGAAGGCAGTGGCCACTTTCATACTTTCATAGGGGGGGGGGGGGGGGGCGGAACGCTACGACATTTTCGCGCTGGAAAGCGCAGCACACGCCGTTGCTCGATGAGGTTGTCTGTTGAGCTCAAAAAACGATTCACCACTCATTGTAGGCACACAGCGCAATCATGAAAACCGACCGGTTTTGCACTATAGGGTTTCGCGTGTTCACTGGGCAATTTTTTTCCCGAAGTATGCAGCCGTGAAGTTTGCAAAACGTTTTTCCACGCCCCGCTGTCGACGACACTGCTAATTTTTCGCTTCGAGTGTCAGTGTTCTCGCATCGTCGCCATTGACCAATGTCTAGGAACAACATTCAATCACCCTACCATGCATTTGAACCTTTTGTCTGAAGTCGGATGGCCCGAATCGAGCGTGACCGGCTCGAGAAAATCGCCCGGGAAACACCAGTTTGCTAACCCGCCATGTTGACCACATGACTCGCCGCTCGATCGCCGCCGCTCGGCGACGCCCCCGCTCGCCACTGCGCTCTAAGCGGGTCCAGGTCTTCGTGTGCTTCGAGTGAAGCGGCCTAAAATGCATGCGTTTGGGTTGGGACCAGAAGAAATTTCGAATAAAGCGATATTTCGAGTAAAGGGATTTCTTTTTAATGAGGGATTACTGTACGTAACGTTTGTACTGAAAGTGATTGAGACTGGCTATTTCACTGAATGTGCTGCACTGAAAAGTAACCGCCCTTGCTGACCGCGGTGGAGGCATTTCGTTGTGTTGCTCCGCCCCTTGGTCCCCCTTTATCTCAGGGAGTGCGCTCGCCCACGTATTTTCTCTGCTCGCGTGTCTTTGCGCAGATTGTCAACACATACATTTACCGTCGCGATTGGTGAATTGACACTCATAAAACATAAAAAAAAACTAATCGTGCCACAATGGCCAAAAAACCGGCCGATTACGGACGGTTTTAAGTACGGACCGGCAACCGAACCGCTGTCGGGCCGGTCTAAAACCGGTCAGGTGGCAACCCTACATAAACTTCGCACATTTGGTCTTGGAGCATACCGTGACCCTTCCACCACAGCGAATGGGTAAGCAGTCATTTGGGCGAACTATCCTGGATAAATTTGTTTCAGGATAGTTCCAGTAAAACACGAGTTCCAGCCGTTTCATATGACCACATGACTCCGGTAGGGTCACATTTATTTCACAGTACCTCACAGGCTCCGAAGAGCATTGCGTGAGGGGGGAACAAAATAAAACAAAAATACACAGCGCAATACATTGGAATTAGATTGGGGTAACGAATGAAACAACAATGAAGCATCATGAGTTTTGGAATACGGGGTATTAAGAACATCTTGGTATCAGGCGGGGTAGAGAATTAAAACACAAGCAATTTGAAATGGCATAAAACATTAATATGGGGCAACATCATTATACAATTTTGAGCAAGATTTATTACACAACGTAGACTACCATATAAATTTTAAACAAAGGAAAGAAAAAAAGGAAGTTTGACAATATGACAACAATTTTAGATGTGCAAATGAGCTTCAAGAAAAATGGCTGGTCAGTCGCTCATGAAATGCATCACGGTTTGATAAGCAGGCGATGGCGTTTGGAAGATCATTCCACAATGAAATGGCACGTGGAAGCGCAGATAAGTTGAATGAACGTGTCTTACCAAATATTCGCTTGAAACTGAATTGATTATGAAGCCGTGCTGACATGCGGACAGGTGCTTCCAGATGCAGCGGGGATGGCGTAGCTGAATTGATGTATTTGTGAAAAAGACAGAGAAGAGCGATCGATCGGCGAGTTTCTAACAGCTGAAGTGGCATATCTATTTTAATTTGAGTAATACTGGCGTGGCGGTCGTAATTCTGAGAAATGAAGCGCGCAGCTCTATCCTGAATTCATTCTAGTGTTTGTATTAAATAAGCTTGATGTGGTGACCATACAGATGAAGCAAACTCTAATAGTGGACGAACTAAAGTTAAATAGGCTAATTTACGGATGTCAGTAGGTGCGTTGCGCAAGTTCCGGCGTAGGTAGCCTAATGATTTAGATGCTTTGGCACAGACTGTGGTTATATGAGACGACCATGACAAGTTAGGTGTTAAGTGTACTCCTAGGTATTTGTAGGACGTTGCCCTTATTAAGTCAGTGGTATTGATAGAATATGTGTGGTTAGAATTACTTCGCTTGCGAGAGAAAGAAATTCTTTTCCACTTGAATAGGTTAAGGGTAATCTGCCAGGTGTTACACCAATTATGAATTCTGTTTAGGTCATTTTGAAGGGCAATATGATCGTGAGGAGTGCTTATGGGACGATATATAATGCAATCATCTGCAAAAAGCCGCATGGAAGACGAGATGTTTGTAGGTAAGTCATTAATGTAAATTAGAAAGAGTAAAGGGCCAAGAACACTACCTTGAGGGACGCCCGATGTGACGTCAGTGAAGGGGGAGCTGAAACTATTGGCTATTGTAAATTGCTGGCGTAACGATAAGAAGTTACGGAGCCAGGAAAGGGTAAGGGAATCTAATTGAAGGGACGATAATTTAGAAATGAGGCGGCAGTGGGCAACGCGGTCAAAAGCCTTAGAGTAGTCTAAAAAAATGCAGTCGATTTGTAGATTGTCATCCATGTTTGAGTGCAAGTCAGTCGTGAATTCCAAAAGTTGAGTGTCACATGAGAAGCCTTTTCTAAACCCGTGTTGATTAGTGAAAAAGAAATTATTAGACTCGAGGTGATTGTAAATGTGGGAGGCGATGATATGCTCGAGAAGCTTGCAACAAATGCAACAAATGCTTGCAACATGTACTGACAGCAGGCGAGAGTTCCTAATTGTGTGCGGCTACACGGTTAACTGACTTATTATGACGAGCAAAAAGTAACGCAACACGAGTTATATACCTATTAGTTTCGCTTGTATAGGGGCCCACCCGGACATCGCCGGTCTCTACCACTAGTACGTGAAAATACTGAGTTGCAGATGTGCACCGGGGGGAACTGACCAAAACTATAAAACTGCTGACCAAATAAATAATACCAATCCATAAATTGAAGTCAACAATCCTCCTGAATGGGGAAAGTATGAATGGGTAACTATAGGCAATCAACCAGGGAATGAATTGCTATCAAATAAGAGCTTCAAACTTTACCTGCCACCTTAATTCAGAGAACTCTCCTCTGTCGTCCCTAAAACATATATCCACCGAGTTGCGCATGCGCAAACGGAGACATCGGTGAAGTATGAGCAAAATATCAAATCAAATACATAATTTTAGTAAAACACTGACAATTAAATGTCAACCAGTGAATCAATTGATCAACGCACGAATCAAGCACTATCAAACAATTAATTATAATACAACTGAATCCACAGGTCAACCGACTACCACAACCTATAAATAATTCGGTAAGTCTCAGTTACCCACTCATTAGTACTGAGAACTTTAACTCAGCCTGATAGCCTGGTAAGGGTTGTTATCGAGCTTCAATTTCATTTACTTTCCTAGCTGCGGTTTTCCTTGACGTATAGTTGACCACTTCCCCCTCCACAACAGGAGACAAGCTGGCAACCCCATTCCCCCTTACCTTGCTCTAATAAAATTCCTGCTTCTCCTCAGACGCATCAGCTTAAACTTGCTACCAGGACTGTGCCGCCACGCCATGTTGTATTTACGAACTTCGCCCTAGCTGGAGGGCTAAGTCTAGCCCGGGAACTTTGAAATGCAGCTGGGAACGTAGCAGGATCTGTAAAGCTCTCTGTCAGGTGTTCCGTCCCGCCGGCCAGCACTGAATAATTTATATCTATGGTGTTTAGTCTGCTATGTGGTCGAGGCACATCAGAGCAGTTTCAGTGGAAAGTCGTTTCGCCCCAGGCACACAAAATTCTCAATCAAAATTCACCCGACGCCCTGTTAGAATTTATATGCACTCCAGCCCACACAGGTTTGGAAGCAAACCAGGCCGAAAATATGGCAGCTCGAGAGCTTACTGTCCGAGCTGCACCTAGCCCCATCTCCTTCCCCGGAGCCCTATGAGCTCGATACAGTCTCCTGAGATGCCAGAAGATCCCGGCGCACGACCGCCTCTCGCGCCGCCAGCCAACCCGGCGCTATCCAATGCTCAAGAAAGACTATGTCGACTCGTGCAACAAACACCCGGCCATGCAGATACATAATGCACGTGATCTGCCCCACCGTTTGACCCTCCCCGAACCGCTCCGCGTGTGGAGAAGCAGACACCCCAAAACCCGCCACGTGTAAATGCCCCAACTACTCTTTCCCAAGATACCAGACGGCAATCACTGGGTTCAGGCGCTAGGGAGCTCAGACCTAACGATCTGATTGAACGTCACGACGAGAGCAGCAAAGGTTACAGGCAACGCTATACCACGCCACCCTAACGGCAAACTTGGTTAATAAAGTTTATTTATATATTTTCCTCTGCCCGCTAAATCACACTTTATTCGCCCGGACGATGATCGCGCTGAGAAAGAGGATTGCGCGATCATTAGTTATGAATTGGCGAATATATGGTGGGATAAATTAACGATGAGCGGCGCACTTCAATATGCGCCACAATTTAGCTCTCAGAAACCGCATTCTACCTACCCATCACGAGCAACTAGAAAACGGAGAATTACTTTGGCCCTTGCATTCAATTGTAAAACGAGGTTTTCGTTAGTCCTTCTTTTTCACTTTTTATCCTATTTTGAACCAAACGTTTTGCGAGCAGTTTATGGCAACTCTATATGCAATACAATACCAATAGAGTGTATACCAACTTCGTAGAAAGAGCTAAATTTAAACATAACACAAACTTGGGCTAGGAAATTAAAGCAATGGAAGCCGGGCAAAAGACGTGAACCCAAGAAGAAATTGTACGTTCATAACTTTACATACCTAACATGACACCAAAACCAAACGCTAGAATACCCACAGACCCGCAAATTTTAGTGTAACCAACGTTCGTGCACCCGCAACCTGTTTGTGTGTCCGTAATTATCACAACCACGTGCGCCAACTCACCGTTTCCAAGTTCGCTACATAAAGTATATTGCAAGTACCGTATTTGCACGATTTTAACGCGCCCCATATTGTAAAGCGCAGGTAAGTTGAATCATGAAAATTCAAAAAATAATTTGACGCCGATTTCACCACGCCAGTGTAAAAGACATGGCATCACGTGCCTGGCAGAAGACATTTTATTTGACCCGCGCAACTGTGGCAGCAAAAAAGGGCCCATCTCCCCGCGAGGGGGACTCGAATAAATGCGTCGCATAGGGGGTGGGTGTATTGCGTTAACGTTTAGTGTTTGGGGAGTTGGTGGTAGTGAATACGTTGTATCAGCAGCTTCTTGACGTAGTTTGAATGAGTCAAGGATATAAGGCGCGTTCGTAGCCTTCCATTCTGTGTCGGCTTTGGGGCGCAGTGGGTAGGTCACCATGTACCTTGCGTTCCGCCCGCAGGGTCGTGGGATCGAAACCAGGCGCCGGTAAGTATTATTTTTTATATAGTGTAGGGGGAGGGGTGCGGACCTGTTGTTGAGAGCGAGGAGGGTAGCGTGATGCGGGAGAGGAGGAGTGGAGGAGAGGGCGCACCTGGAACGGCTGTTGTGGACGCCGAGGCACGCCAATGCCGACAACGCCGGGTGACATCGTGAGTTAAAGAAATGCTCTGCATTTAAAATTCATTGTGGTTCGCTTATCCAGCTCCTGTTCGCCTTAAAACTAAAGAGGAGAACATTGAAAGCCGGCTTAGCCTTGAGCCTGATTGTAACGCGCACACAAATTTTAAGGTTACTTTTAACGAAAGAAGGTGCGCGTTAGAATCGTGCAACTACAGTACCTTGGAAGCCACGTAACCACAAGGGATTTCGTCCCTTCCGGCGACATTAACGCCGGTGAAGCCAGAAACCCGTGTATCCTGTCGGCGAAGGGGAGGAGCCGATTGGTTGTAGGGTTTAACGCGCCGACGCAACGCCGGCGATGAGGCGCGCCGCAGTGGAGGGCTCCAGATTAGTTTTGATCACCTGGGGATCTTTAACGGGCGCCGAAATCTCGTACACACGGGCGTTTTTGCTTTTCGCCTCCATCAGAAAAGCGGCCGCCGCGGCCGGGAATCGAACCCACGACCTCGTGCTCAGAAGCGCAACGCCTTAGCCACTGAGCCGCCGCGGCGGGTGAAGGGGAGGAGCCGTGTAGGGATTCGTTATATTGCATAACAATTTATTAACTTGTGTTTGTCCGCAGATTCCACACAGAGCTCGTGATGCACACTACAACGTTTGTCAGTGGTGAGACATGTTTCATAAAGCGAGGGAAAGTTTCACTTTCAGTTTGGAGCAAACGTTGTGCAGAAACAATGTTCACCTCACGTCCCGATTTCATTGTGCGGAAGATAGGTTCTTTGTGTATACGCATGCACACCGTTCTCAAGCCGGCGTTGCCAGCGAGCTCAGGCGCAATGTCAGAGGCAAGGGTAGACCGGAAAAGTGCTTCAATTCCAAGGAACTGATGCAAAAATAATAGCGAGGTCTGCTTTGGCGTGACGTTTTGCTGTGGCGGGAGGAAGGATCCCTAGAGTCTCGTTCAGGAGGACTTTGCTGGATGGGACGCTGGCCGATTAAAGGGACACTGAAGTGATATGTAAACATTGCGGGATTACTAGCGCAAATTTTAGTCCGGAGTCCCCAGGCCATGTTTCGACCACTCTGGGCGCGTTTACGCGATGTTATTTAGGTGAAAAATTAATTCGAAAATGCTGTTCTCCTCTCTTTACGCTCGCCCATTTTCTGTGATGTTTTCGTGTGACGTCGGGAAGAGCCGAGCTCGCAATTGGCTGCGCTACTGCACGGCTTCCCGGCCTTCAGACAGAGTCAATCGGCCCAACGTTTCGTCCGCCGGCCGCCGACGGGTCGTCGCAATTCGTTCGCTCAGTTGAAACGAAGCCAGGACACGTTTGTGAATGGAAGAATGTGCCTTTCTTCACTTGGTTAGTTTGTACACTGTATCTAGCTCCACGTCAAGGTCGCTTCACACAAGCGCTGCACAAGCGCACATCCGACGCTTCGCTGACTGTTACGCCAGTAGCAAAATATAAGGCCTCTTGAAGGCGGGAGAAGAGTCAGCGAAGTCGATATAGGTACTAAGGAAATAAAATCAACTGATATTTTTACCGTAGAGCGTAAAACTAGGGTGTGGGAAGCACTTTTTTTTGCGCTGGGCGAACAACCACAGCGGCCAGCAGCACGACTACGCATCTGCGAACGCTTTTCCGTCTAAGAAATGCAATTGATAGACGTGAGATATTGTGGAAACTTGGGGGATGCTTACTGCACGAGCGCAAAACAACAAATAGTCACCTAAGCTGCTTGGAATGCTAAAACTAAATAAAAATGTAAACTGGTTATACATTATATACATTATATATTTCCAAGCTCAGCAGCGCTCGCCTGTGGCCGAGTAGGCGTTCGTCTGTTGTGGGTATCACGGAATGGGCGCTTTCCAGTCCATCCGTGTATCCCACAACTCCTGCCGTTCGTGTACTTAGAAGCATGGAGCGTTCAAGTGGTGTGAGGTTGTTAAATGGAAGCCCAAGCTCCTCGGCGAGAGCTTTGTTGGTAGGACCAGGCGATTCCATGACTAGTGCTGCGGGTGTACTAGGTTTTACTAGTATTTTTAAAATGGCCGCCATCTCGGTTTCGGCACGAGTTCCGGTTCCTGTTTGAATCCCGCGAGTCGGTGCTATATGGAGTCGACATACTAAGTATCTGTTGCATGTTCCGGCTCATATAACGCCATTGTTCACGTCACGAAATGTACAATTTAGCGGGAAATTTAAAATTTTGTCTTAAAGTGCCTTATTTCTCAGTGAATAAAGCATCGTTTGCTTCTGGGAAAGCGCTTTGGGTACTATGAAACACCTAATCTTTCAATAAAACAAACTTTTGTTTTGTCTTGATGGCTTCTTTAAGGGGAAAAAGCATGTGTCTCCCTATGAAGAGTTTTTTCCCGCGTTTTTGCGATAACTTCTGCCCGCATGGTGCCACTTTTACGACCTTGTTCTTGTATGATTTTCTCACGGGCTCACCACCGGTAAACGCCCCATTGAAAAGACTCCCTAAGCAGAGTTGGGCTGAAACGAGACACCAAAACCTGCGGAATACATTCTTTGTTCTTCGCCAGCTTTAATGACCACCTCACGTCCAGCGCATAATTTTTAGTGATTCTACACAATATTGGCTTCCCAGCGACATGGTGAGAAGGGCAGTGAACTTTGATTTAAAGGAGCCATGAAGACAGAATACAAGTTTGTTTTACTCGAAAGATTTCGCGTTTTATAGTGCCCCCAGCGATTATCCGGCAGCAAATGACGCCGTATTCACTGAGAAATTGATCAATTTAGGTTTAAATTTTGATTTTTCCCGCCAAATCGTAGGTTTTCATAGTCACAAATGACGTCAGAAGCGCGTGTATTCAAGCGAAAATCCACTGCGTCATTCGTGTTGGCGGCCTTGCTGTTCGTCAGCCATCCCAGATGGCGCTGCTATAGTCATCCATGAATCGTTGACTGCCGTTGCTTTGTATTTGAGCGTATTTGCACCTGGCTTGTTTCTTTTACTGTAAAAAGTGATCATATCATGAAACCTGGGGTATCCTCGACAAACAGGGTCACGTAAGACAACGCCGCTAACGCCAATCAGCCAGTGCCCTGTAAAACAACTTCAAAGCGACTGAGTGCTGTTTAGCTAAAACAAGCATAGTGCGCCCAGTACCAATAGCCGTGCACATCGCTACTTCTCTGCTTACGTGCGTTTTCGTAACTTTCATTGTTTATCGCACCATTCTTACTGCTGTAAAATAATATGCATTACACTTAAGCGCAAATAGTTCGTTCGGAAAGCCTATAAGCCGTGCCTAATTTGCGTTTACTTTTTCCGTCCTCAGCCAATCGCACAACTGAGCTCATGTGACATCATAGGTTCTGTTGTGGGAAATGAGCTAGTGGGTCGCATGGCGAATCCGTTTTTTCCTAGTTATGTAACTTATTTAAGCGAAGTGTGCGTTAACGGTGCTGTGAGTATGATTCTATCGAGGCAATCTTTCCAATCAACCGAACTTGTGTTTTGTCCTCATGGCTCCTTTAAACTTGCTCTACACTGCTACATTTATGTGATGACCGAAAGATTCATTGCCGGTCGATAAACCTTGATTATATGCTTTTGGAAGCTTTTTTTATCTGTCGAAGAATAGGTGGAAGAGTAAACGCGAAATTATTTTTTCGACATCTTAGTCTAAGCGTTCTTTATGACTTATTTTAGCTGCCAAGGTGAACGCGAAATACTCCACGAGCCTAAACAACTATGCCAATTTAATATTTGGTGGTACGCCACGCTGTTTTCGTGGAAAGACCGCCGAAATACTCAGATAAGTCGGGCTTAAAATAAACACGTAGGCGCTTGTTTCTTCTGCGCGCTCAAGCTGTTTCGCGCGGAATAGATGGCATTCATCTATTTTTGTGTCATTGGCAAAAGTCGGCAAGTTCAGACACTAGCACCTCTCCACAACAAGTAACTGTAAAGAAATGGGGTGAGGAAGGGAAAGAAGAAAAAACAATGCCACGTGACCGCTAAGATAAGAACACTAGCGGCACTGTTGCGTCTCGTAGAGACCGCTGTCTGCTGGTAGCGGGGCCGGTCGCCGTCCCTCCGTCTACGGGACTAGGGGAGAGCTTAGAGCAAACTCAACGGGTTTATTTACATTTTTACAGTGAGTTGTCGAGATGAAGACAGATCTTGGCGGGCCGTAGCAGGCCCTTTTTGTTGACCCCCGATCCCTAGTTCCCTAGGTTGGGGATCCCCATACAAAACAATGCGGACCAATGGTGATGTGTAAGTTCCTCGCTTTGAAGGATCGCCCTCGGGTAGGCACACGCCTTTCATGTATGTCGATAGATGCATAGCACACACACACACACACACACACACACACACACACACACACACACACACACACACACACACACACACACACACACACACACACACACACACACACACACACACACACACACACACACACGCACACACACACACACACACACACCCTTGCCACTCGTCAGGAGCCTGTAGTAGAGGGGAAGAACGGAAGACGCGCGGGCGCCGCGTATCCGTTTGGTGTCCGCCTCGCGCTGCGTTCCCACGGAGGGGTTCTTCTCGCACGTACTTCCCAGGGAGCCTAATAGCACAGATTATCAGGGTTGGTGGAATCACTCCGGGAAGAGTTAATGGCTTGACCATTGCCACTGCCTTCTTCGCTGTGCTCCCGCCGCCACTGGGGTCCCATTGTCAGGTCGTCGCCGTCTGGGCTTTCACGCGCACACGCGTTCAGTTGCATAGGCAGCTGGAAGAGCGGCGGCTCCTTAATCCCTTTGGGGCAAGAACACTCAACACCGCTCAAAAGCCGCTATCAATCAGTGGCCGCCGCCGCGTCTTGTCGGCCTCGTTTTGTTTCCGTCGACAAGCGGTGGGGTGGTCGACCGGCGGGCGACTGACCCGCACAAACATGGCGCCAGTGAGTCATAACAGCACCAAGACGATGGAGGTAGATAACCCGCAGAGGGCAGATCGCTCGCACGATAAAGCGAGCAAGTATTAGCTTCAGCGGAGAGCTGGCGGCCGCTTACAGCTAATGAATCCATGATGCAGCCGTGACATTCGCACTCCGAGTGCAAAGTAGCGTCGGACATAAAGCACGCGTGCCACTGGTGCGTCGTTGCCTGCTCAAATAATCCGTCTACAATGAAGCGGGCGACCACCTACCTTAAATTTTCCGATTGCCTTTGAGATCAGTACTGGCTGCCTATTTGATATCTTGATTGCTATCCACTGCAATCAAAAAGCAGTGCAATGTGCACGTCAGAATGAAGAGTCCTGTTCACGCCACACGAGGATGGAGTAGTTGCTGCCCGTGACCAATCACTGGCTTCGAAATGCACCCAGGACCCACGCTGGTGTGAAGGATGGGGGACTTCTTTCAGTATCGCCGTAGGAAATAGAATCCGCCATGAACCAGGTAAAATTGGTATGATCACGGATATCCTAGATGTGGGCGTGCATTGCTACGAGTAGATGAGGGATAGTTAGTGGTCTGGAACGCTCCTATAGAATGGTTGCCACCGACAACGTGTGCGCGGAGGCAGTTTGCAGACGAGCTAACATGAAAACACGTATACCCTTACCTGCATGCGTTCTGCCCGAACGCCGGTCCCTGCCTCGCATTACTTCTGCAGACGGCAAAGTAAAGAGATGAGAAGGGAACGGGTGTGGAGGAAAACTGAGTGACATGGAGGTGGGACGGCGCACTGAGCGCGCCGAGAGTTTTCGGCTCGTATTGAACCGCGAAGAGGGAGTACACGCTACGTCTTCGCGCCCGTCGGCAACTACGTGCACACTCTTGTACAGCCATCTCCGTCTGTCCGGCTCCGACGTACGTCTGTCTGCTGACCCGTTCATCTGTCGGCCACAAACGCCCTCTCCTCTTCTGTCGTGGAGGCGGCTGGCCAGACAGGCGTGAGTGAACGAATACGAGCTAGAAGCGGGGCTGTAACATAGGCAGCTGGCGCATGGATAACAAGGTGCGTGAATGAAGGGTGCGAATGCCCGCAGCGCTTCGTGCGACAAACCATCGTGAAGGATCAACTGAAGAGACGAAGAAACGTTAGTGAAAACACGCGGAGGGGGCGAAAAACAAGATTAGAGCGGAGACGGGAGTGACATTGATGTACACGAGCAAACCGATGATTCCGGGTGCGCACACGTGGAACTAATCATTCGCTTCAGTGTGCGCCGTGTTATACACACGGATACGCGGAAAATCGCGGTTGAGGTAGCTGGGAAGAAAGCAAGAATATCGAGGGCATCCTGGAGAGGGCGAGGTGGACGTGGGCGGCGCTTCGAGACGGACGAGAGACAAACGGAGGGAGGCGCGAGTGACGGATGATTCGTAGAGCGGAGATTTCGGTTATAAGCAGCAGCTGTCAACACGGCGGCTTCCCTGGCACTGAACGGAAAGACGGCGCCTCAGAATGAGTTCTCGCACCCCCCAGAGTCCAGCGTTCCGGAGTGCTGCGGTTTCCCATGATGCGGAATGCACCACTCCCTCCACCAGTTCCCCTTGTTTACCGGGGCGATTTCTGCGCACGCTTTTGCCCAGTGTACGAGAATTCACTCAGCTTCGTCCCAGTTTTCCTTGGATCTCTGCCCTGTTTATGTTGTTTCGCAGTTAAAAATGTTCACGTGCACCTTGGGTTGCACACACAACATGGCTGATCGTAAAGGTGCCACGAAGACAAAATGCAAGTTTGCTTCATTAAAATGACTTTGTTCTATCTCGATAACAGTGATACTAGTTTTACAGCAAACTTAACAGATGGGGCAGAAGCTTTTCCTCGGCCTCTTTCTGGCGACATCTCCATGACCTTACAGAACCTTGTTTGTAGGATTGGCAGCCGGTGACCGAAGCCACCGCTCAAAGAAAGATGACTGGGAGATTGTGCATCTAGCTCCCTTTGACTGTGTCACTTGAAAGTTAATATCAATTGACAGACATTACGATGCTCCTAGTAGCAACGACAATTGGGCGAGTTGGTAGAGAGGCATGATGGAAAATAAGCGCAAGAAACAAAAGACGAAGGAGATAACTAGACAGGAGAAAACTGAACGGAAAACTGCTCAGCGCAGTGCAGTTCTCTTCTTCTTGGGTTTCTTGCGCCTATTTTCCATCATGTTCTTAGTGTTTCCAAATAAAAATGTCGTGTCTACTTGCCTTTGTTGCGTCATTGCTGCCTTCGTGTATTGCGAAACTTGAAAGTTTTTTTACATTTATTTTGCCTTTTCAATTAAAAAAACGTCTTTTGTCGGTGGAATGGAGCTGAGTGAGTTACCAAGGGTAATTCTTTCAAACGAAACGAGGTTGTATTCTGTCTGGATGGCCACATTAATGACAATCCTCTGACGGGAACTCTCCCTGTTCTCTCTCTGTTTAGAGTTTTTAATATTATATTGACGACTTGCGAAATGTGTTCGAGTCCTGCAAATTGGAATGAAGATAAGAAAACGAAAATTTGTAAACAAATAATGTGAGCAGCTGAATGCTCAGCCTAGTTTTATTGCTTTGACAGCATAGTTGACTCGAAGGAGAAATCCTCGATGTTAGAAGACACCTGTTACGAAGAATTGAGAAGGCTGGATCGTTGCGTAAAACCCAGCACTGGACTTTATCAACACAAAAGCCTGTCGCAACACGACTGTTAGAAAAAAAAAGTAAAGAAAAATTGGCATGCGCAGTTTTTTTTGCTCGTTGAGGAGCTTCCGGTTCTGGACGTCAATAGACATTGGCTGCAATTGAATTCGTTTTTGGTGCATGCATCGTCAGGTATCTGCGGCCTGTTCCTGCTACAATGTACACACCTGAAGTTTGCTCTTCATATAAAATCAGTGTCATGTACAGTGTGTACTGCACAACATTAAGTCGTATACTCAATGTGCTTATCTACTTTGTACGTTCTTTGCAGGTACACATGGGCCATATGAGATATTGAATAAAGGGTTACAGGGCCTTTTATTTATGAAAGGCGGCCGTTCAATAAGGCGACCTCCAAGCAGTGGGCCACATCAATAACATTTGCCTTTGTTCAATGGGACACAAGGCGTTATCACAAAGATCACACCCTCCAAATGTCGTCCTCATGGCAAGGCATTGTTTGTTTGAAACAAGCGTCTTTTAACATGCACCCTTTCGCGGAGAGGGTAGTAGTAGAACCCGGATCCGCCCGCATTGATCTCTAAGTGTACCGCCAAATAATACCAAATATAATCGATACTTCAACACACAAAACTCATGGTGTATACAGATGAGAGAGCTCACGAAGATACTCACTCTGTCGGTACAAACAGTAAACGGGGTGTCCACGTTAGCTGTATTCGCGTTTGCCTTGAGCACGATTTCTCGCTTCGAAGGATGACGTATATGACTGCATTCCGTATATGCCGGGATGCTCCTGTGACATGATTGATGTCTACGCGAAGAGATGAAAGTAGAAGACGTACCACCAGTAACCGAGCGGCGGCCAAATCAAAGTGCAGAAGAGAAGTAGTAACAATCTATAGACGGCGCAACAACGTTGCACGTTCTACCGATCGTAAATCTCCTTTTTAATCGTTTCGCGCCGCGTCGTCAGCATTCAGCTGCGAGGTCAACGAAAAGCGCGCGTGCCCTGCTACCCCTGTGGCTTGACGGACGCAGCGGGCGCACGCGCATGCGCTGCGTGTGGCACGGAGGAACACGTTTCCCATCTTCGCACCTTTGTGCGGGGTGTTAATTCTGTTTGCCCAGCAGTGCACTGCGAAGTCCTGCGGCGCTGTAAACTGTTCGTGTCAGAGGCTTGGCTGCTATCCATCGAGGTGAAATACCCGCACCGGTCGCTCTTTAATATTGACCTACCTTCCTCAATCTTGTTCTTGTTTTGTTATATCCGTCTACGTCTGTACCCAGAAAAGGAGCACTGCTGTGTATGTGGTTTGCTTTCTGTTTTATGTTAAGCTGTCGTCTTTATAGCGTCACAATGTCCCTCACGCCACGTGTGTCTAAACGACACTTTCCCTTCACTCGATGTTTATGGGGGAAGAGGGGCAACGTGCGAACGGAGTATCTGTGCGGTGCCTCGTCTAGTATGGCTAAATATCTCGGCAGCGACAATTGATGTATTTAATACGCACTGTAAGAAACTGGTAAAGACTGAATTCCGCGGTATACCGGAAACAAAACGTCATGGGCCCTTCTTCTCCGGGTGGATTAATGGACTGCGAAAATCTTTCACGCACCTTGAATCAGGGAACCACTTGCTAACTGCTGCTAGGTCACGCACGTTTCTATGAGTAAGTTCGCGATGAAGCAACAAAGTCAAAAATGAATATGTTTGACGTTTCGGAACCCGTCCGAGTCCTCTGCCCGCAATGGTGCGAGGAAGGGGCCTTCGTCAAGAGACCGCCCTCGTCTATTGCCTTGCTAATCCTGAGGAGGAACTTTTAGTTTCGTCGATTTTACATCCGTTTCAAAGCGTCGTTCCTGAGAAAGCTGACTGATTGGACCCGCATGTGACGCAGCACACTCAAGTCAGAAGCCTCACAAGTGGTCTGGTATTGTGTACTGGTCAGACGTGGACTGGTCAGAAGCTTCAGAAGTGCAACTACGTCCCCATTGAAATGTACGCAGAGTGCACGCAGAGTGTACGGAGATTGAAATGTACTGGAGTGCCAGCGTAGGAATTCTGAGTACAAAAACTCAGAATTCCTACACTGGCGTGGCGTGTCAAACTATTGCTAGTGTTAAGTTGTGTGAAGTTCAGCCCTATTGCATAAGTTGGACGCGCAATCGCATTTAACGAAAGGTTTTCCCGTTTGAAACACAAAGTGGTTACGGAGACAAAGCGCACGTTTAGGTCATTAAAAGGAGTGGTTTGACCCGGTAACAATGGTGCCAGTTTTATCGCAAACTTCGAACAAATAATGCAGCTATTACAGAAAACTAATTAATCAGGGGCAAAATCACAGCCACTTTATGGGTTACGGACTGGGAGATTGTAGTACAGCCTCTATTCCATTTGTTCGTATCACTTGAATGCTAGAGTACAGTTACCACCCTTACAACCATGCTTTTATTGCTGGCCAAAATACGGCTGTCCTGTTCATATTCCTGAGAAAGCTGACTTATTCGCTGGAAGCAGACGACCCGGATTTGACGCAGCACTTACAAGTTGGGGCGCCGGTTTATGCGCGTGTCAGTGGTCAGAAGCCTCGCAAGTGCGACTAACTACGTCACGGTTGAAATGTACGCGGAGTGGACATTCTTGAAAACGACATAACTCAGAACTCCTACACTGTCCTTTCGTGTCAAACTACTATAGCGTTAATTTCTGTGGAGTCAAGCCCTATTGCACGAGTGGGACGCGCGATCGAATTTAACGGAAGGTTCTCACGTTTGAAACACAAAGCGGTTATGAAGACAGAGCACACGTTCGGCTCATTAATATGACTGCTTTGGTCCGATCGCAATGGTACCAATTTTACCGCGAACTTCCAAATAATAATCTATGTATTGGAGAAAACCTATGAATCAGTGGCGAACTCCCAGCCACTTTACTGGTAGTCGCTATGACGTCACGGAATTTTGTGCAATTAGGCGCCGCCTACCGAAGCCTCCGCCCAGACATTTGGCTGGGAAATTGTACTGGGGCATCTAGTTCCATTTGATCTTCTCACTTGAATGGTAACGTAGAGTTACCACCTTTATAACCATGTTTTAATTGCTGGCCAAAATACGCCACTCCTGTTAATATTAGATTCCCTTCCTCGCAGGCCAAGCGGAGTATCCTTCGCCTCGTAGAATAAAGCGAGGCGGCCGGTCAAACGTCGTAGACACCACCCCACCTGGGCGCGGCCCGCCAGAGAAAATTACATTTCGGTCTATCCGCAACCGCAACGCAATCGCATCAGCGTTGTTTCGCTGTGTGCTACAAATGAGCGCTTTAGTTGATGCCTCGCTGCCAATGTAACCTTGAAAAGTCATGCGGCCGTCGTGCGTGCGTCAAATTCTTCAAGGTGTGCCTTGTTTCGCAAACATATCCGTCCGGCTGCGCTGACGTCCGTCTATTTGTGAGAGACGTATGCATGTACGAACCTCTGTAGAGGCGATGGTTTACGGAATTGATACTACAGCTGTTTATCACGAAAGTTGGGAGGGTTCTGGAAGCGTGTCGGCTTCATTTTCACTTACTGAAAGTGTAGCTGGAAAGGAGAGCAAACGTAATTGCGGGACCTCACAGATACAAACAAAACGTTTGTTAAGCTGTCAGTAGGTAAAATTACTGGCGGAGCCAGGTCCACATTCTTTCACTTTATTTTAAGCTGGCATCTCAAATCAGGTGAAATTGTTCGCTCGTGTCAATTCATAATCGACCGCAAAAATCGTAATCGCGGTCTGATATTTGAAGTCTTTGAGCTTTTTACTACCGTAATCTATTCCTGGAAACGAATAAGTTCTTCCTCCTTCATGCCATGATGGCGATTGGCGATTCCAGATATCAGCCTGGTGATCTCGTGTCTTCGCCCGTGTCACCAGAAGGGTCTGTTTTCCTGCCGGTAGCCGCTCATCCCAACAGTTAAATAAAGCAGCGGGTGGAGAGGGTTGGTAAGGCTTATTTATATAATGCGCCACCGGAACTCGCGACGACTACGATAAGCACACGTAAACACTCAAGTAAGGTCGCATCAATCGCTGTGTTCTCAAAACGTAAACATATATAAGTCGAGATCTAAAAACCAACGTTTTAACGACGCTCCTTCGCATTTCTGATCATATGTGCAACTTCACCCGCCCAAAGATATCTTTCCGTGCTGTTCTACGAACTTCAAACAAAATGCAGTACAAGCCGCCATTTGCAGAAAGCCTGCTAACGAGTTTTCTCGATGAGCGAAACTGCTGTATAGGCTCTTTACCAAATGGTGCGCCGCAAAAAAAAAAAAAAAAAAAAAAAAGAAAAGATCGCAATAGGTGGGGCACGTTAGCGAAGCGTATAGTGTTCGGTAGTTCGATCCTAAACGTATGGTTCGTCCCTGCAAATTCCTTACTTCGTCCTCATGCCGTATGGAGTATATTTCCCGCATTGCTACAAATATATGCAAAGACATATTTAGGCTGCCGTTGTCTTCATTGGCTCAGTGGCTAAGGCGTTGCGCTGCTGAGCACGAGGACGCGGGATCGATTCCCGGCCGCGGCGGACGCTTTTCTGATTGAGGCGAAAAGCAAAAACGCCCGTGCGTATGAGATTTCGGCGCACGTTGAAGATCCCCAGGTTGTCCCAATTAATCTGGAGCCCTCCACTACGGCGCGCCTCATCGCCCGCGTTGCGTCGGCGCGTCAAACCCTACAATCAATCAATCAATCAATCAATCAATCAATCAATCAATGAATTCTTGTCAGAGCCACATTGGCAGCAATGTTAACTAAAGCTTGGGTTATTTCTTCCTTGCGGGACTGTTCAAGTCTGTTTCACACACAAAAAATTGCTAGCCAACTGCATTTTTGAAAGATCTTATTCGAGCTCCGGATTGGGACTGGCAATGGTACACCGAACAAACAAATCATCTGTGAATTAGAAGGTTTATTTGGTGATAGAGCGAGCCATAAAGAATACCTTCGAAAACAACCAACAGTTCCGACAAAAAAAAAAAGCACGCGGGTTCGACCCCGCTTGTTGTGGCTGCTTTTCTGATGGAGGTGAAAGGCAAAAACATCCATGTGTCAAGATTTCGGCACATGTTAAAGACCCTAGGGTGTCGAAAGCAATCCCGAGCGCTCCACTATCGCGAGCCCCATAGCCCAAGTGCAGCTTCGGCGCGTTAAAGGTTCTCTGCAACACCTCCGATAAACGCGTTCGCTCTTCCCTTCGCGTGTGGAAGCACTGCGAAAGCTACAGTTCGGGCCCGCGCGTAGGGGCGCTGCGCCATTTGCTCGTCGCAGCAGACCCATCTTTCTTTTCTGCTTTGCTTTTGTGGCTTTATTTTTAAGTGGCCAGCGAATGCGTTCATTGCTGCAGCCGCTACACCGCTGTAATGACGCAATTTCCGCGGTTGAAGAACGCCAACACCTGGAAAGAGAGAATTCATTGATTGTAGGTTTAAGCACGGCCGGGCTGGAGGAGCGGCGGGCGCGCACTTTCATATGGAAGTGCGCGTTCGCCGCTCCTCCAGTCCGGCCGTGGTTTAAGGCGCCGACTCAACGCAGGTGATGATGCGTGCAGTAGTGGAGGGCTTCGGATTAATTTTGGCCACGTGGGGATCTGTAACGAGCGCGGAAATCTCGTACACACGGGCGTTTTTGCTTTTCGTCTCTATCAGAAAAGCGGCCGCAGCGGCCGAGAATCGAGCTCGCATCCTCGTGCTCAGCAGCACAACGCCTTACCCACTGAGCCACCACGGCGGAAAAAGCTTATAGAGCAAGTTTCCAATTTATCTGACGGGCATACTGTCTTAATTTTAGGCTGAGGTAATTTGTGACTCCCTAATTTAAGTACTGTATGTATTAGTTGACTAGGTTCTGCAGACATTTACGTTTTCGAAAAAAAGGTTATAAAAACGTTGGAGGGAGGCTTTAACCACCTAGAATTTGAATTTTTTTACGACACAAGGTCAGGAGGGGACTGATGATTCGGGACAGAGAATGTGAAATATGCGGGGCTCCCACTCCGTACCAGCTTTGTGCAATCGTGCGTTTCGATTGTTTCATCGCTGGCGATGCAGGGGCTTCTTGACAGCTGCGGCAGGAAGTGGCGGAGTGCAGGTAATTAGGAACGTTATAACGGGCCCATGCAACTATGCACAGAAACTGCTGCCAGGAAGCCGGTATTGCGATATGCGTACCGTTGGAAAAACGAGACGGTGTAATGCATGAATAAACAGACGTTCCTTCTTCACTAGCTCGACCTTCATATCAGCGCCAGCGGCCCCAGGTTCGTTTCGGAAGCCTTGCCAGACGTCATACGTGTCATCCGTGAGATCATTCACGTGCCGAAGTCTCCTTCAGCGTGCTTAAGATCGCATTTCGCGTCAAGTAGAAGACCTCACAGGATGCTAATTGCCTAAACTCGACGTGCACTCTTTTGGAATGAACTCCCACGGATGTGCCTCGATCCGCATATGTATGCGCTTACCACGTGAGCGTACTTTAAACAGCAATCTAGTTGTCTAATTCGGCAGAGGCAGGCTGACGCTAAATATTTAAAGGAGCCATGAAGAGAAAATACAACTTTGTTTAATTTGAAAGAAGTAGGATTCAGAATCTCACTCAGCTCCATTACACCTACAAAGGATGTTTTTTAACGAAAAAAAAGCAACAAGTATTTGAAAACTTTCAAATTTTGCGCCACAGTGACGTGTTATGAGCGAGAATGACGTCATCCGAGCCAACAATAAAACATTATTTTCAGTGCGTTAACTGCACGTTAGCATTCACGTGATGCGGTCAAATAGAATTAGAGGCCCCACTACAGACGTCCAGTCATGTGTCGTCGCGACAGGTCAGTTAGGCGGCCGCCAATCGCACAAACAAAGTTCCGTGACGTCATAGAAAAGTTGCGGGAAATTGGCTAGGGGGTCGTGACGGCTTCACACGTTTTCTTTATTATATCCATTATTTGTTCGAAGATTGCGATGATATTGGTATCAGTGTTATCGGGACTCAGCAGTCTTTCAAATAAACCCGACTTGTATTTTGTCTTCATGGCTCCTTTAAAGGTGCAAGATATGCCCCCGAACAGCATTGACTGACATTGTCGCTTTATTGAAAACAATACACCCGTCCATTTAGTGTAGACGGGAGGAGATGCGCTGTAGTTCTCTTCATCTCCAAAAAATCATAGCGCAACAACCAAGGATGGAGGACAGAAAGGATGCCACACAGCACTAGCTTCCGATAGTTTTATTCAAAGGCACGTGCATACCGCTCTTTCACCGTCAATGGCGACGTCTTGTCTTCTGCCTGCAATGGCGACCGTGTTGCGAAGGCAGCTGTTCTCTCTACGCGTCACCTTCTCTCTTTCTGTGCTCCTTTCCTAGTCCCTCGGTTAGCGAGTGATGCGGTTCGATTCCAAAATGTGGCCGACACGCGCCACGTACTGTTCATGAAATAATGTGAATATTTTATTTACCATATACAGGTTTTTTTTCCTCTCTTCTCGCAATTTAGAATGTCTCAGCAACTAGCTTGGTTGGAAGAAACGTGAAGACGAAGTACGAGTTGGGCTTAGTAAAAGGTCTGCTTTCATTTAAAAAAAAATTCTGTACTGACGTTCTTTGACAGCGAAAGCCTGGCGACCCTTATTTACGTCCACCCTCCACGGTGGGTTCTAGTTCCGGCTGTACTAATGGTACCTTTGTCTATGCCCGTCCACCCATCGGTACAGCAGCCACCCTATCTTACTGTTTCACTATTTTATCACGTCGCGCTATAGCAACGTCCACTTACGCCCACCTAAACTTCACATTAATCCGTATTTATCCGGCTTAATCTACCGTAGCCCATTGTAATACGCCTTGATTCATCTCAACCCCTCTTGCTCCTACGTTACTAATCATCATATTATAAACTGTTTATTTCTTGACCATTGCGTACATCACTACTTAGTATCAATGATTAATCAATTATTCGTCCGTCTGGCGTCACCTTACATTGTCTTAATTCTTCTTAAACCACAGTCACCCCAGCTTTCTATACATTACAATTAATCACTAATAAATCAAGTGGTAACAACTGAACATCTCTTATACTCGTCTGGTCCGCATTGATTCTCTTCAGGGTTTTTTGTACCATTCATACCACGTGGGTTTTTGTACCGTTCGTGTCGATGCCGCGGTCATTCAAGGTCACTTTGTTGGGAGACATGTAAAGTTTTTCCTTGATAGCACCCTGCCTTAATGATTCTAATTTGTACGAAAACTTTGAACGGTTAATAAAGATACTATGGAGAATAGATGAAGCAGGGACGAAAGATCAGCCACTTTCTCAACCATCCGCTATGACGTCACGGGTACTACTTGTTTTAGCTATTCACGGCCGCTCACCAAAGCCACGGCGAAGAAACACGATAAGGCATGTGAAGTGGGGACTCTGTTTTGATTTGTGCCCCTTGAATGCTAAGTTTGACCCCACACCCCGACAACTGTTTTCACTCTTTTTTGCTGAAAACCAGGACTTTTATAGTCGGTATGAATTTGGATAAGTTGACAAAGTCCGGTTGTTTCAATTACACAAGGGGCGTTTTGTGTTCATCGACCCTTGAAAGCCTATGAAAATATCTTGTCTATTTGACCTGCTGGAGGAGTGATGGTACTTTTCTTCGGCATTTCAGGTAAAGAATCCTCGTTATTGTTCCCCGCTCACATCATTCGAGTAACGTTTCCGTCTTTGAAGACGTTGCTAGGACCTTTTCCTTGAAGGGGCAGTCAACTGCACCTAGCAAGTTTGATCATTGAGTCCGAAAGAAATTTTAGAAATTATGATAGTGCCAGCAAAGCAAGTTGTTGGGCCAGTTGGTTCATACTCATACTTAAAACTGCGTATTCGGACGGGACAAGAAAAAGAAGACACAGGACGGGCGCAGACTTACAACTAGTTTATTGAAAAATGCAGCATGCTAATATACCCACACCAGCACATGCGCACACATGTCACCACCTTTATCACATAATATAACGGTTTAGAAATTCATATTCATTTCCATACAAAGATATGATGGTTTACTTACACACTGTTCACCATGCTTTCGAATGAAGAAGAGAACAGGTGGCAAGGGAATTAATTAATCCAGGTCTTCTTCATTCGAAAGCATGGTGAACAGTGTGTAAGTAAACCATCCACATCTTTGTATGGAAATGAATATGAATTTCTAAACCGTTATATTATGTGATAAACGTGGTGACATGTGTGCGCATGTGCTGGTGTGGGTATATTAGCATGCTCCATTTTTCAACAAACTAGTTGTGAGTCTCCGCCCGTCCTGTGTCTTCTTTTTCTTGTCCCGTCCGAATGCACAGTTTTAAGTATGAGTATGATAGTGCCACTGAGACGGCGCACACGGGCTCAAAGAACACAGTTTGTTCCACACAATAGATGCGGTCCTGTGGAACACTTGGTTCCACAGGACCGCACCGAATAGACTAGCCGGTGATAACGACTAGCCACTGCCAATCTATTCACTCGCAGTCCGGCCTTCGTGAGAAGACGCAACACGATGTAAGCGTGAGTATTTCGAGCGCGTACTCAACACCGTGCACCCAACATCCGGCCTCCAACTCGCCGGCTGACGGCCCGAGGCGACAGGAGCGGTCGAAGAGTGAGTGAGGCCTCGGGGGCACGGCAATCACGCTGGGAAACCTGAGACGCGCTCACCGCGTGACAAATGGTCAATTTTGAGCAGTCACGAGCGCGGTGTCGCCGGTTTGACTGGCGTGGCGGCCGCGAAAGCGACTGGAGAGCACGCTTGTCACTGCGCGTTCGGCTTCGTCCTCAAATGAATGCGTGTTATCCGATGCTGTGGCGAGGTTTCGTGGACATCCCGCGGTGCTTATTTGCTGCTGTACCCGTATTCGCCAGCCCTCCAAGGCGGGCGAAGCGGCGCCTGCAAAGCTGATGGCTGCACCTTTCAAGAGAACAAAATTGAGTCACGTGTTCTGGACGACTACACCAGGCTCTCACATCATCATCATAATAATAATCATCGCCATCACCACCATCGTCCTCGTCATCCTCACCTTCTCTTCGTCTTCTTATTCTTCACAATACGCTTCTTTTTTGGAGAGAGTGGTATGTGTTGCCGGTCGTGGTTTTAATGTTCCAGGATTCTTGAAAGCTCTTTCGAGGACCTGACATAGATTTCAATGTTTCGGACTGTTTTATAAGCTACTCGTATACGTCAGACGTTATCGAAGCGCGTGAGCAATTTGATTCAGCATTCTGTTCCTGTTGTGTCTTCCACACTCGCTTTTGATCGGGATTCTTCGAAAGAGGCCTGCAATGCACGGTTCTTGTGGATAAACACGCTCCTGGTGTAGATACTCGTTATTATAATTCGTGGCATGCTGAACGTGCAGGGGATGGAATGTGGTGGCAGGACTACATACATGGCGCCAGAACACGTGTAAGCAAACATCGTGGGTCAGAGGTTTCTGACTACCATAGCACGTAAAGCATATTATATGGCCGCCCCTTTTCAAGCCCAGCTGAGTTCCAGTGCGCTCCCAAGGGGCCCTGACTCGAATCGGCGCAATCCGCTAATGGTGAACGACTTAACCGCCAGCGGGGGTCTTCGCATATGTCACTGCAGGTGCCTAGACCGTTTGCTCAGTGCGAGGTCTACGTCTTGTTCACGCTTCATGAAGGCCGAGATAAAAAAAAAGTCAGGGAATAAATACCTCCTGGAGACGGACCAGTTCCGGCGTGTGCCAGTAATCGCCACCCCCACCGAACCCTCATCGGACCGGCTGGAACGCATTTTCCAGGTCACGCCATCGCATAGTTCGTTCGTGTCTTCAAGAATGAAAGGGCGAGGTAAAGATGGAGTGTGGTCGGCGACTTAAACCGCACTGCTAGGCGAGGACTGCGTAGTCCAAGAGTGCGGCGGTGTGCGGCGATAGAAAAAAAGGAATGGAATGGCTGTCGTTTGGACTTTGCCATAAATCCGTTCACCATTAAGAGCGCCCCTGCGCTACAGTGCCCGCATAACACGTGCTTTTATTTTCTGTTTATCTTGTTCGCCAGGATGCTGTGATAACCTTTTGTAGAAGTGTCCGCTGATTCCACACTTCGTCGAAGAAGCGGGGCAGCACTTCGAACAGGCAGTCTGCTTGGGCGGAATTATGGATGCGAGTTTTTGCACAACGGCTACGCTCCTATGATGTTGTAGCCTGCTTTGCATGTTGGTTCTTTCTTATCCTTCTTGTTGTTTGTTCTAAGTATGCATCCAATGCAATCTCTGGGCGGAGTATTGAAAAATACGACGTGACCTGGTGATCTGTTTGTCGTGTAAAGAGGCGGAACCACTTTCCCTAACATGTCCGCGAAACTTATGAGGACCTCGTTCAGCAGTTCTCGGTTCTAAGGTGTACTCGACGTGCCAGTTTGGGCAGGAATAGCGCTTGAAGCAGAATGTTCGGTGGTACCTATGTCATGATTGTGGTTGGTTTGCAGCAGTGGAGGGAATAGTCAACGATACCTTCAACGTGCGGAGGAGGCCTGCCCGCTCGCTCGAATTCGCACAACGGACCAGCAGCTGGTGGATTCCGAACGCTACCACCTCCGACGCCGAGACGCCGCGTACCACCCAGGGGATCGTGTGTGGGTTGGGACTCCCACCCGACGACGTGGACTCAGTGAGATGTCTGTGGCGGTATTCCTACCGGAGTGTACAAGGTGTTGGCCAACTTACCTACGAGGTGAGTGATCCCCGATGGTGATTCGGGAACGTCGCGGCGACGCACGCGGCCCGAAGTCGTCCACGTGGTTCGCCTGAAACATTACTACGCAAGATGACGGACTTTTTTATGTTTGTTCAGACTGTCTTTTATTTTAGCATCAGGTCCATGCGCTCTTAGAGGGGGGTAATGACGCGAACCATGCATTAGGCTTGTTTTTTAGTTTTTTGTTCTGCCGACCGGCTGCAACGGGCATACTACTCTGCGAATATTAATAGTGTGTGCGGCTGGGGTGGGCACGAGTTAGATGATGTATTTTGTAATAATCAGAGGTGTCTTATTTATTATGGATGAATTACAGGTGGACATTGTTTGTTCACAGGAAACGAGTTTCTGCGAGTAAAAAAGTACAACACATCAAGTGTTACAGAAGTGCACCCAGGTTTACTCGTTGAGTCAACGTAGAAATGTTTAGGCCCTTAAAATGTCATAGAATATAGTGGTACTATTAGACAAAGAAAGAGCAGTTGCTCAGCAAAACAACTCTAAATGAAAGCAAATATTCTCGCTACATATCGCACATTAACAAAATTTCAATGTTGTCAAATCTAGAAACGGTGAGCGGTGATGACAGCAAAATGCCGCGCAGCTCACTAACCACAATGTTCTCTAATTCCATGCACTGGAATTGAAGAAATTGGAATAATTGGAATCCCTCGACACGTATACCGGCTAAGCAATGCAAAGAACACGAAAGCATCAGAGCAAAGACGTTGTTCGTCGTCACAGGTGAGCGCAAACACAGTAGGACGTTGTGAATATATTTTTAGAGTATCACGTTAAAGATCCAAACAGCACAGCGCGTTTAGGAAAACGAAACCCATGCTCATTTTCTTAATGGCTGATTGCCGAAACCAAAGCCATGGAACCAGTGAGCTAATACTTCGTGCGTCTATGCGTCTATAAAAGTAAAGCTATGCGGCAAGATTTATAAGAAGGTATATTCTCCAAGAAGAGACAGAGAATATTTTGTAATGGTACTAAAAATCCCGAGAACTCCTTTACAATTTTATGAGAAAACTGACGAGGGTAATTTTGTCGGTTAATAAGCCGCTCAGCTGTACACCGAGCCTTCTTAAGCTCAGCTGCACTACAATACACATACGCACAGCTAGGAATGCGTTTCGTCAGGGGCAGTTTGATATGAATGAATGTTTTTCATGGGCAGTCTGATATGAATGTATGAAGGCCTTAGGACGTTTAACAAATAGCGGAAGTTCTATGGTCTAAGCAAGCGTCAGGAATTCATACGCCGCACACGCCTCAACTTCGCCTTCACCGACGACTAGTTGCACAAGGCGCGCTGGGAGACTTCCCCTCTCGGTGAGACTTGCTGTGTTCGTGAGGACATCAATGATTACATGGTATTGCGTATTTGTGTTTACGCACGTCTTGCATTTACGGAGGACCTCGAGCAATGGCAGTAGGCTTCTGCTACTACATGGGCTACAATGGCCTTGTTGTCTTTCCTCCGCAAATGCGGCTTGGAAAAAGTTTTATCAACGCTTGACTCTTATCTAACTCCTGTGCATGTGTTAGGTGGGCGTTTTTTCGTGTTCGCGTGTTTCGCCTTCTTTCGCTATTTTTCAAGCAGGACATTCGGCACCTCCTGTGGGACTGTGGGGGCCTCCGTGAACTCAGAGCCGGACATGACCAACAGGTGCCATCATACGAAGAGTGGACTACGCCCATGAATCCTAGTCATGACAAGGAGAGATTGCTTTCCCTTTGGGAGTTCGCCAAAGAGTCAGGCGTAGCCCGAAGAATTTAGGGCCTAGAGGAGCCCTGCACTTCCTTCCAAACACCCCCCCCCCTTCTTAGGTCACTGGCCACCCCTTTTCTTAATAAAGATTGATACATACATACATTTCCGTATGCAGCAGCAATCCAAGCTTTGCGCTTGCCTGACTTCTATGTATCCATCGCTATAACTATATCTCCCTCTATGACCTGCATAGGTATAGCCATTCTAAAGTAAGCTTCACCCTTATGCACAAACCAAGTGCTGTGAAGACATTTTTCTGGGGCAATACAGGCAGTCTGATGTCAAAGTATGAAAGGAATAGCGCCTGTTATTAGATATATTCGTATGACCCCATGTATCCCTATGGAACCCTACAAAGTGATGCATATCAAAGTCGGCTTTTATATCATACTCGAGTGTGTTGTTGGAAAGACATTTCTTGAGGGGAACTATAAGAAGAGGAGAATAAGTAATAAGAGGGGAACCGTGAGAATAGATGAGAGGATGACTTCTTTCAATTTAGCAGGCGACAAATAAACATTTTCCCGTACGGCCTTCAGCCGAGTTTCTACAGCAATCGGCACTGATTCACTTTTTATTTCGCTATGGCCGCTTGTTCTAGGAAAGAACGGTTTTCTGCTCTTACTGCGAAGCTGAAATATATGTCCATTTCGCTAAATCGAGATGACACGTTTTGATTTTGCGTAACTTATTGTTCCTCGAAGTACAATATCAATTTAAACAGAAATGTTCACGTGTTCTGGAAAAGTACACGGGTAAGAGATCAAAGAGAGGTAAAAAACTGAAAAAACTAAAAGGCTGAAGACTGCGAAGTGCCAGAGCCCGCGCATAAGGAACCTCGCTGCTTCGTTTAGCCAGAGAGGTACATAACAACGGCGGCATTGCGCCGGCCGACAACGAGGCGACGGTCCGCGGGTGGTAGGCCGCCAGTGTGCGCGCGTACAGCGGTTCGGCGATGATTAGGGATTCCGCGGGTGACCCAAGCCAGGCTCTTCTTGCCGGATGTGGTTCACAGGGATGGTGGGAGAGTAGGGGCGCCGTTCGAATTGGCCGCCCCGTGTGTATGTGCGGCGCCGTGCGGCAGGTATAACAGGTATAAACTGCACCAACCAGCGAGCGGCGGTGGCGGTCAAAGGGAAGCGAGCGAACAAAAGGCTATAGACGACGCTCTGGGCTTGTGATTGAATCAGAGCTGTTTAGCGGGCGGTCGACTTGGGGCCGCGCATGGCGGACATAAGTTTAGTCTGCGTGAGGGCACAGCGAAATAGAAGGGGAGGGAGGGAGCTGAAAACACTTGTGACTGCTCTCTCCCATGAACCGTGACTCCGGGTTGACCTCCTGTTGTACGAGTGCACCGTACAAAATCCTCCCTGTTCTGTGAGTGCACCGTTCACAGCGGTGGCACGTTTGGAAATGACGCTCTAAAAATCGGTCGGGTGCTTTCGTCCGTTGCAATTCAGCGCCGTTTGGCAGCGAGGTTGTTGTTGTTGCTGGTGTTCACAGTGAATGAGCATCGTTTACGCACCCACCATTTAGTTTAGTGATGGCTCGAATGCATTGGAGGCGGCCGCGGGGCAATTCGTCATCGCTGCGCCCCGAGAAAGCTTAACTAAGGAAGTAAAGCCGAAAGCAGAGACTCTCTTATGTTCTTTTTGTAAACGTTTTTACATCCGGCCGCTGCAGCGTGCTCCGAAAAAAAAAGCAGAGTGCGAGTGACCAGGAGAACGTTTTCGCAGAGGGGGCCCAGTTGAAAGTTCGTGCGCGAAATGCCCCTTACAACGCTGGGTGCCACATTCGTGACAAATTGAGCCCTTCGTGTTGAAGGTGGGATGGTTGTTATGCGTGTAGAGAGGGGTGAATGGGTCAGCTATTACTCATAAGAAGGGTCAAGAAGGACACGGCTATACTTTCTAATTGAATCAGAGCCCGTTTAGTGGACGAGGATTGAGTGGCTGCGCCAAAAAGTGCTCTCCCTAGCCCCAGCGTGGCGCCAGCCCGTTGCCATAACACGTGGAAAGGGGCAGCTCACCTTACTGTATTTTGTGGTGTTCGTGCTGAGTGTCTTCTTGCAAGGCTGTAGAACGACTTTTCGCACAATGCACTCGGAAAGAGCAGGTGTGTCGGAAATGGTTCGTTAATTATTTCTAAATACAGTCACGGTCAGACCACGCGAACAGAAAAAGGGCAAAAAAAAAAAAGAGGTTTAGTAGACGCTACATTCTCCTCAAACATAAGGCTCCAGTGTGCAGGAATCATTGAGAGGTGTTCCGGTACGGAAAGACGACCATTCGTTTTTACCGAAGATTACTAGGCTTTAATGGCGAAAGTGTTCAGTACCCCATCGCACAAAAAAGAACCGTTGTTATCCGGTGCCGAAAATAAACTCCCCTATAACGAGTAAAAGACACTTACGCAAATAGGGCAATTCGAGCCAAAGTATGTGGATTAACATCGACAATGTTAGGACGGTGATTTGAGGATTTGTTAAGCTTTGTTTGTTAGCCTTTGTTTGAGGGAAGTTCAAAGACCGATGCGGGCAGAGGGTATCCTTATACTTATTCTCTTCAATCCTTCGTTTTCGTACGTAAGCATTTGTCAGCATTTGCCGGTATTATTCGTTGTTCCTGTGTCCTTTTTGGCATTAATTAGGAACAATATTCTGTCCACCTACCGCTTCGCCATCGGTTTCCCATGGATTGTGGCATTTTTACCTTACCTAAACAGTGCCACTACCATTTGTGCTTCATCTCTTAAACGTATTCAGGCATCCAAATACAACCAAACGTGACCAAAAATTCTTAAGTGCCTGATCTCCTTACCAGTCCACTCCAAGCGCTTTTCGGCTACCACCCAAGCACATATGATCAATCACACTTTCAAAGCTAGAACAAGCACTGCGAGAAGCCGAACTAAAAGCGAGCCACGCCCTTTTCATTTATTATGCGTGACACGAAAGACTCCACCACCATCATTTCTTGTCACAAGGAAAATCTCCATAGCAAGCGTCGCACGTATATCCCTCCTTTTAATTAAACGATGCTCCGTCAGCATCGTTCTCGTTTAATTTCGCTCAACTAGCGGTAATAATGGCACTTAGGGGAACGGCAAACGAGCGACCGTGTTTTGATTGATTGATTGATTGTGGGGTTTAACGCGCCGACGCAACGCAGGCGATGAGGCGCGCCGTAGTGGAGGGCTCCGGATTAATTTTGACCACCTGGGGATTTTTAACGTGCGCCGAAATCTCGTACACACGGGCGTTTTTGCTTTTCGCCTCCATCAGAAAAGCGGCCGCCGCGGCTGGGAATCGAACCCGCGACCTCGTGCTCAGCAGCGCAACGCCTTAGCCACTGAGCCACCGCGGCGGGTAGCGACCGTGTTTTGGAGGACCGGCAACGAGCTTGCTGACAGAAGGTTGCCCCAAAATTACTGAGTTCAGCGTGAAGTGGCGGGAAAAACAGGATTGATGGTGGAAGCACTCGGGGTGGTGAAGAATGTGGGAGGAGATTTCTAGGAGCACCGATGCCGTTCCAATGGTAAGATGCAAGGGTGCCGGCGACAAGATTATCTAGGACGTCAGAAAGCAACACGAGGAGAGGAAAGAAAGCCACACTGCAGGCCCTGCGCCCGCTGTAATGGTCGGCAGTTATATTGGTAGTATGAACTCATTTCAAATAAGGCCAGCTATTTGGGCACGGCCCGAAGCGATCAGTTCTTCGAGTTGTGAAAAAAAAAATGGTGGTTGATTCCTCCGTCATAGGGATCGGTAAAACACGAAAGTGAAATGTGCAGCGAAATCTGCAGCTCAGCATGATTTGCGGGTCGGCGGCTGTCTTGTGGGCTTGCTTCGCGAGCGACGCCCTGCTGTCGGGTCGCTCCGGCAAAGGTGTACTGACGTCATTTCCGTGACGGATATGACGTCAGTGAAATCTTGATATATCCCGACATGAAACACTCTTGAAAAGCCGGCATGAAACCGGCCTTCACTCCCCAATAAAGCACTTTACTACTATTAAAACGTTTGCGCAAGCCATCTGGGGGAAGCACGCTTTCAGACATAGAGTTTCTTACAACATACACTAGAGAAGGAGTCTGGCGCTAGCGCCTATGCGGCTCATATCAAGGCCGTCTGTGTCGTCATGGACCGCCATTATACATCGCGCTCGCCTTAGTTTCATCATTGGCTCGGATTTAAACGTTTTAGTGACCTCAAATTTAAACAAAGTGCCACAAAAACGCGAAGAATGGTGTGCAATTATGTAAGTAGAAAATAAAAACAGGCTGTTTTAAAACTAAGGAAAAAGGAAGTACAGCGTATTTTTGCCGAAACGGTTGTGCCTGCTATTCCGCAGGCCAAGGTTGTAGTTACGAACAATCTTAGTATTTGGGAGGGGGGGGGGGACTCATTAGAGACTCTGATTTTATTAATTGTACCATTATTTCAAATATTAAGTTGCTTCAAGAGTTTGGAAAGCTTTTTGAGCGTGCCTATTAAAACGTTTCCTTCGTGTGAACCGGTGCACCGACATCCAGCTAGTTTAAAAAGAAAAAAAGAAAACGTGGCGTTAAATATTCGTGGACGATGCCAAGATAGGGCGCATACAAGCGCTCGTATCTGTCGTATCTTGTCTTCGTCGAAGTACGTTTTGTTTCTTCTTTTCGTCGGCTACAAATTTCGCGGTGGCATATTACCCGCTCAGTCATGCGTCCTTCGACTGCGGCATGAGCAACGTCCGGTGCGATCACGCACTGCCTGCTGTTTAACCTAAGACGGCTACCACAGAACAGGGAGGATTTCGGCTTCCTTGTAGCTCGTAAACGTGTTAATGCATAGTGAAGAAAGCAAATCCCGAAAATCGCTTAAGAATCCAATTGTCATGCCAAGCCTAAGCCAAAAATGGGGGTCTTTCCCATGAACCCCACGACGACATGGCTTACGAGGCGCGGTTTCCTCTCTAGTATACTTACTAAGAAACTCTATGCTTTCAGGTACAGTCGCGATCAGCAGTAAAAAAAAATCACTTTGGAGGTCCAATCAAGCACGTGTTCCTGCATAGACCAATCTGCCGCTCTCGAGCTAAGAAAATTCTTGGGTAGCATTAAGCTAGCAGCTGGAATGACATCCATCATTCAACCCGCCGCGGTGGCTCAGTGGCTAAGGCGTTGCGCTGCTGAGCACCAGGTCGCGGGTTCGATTTCCGGCCGCGGCGGCCGCTTTTCTGATGGAGGCGAAAAGCGAAAACGCCCGTGTGTACGAGATTTCGGCGCACGATAAAGATCCCCAGGTGGTCAAAATTAATCCGGAGCCCTCCACTACGGCGCGCCACATCGTCTGCGTTGCGTCAGCGCGTTAAACCCTACAATCAATCCAACATCCACCATTCAGTTGCGTAAAGTCACCATTCGGTCCCATTAGCCTTGATTAGGGCGGTCGCTGAACCCCCGCAAAATACGGAAAGGCTGGGCTGTCTGTCACGCCTCACGAACTTTAGAACATCGATAAAGGTATTTCTTTGTGTCATGTGTGGCCTGAATTTCCCGTTTACGGAAAATATCCGTTCGAAACGGGGGGAGGTGGGGGCGAGCACACAATGAAATAAATCGCCATCAGGAAGCTTCTAATCATGAGACGAGTGGTTGTTTTAAAAAGCGCCGTGGCTCAATGCTCCTGTTTCTATGAGAGTATCGGTCAGCTCAAATTTACAAAGTCTGCAGGTGGGCGAATTTTCGTTATTTAACATCAAGACCGTTTTATGGTGTCTGTTTCTTTTTATTTGCCCAACTGTGACGGCCGAAATATTTCCAACATGTGGACGATAATTTTTGGTTCGGATAATTGTTGTAGCGGTAAGGTAGTCATGATGAATTCATTAGCTATTCTCGAAGGCGTTAGAAAAAAGACTTCCATAACACATTGGTGTTTCATTTAATAACTACTTTCCACTCTGCAAGACTCTCGGGCATACCATGGAACCCTTCAGTCTTGATAATGCAGTCCGATACTGCCATCGTGAAGGAAGCACCAAGCAGTGCACGGGACAAAATTTCTTACAAATTAGTATACGTGTATCACGCGCTTCATAAATGCGTCCCCTCGTAAACGGTTTGGTTCGGAAAAAAACAGGTACAACTTAAAAGGGGCGTGTAATTTCCGTCCACTTAAGTTTTCGTTCTTTATTTTTTACAAATACACTTCGTTTACCAACACAGGCTTTTTTTCTACCGCGGGGCGCAACGTCGTTTCAAAAGGGATTTTGATTTACAAGGGCTACGCCATTAGATCAAATTAAGGGCGCTTAGCGTAAACGCAGCGCTGACAGGCGCTTCAAGTACGCCTAATCGAATGTTAAGCCTCTCATTACTACGGCGTCCGGTACACGTCCCACGAAGCGTTGTTTTCGGCTACCAAGCAAAGTGCCGCGGCCACGTCAAGGTGGGGAGCAAATGATTGCGAAGTAATTACCGTCGGCCAAATTATTTGACCCCCACTGATTAAAGGGCATTTCTAGGTGATTAGTGGGGTAACCGGAGGTCTGCGGACGAGGGAGGGGGGGAGGAGTGCGGGAAGCGTGTAGCTTGGTGACTGGTTTAACAGTTTGGGTGCAAGATTCGTCGCTTTACCAGCTATCGACCGCGAGTAGTTGGTGAAAATATTCACAGGCTTCGTAATGACCGTTGATGCAATCTTTGTTGACGAAAGTGGCGGTTGGGACAGTTTATTTCGTCGTATTCTTTTTACTGTATACGGTCCCCTAGCCAAACAGAAACAGGACGCAAAACAAGAAGGACCTTAGGCAGCGTCTGTCTTCGTCATCTTATCTTCCGGGTTGTGGTCGTGCCTTAAATTTAGAAAACAAAGAACCTTGTACCCCTCGCCTTTGACGACACTCCAATTGTCCTGAAGCAGTTATAGTATTAAACACTTCAGTTGAAATAATCGTTAATCTACTCGGAGTGGCTTAGCACTCAGAGATATTCCTGGTCTACTACGGAGTGAATCTGCTCAAGATTCCCTTCACGTCGGCGAGTGAAGAACTTTCTTCCATTTCTACTCAGGACGTCCAAACACAGGCCTAAATCCCTCCTTGTGTCAATAAATCTCCTAAAGCAACAGCAACAATAACAATGCCCAACTAACTGACAACCACCATAACTGAGACCAATGCGAACATGCGCGGTTTATATAAATGAAAACTTGCGTGTCCTTTCATGCACTACTGTGTGTACGGGTCCAATATTGACGTCCTCGTAACGCCGGCAGCCGTCCGGTGCTCGATCACGGACTGACTTAGCAGGGACATGGCCATGTGCGAGAGACATGGAAGGTGAGACGTGCCCTCAACGTTTCTGATGGTTCCTGCCAACAGTCACGAGCTGCTTCGGTCTTTCCGGTTTGACTGACAGCAGCCGTGAAAAAAACCGCGACGGATCTCACGCGTCAAGATGGCGTCACGCGCACGTGATTGATGGTCATTTACCCTGCGGCAGGAGTGCACAGAAGTCACAAGACGATCAATTGTTAAAGCCTTCTTCACAAAGCCGTCGCGGGCAGAAGGCAACGTGATCTCCAAACATGCCCTGCCGCCAGTGCTACCTCCTGTCATGAAATATACTCGTATCTCATCATTCTAGGCACACCCTCCACGTCATTGTATATTCTTCGGTGACCTCGGTTGTTCGAAGTTAGACACCTGGAAGAATGCTTTCACCCGTAACGCGATCACGCTGAAGACGCTTTTGATTCCCTCTAATAAATCACATCTTTGATCAAGCAACGGTGATCTAAAAGTTTACCAGATGCGTCCGTACTCAACAAACTGACAACATTTGTTCGGCACCGCGCCAGTTCAGTTCTCAGCGCACAACGAAAGGTTAGGTGATTGAACTGAAGCTGAACGATAAAATGAGATGTCGTTTCAATGTGACTCAAATACAAAAATGTGAATTTTCAAAGAAATGTTGTTGACAACAGCTAACTTGATGTATTTAAATGCAATAAGGAGCATTTACAAGTGGCCACACACCTCATCTCTCAAAGTGTTCATTCACATTTGACAGGCTGAAAAACTCTACGATTTTTTCTCAGCACTCGCTGCTATCCACAATTCTGTATCCATAAACGTACAACAGACACATCGAGGGTTCTTTGAAGCGCTAACCTCCCTTGAGTCGGCTGCACGGCACAACGAGTTTTCTACAGACCGAAAGCACATCGCTTCTTGTTCTGTGCTTGAGGAATTTCGGCTTGTTGTCAAACAAAAGTGGACCTATCGTTTTCTCTAGATGAAGCTATAGATACGCGACAAGAACAGTATGTTTGTCATGCACTAAGAGCTTATAGGACCTGACCTGCAACATCGGCGGAATTGCATTAAGCCACTGATATCAATTTAAACGTACACCATCTCACATTAAAATCTGGGAGGGAAATTAAGGGTCCTCATTTCAGCCTGCGTCAGATATTGAGGAAGCCAGGTAGTCACCTCGGTAAACATTTTTTGTCGAATTGAAACATTTAATAAATATTTTCTTCACCCCAGTCGTATTTCCTCCGGGTTCACTTCCATGCCAGTGGGCAGTCATGCGCAGATTATATATCAAGATCTTTCCTTCTAGTTGTGGGGACACATATTGCTTAGCACTCTCGTGCTTAGCACTCTCGTTCCCTCTCGTGCAAAGCTTTGTCGACGCAGACAAGTGGCTCTGAATCCCTCAATGCACGTAATCCGTCACAATTTCCAAGTGTTCGACAGATAGCACATCTAACTTTGGCAAAATGGCGCAACTAAAAAAGAGCTCCCGCAGGCCCGACTACGGCCCAGCGCTTTAATGGCTGGCCTGAGGAACGTCGCTAGTTGTTGTTCCAACGTTACTACCTCCAATTAGCCACAGGGCAAGCACGTACTTTTTATCGTCTGCTATGCTTATTTCTTTCTATTTAATTTATTTGACCGCCTGATGCTCTATGAGTGAGTGAGTGAGTGAGTGAGTGAGTGAGTGAGTGAGTGAGTGAGTGAGTGAGTGAGTGAGTGAGTGAGTGAGTGAGTGAGTGAGTGAGTGAGTGAGTGAGTGAGTGAGTGAGTGAGTGAGTGAGTGAGTGAGTAATCACATATTCATTACCGACCAGTACCTGGGCTCACACCAAGCGCAAACAGCAAAGGCAGGATGAAACCGTTAAAGAATAGCATCAATTTCACGACAAAAGTTCCCGATGAAACCACGATGTCATACAATTATACGAATGGACGGATATTCTCTCTCCGTCCTTCAACTATAGCTTCTCTTCTGCCGTTCTGCCACTACCCCCATCGACTCTATCCGCGAGCTCGCGGCATCCCGGTGCCAAAGTATAGCGCCCTCGATCGATAAGGTCATCGCCTGCTGTTGTCCAGCCTCCTTCAAAAGTAAACAGGTTGGTGCCCAATCATTCTCTGCGCTAAAGTACCTCCTGCCCATCAATTTGCATGGCGTAGAAGCGGTCGATCGCACGCGCTGGACTCATGCATATGCATACTGACGCGGCCGGTGCAACCTACCCGTGCAGGCGCGCCAAATGCAACACGTCATGCTACCCACTGCTTGCTTGTAATTTGTCGCAGCGGTGTTCGCTGTGCAAAAGGGCGACCGCCGGCAGCTCAACCTTTAATCGAATCCCCGCTGGGGCGTTTCGCCGGCACCGCTCCTATTACAGGACAGGTGAGATGGCCTTCGCCCGACACTAACCTAGATTTTCCAGCCCATGTGAGACAGCGCAGGCTCTAGACGCGGAGTCGTTACTGTTCTGGTTGCTTCAGCGCCGTTTTGAGCCGTGCTGTGTTTTAAAGTGGTTCGGATAGAAATTTTAAAACCACTTCTAGTAATAAAATAACTTCTCGTACGCTTGGCTCTAAGCCAAAAATAGTCCGTGCGGAATTAGGCATTCTCTTCATCTCATTTATTATCATCATCATCATGATGACCGCCTTCTTTGCAAAAAAGAGAAGGGTAATATCAGGAAAGAGTTCCCGTTCCTCTCAGCAGACAGTGGTCGGTCGTAGCGATCATAATTGACGTGATGGGCTCCTTAGTGAATTCAATATCGCTGCTGTGAGCTCACGATTCAGTAGGAACATCATTCCACACATTGAACTTGAATTATACGACTTGCTATCACGGGGTCCAAAAAATTGATTCAAGCGCTGTTATTAGAGCGGGAAGAACAGAGGTACAAGCGTGGTTAAAGCTGAAAAAGGTCTTTCTCCTGTAGTGGACAGGAATGGTATGCTGTTGTTGCTGTGGATAGTGATGATAATGACAATGACGACGACGACGATGATGATGATAATGATGACCCGTTGTAGGAAGAACAAAGAATATTATAATGAAATGTGTTCACTTTTCTTGTTCCTGTTATTATTCTTCTTACTCTTATTATTGGAGGTGTTTTGCCGTTAACCGGTATGAAAAAAAAAGCAAATATATTTTATCTTTTCGTAACCTTAAACTGATGGTCGGTCTGAGATTTAGATCGTTATATATGATACATCAATATTTTTATATAAATCGTTCTCTACATATATGACGATGATGCGCAGTTCTTATTTGAATGTATTGGCGGTGAGCACGACCACGGGCGGCGCTGTGAAGCGCGCCTCCGTGACGTCAGCTTAGGAATTCTCGCATTTGTCGTCTGCTTCACTCGGGCTCGCTCTCCCTACTGTTTCTTTGCGCTAGGCTGACGTCTGATGCTTGTCCGCACAACATTTTGCGTGTGCGTAGCTTTTTATAGTACGAATAGACTTAAAATCGCCTACACTAGCTCAAGGCGTGATTTGACGTATAGTTTTCGACACCGCTACGGAAGAAACATAGCCGGCGTCGCCCCATTCTTTGCGAAGCCGGTCTTGTGCGGAGCGCGAGGAGTCGGAGTTAGGCGTCGGCTTCTGTTGTAAGCACTAATTCGAACAAAGGGAGCAGCCAGCTGCTAGTAGCCGAAAACAGCGAAAATACAAGACCAAAACAAATTCCAGGCCTTCGCGGCTGCCGGCTTTGGCATAAGGCATTACGGTTCCCGGTAATTGCATGTAAGGTAAATCAGTTTTTGTAACCTTGACGAACGCTCGAAAGTATTGTATCACATCACTTTACGTTGTCATGGCATGAAAATGTGCCGACATGCACTATGGGCCACAAAAACTGTAGGCTGAGTTCCAAAGAACCCACTGTGTGTATAGGCGCGTGCTGGTTTTATACAGGCGTCTAACCAGTATGGAGTTTATTGAGCAAATTTAAACGAGCCACGCCTACTGTAAAAATACAGTAACACTATGTTTGTTCAGAGCTGGAGGGATATTTCGTTGCATTATTATTTATTCAATATTCAGATATGCGTTACAGCAAAGCTGCACTCAAGAGGAGGAGGAGGAGGAGGAGGAGAAGGAGAAAACTTTGTTTAACCGTAAAATCGAGATGATTAGTGGGCCGCGTCCTCAGTCCAGGACAGAAGAGTAAGATTATTTTGTTGTTTACGCCTGGAAATAAAAGTGAGAAAACAATAAAGAGCTGCTTGGAAATATTCAATGGTTTCGTTTCTTGTTATGTATGCACTTATACTATTTATTGCGTTCGTTAGCGACTATATCAAGCCTTCAACATTCTAATCATGGCGTAACTGCTCAGGTTGAGAGTGAGTTCGTTATGATAACGATGGTTGCTATAGAAATTCGGAGCCCAAAAGCCGCCTTCGAGTACTCTGGACAACCTTGTTTGAGGCGCGATCGCGGTGGCGTAGCACAAATCTTCTCTTTGTATTTGTACGTGAATAAACAACTCACGCTGCAAATATACACCTTTTTGCACGCAGCCACAAGGAAAGCTAATTCGTGAAGAAGGGAATGTATGCCATACAGCCTGAAGAAAATATCCACACGATCTTTGTGAGCCTCCCAAACAACCTCAAGCCTACTAATAAGACGTTCATGACGAAGCAGAAAAATAATGCGTTGGCAGCCAAAAAAAAACATTCATCTGATACAAGTCAACGAAAGAAATAGAAGACCGCCGCTTTATTTGCTGCTGTGAGATGTGCGAATAGGGCCCCTCTGCTTGGTGCGTATAGCATTCAGACTTTTGAGACTCCATAAGAGCATCTCAAAAATACTGTATGGAAATACGTATTTTGAATACTTATCGAGGAGCTCTGAGCGTAGAACCGCGCGAATAAGCTAGAAAGGACGAGTTACACCCGATCGTCTGATCGATGCTCTGAAGAAAGTTGTTCTCTATCTGTTCGTGTGTTGCAAACTTGTGGGGGATACAGCTTAAAATTATTCAGATGCGTCAGAAGCTAGCAAAATAACTGAGTCACTAGAAATGCGCTTTTTAACGCACTACAGCAACAAAGCGGGCCATTTCTAGCACAGGCACTGCTGCCCCTCACAAGCGGAGTGTAGCAGACGACAGCGGCGCGAGTCCCTAAGCCGAAGTCATAGCTAGGGGGCGCCACTCAAACATCTCACCGCCGATAGCTGTTCACTGTTTTTTGTAAACGCTCACACTCTGCTTATTCTTGAACTGTTGGACTATAGTGCTGTGGCCATTGGGCTTGTTACCCGGTTTATAACCTAACTGTTGCTGTGAAATCGCTTAATTACTTCTACAACGTTTTCTCTATGTCAAATACTTTTGTTCAGTACGCACTCTTTTTAGTTTATACATGTGTGTATCAAAGGGCACAGGCCCCTTCAAGCCTCATCATTGTGGCTTCTGGCCGGTGGTCCTGGCATTTGTAACGCAAATGCCGAGTAAAGTGTGATTGCTTCTGATTCTGATATGCATGAAAACTATGAAACCGAGGCCCGAAAGTCATTTCCTTGTGAGGAATATTCAATTCAGTGCCCAGTATCATCGAAAGCGTGAACGATAAAAGGGATATTAGCGTTGCGGACGGGGATTGACATGTCAGCGGGAAGTGTGACGAATCGAAGGTGTCTGCGCGTGTCTATGCGGTTCGCGGTCTTCGACAGCGCTAAGCCAGACAATGCGCAGAGATACTTGCCCCGATAGCACTGATGCTGGGAGGGGAGGCCCACTTGCTTCGATCATGTGACCTAATAACGCGGCGGGCCCAGAATGGCGGACGTTGACTACAGCGGCGGCTGACTGATCGCCTCTCTAGGTCTGCAAGAGTGCTTTTTTGCGTGTGTTTTGACTTTGGCGTCCATTGAAATCCCCTTCACCCTCCCTTCCTCCCTTTCTCCGGCACAGCATACGCCAGATCCTTACATTTGAAATCGATTGAAGCCATTTGAAGCCATTTGAAATCGTTAATGCGGATGGCGGAGCCATGCCTGTCAAGCGGGAGTATCACGAAGCTCTTCGGCAACGCGGAACGAAAGGAAGCCCTCTCAGGCGTTCGACTACACATCCATACTTTCGCCTTCCCCGACCATAAGAAGTGCTCATATGTCCTCCCACCTTCTCTGTACATGTGGGTGGCCGCCGCGAGTAATGCTTACAAAAGCGCTCATCCAACCACTGGTGATGCGGTCGGGGAAGGCTTGTTTTTAACCTTTCCTTCCAACAGAATTATTGTTCTCTTGAGCAGTCATTAGAAACCAGACGAGACAGCGCCCGCAGCCAGAACAACAAGCACAGCGATGAATAAAAGCCAGAAAACTCAACCACGCGTCCAAGGACGATCTGCATGCTGCAATACCTTACTTCTCATTTAGCCTTGCCAGGGCAGGAGAGTTCCAGCAGAAGCGCGACGCGAATTAGATTAGACCACGCTCACCGCTGTGGCTGACCTCTGGTATAATACTAAGCAAACCAAAGACAACAATATCCATTCCTTTCCATCTCATTTGAGATCCGTAATTTCATTTGATAATGGGGACCCAATGATAGCTGTGTTCCCGAGGGAGAGAGAGAGAGAAACAACATTTATTCATGCCTGCGTAAACCCGGTGGGTTACCTACTGGCGCTACTCGCCGGACCCCGTGCAAGGGGTGGTGGAAAGTCGCACTTTCGGCCGCTGGCGTTCGATGGCCGCGAGCGCGAGCTCGGCAGCCATCTTTTGGAGTTCGTAGTTGACGCTGGTGACCGCGTCCCTCACGCTTGGTGGGAGCGGATCATCGTCCTCCTCCGTTGTTGTTGTCGGTGGTTGATTGAGACAACCCCACAGCATGTGCTGCATGGTCGCACGAGCGCTCCCGCACAGCGCACACTCGTCCGTTGGGTATAGTTCGGGGCACACGTGCTTGGCAACCACGGGCGTCCATATCGCCCGCGTTTGGAGCTGTCGCACGAGCACCCCTTCCCTCCTGGTGAGTTTACGGTGTGGCGGCGGGAAGGCGCGCCTAGTCTCTCTGTACCACGCAAGCACATCCTTGTAGGAGGTGACCGGGGTTGCCTCCTCTTCTTCCCTGTAGTAGTCTTCCGCGTTCGATGGAGTAGGAGGAGGAGGCAGACTCGCCTCGGCCGCAGCCGCCGCCCGAGCCGCCGCCGCACCCTCCTCGGGCGCAGCAGCAGCAGCCGCGGCAGCGGCCGCACCAGCGACGGCGGCGCCATCGTGTCTCGTTAGCACGCGCGCCGCTCGGTCCGCCTCTTCGTTGCGGTTGGTCCCGGTCCCCACCGGTCCCACGTGTGCCGGGAACCACTTGAGGACCACCGGTAGCGTCCGTCGGGGCAGGGCCCCGCACACCCTGTTTGCGCACTCCGACACCGAGTTCCGAGCGTAGCTCAGTATCGCGTTTCGCGAGTCACTGATCACTGTCGCGCACCGTGGGTCCACTAGGGCCAGCGCGATCGCCAGCTCCTCCGCTTGCGTTGAGTCCCGGGCCCTGACGCTGCCCCCCGAGCACAGCTTCCCGGAGGTCGCTGCAATCACGGCCACGGCGTACGTGCCCCGGCGGCCTGGGTATTCCGCCGCGTCCACGTAGAAGGCGTTGGTGTCCGCCGCGTGCACGTCCGTCAGGGCTTTCGCTCTGGCCGCTCGCCGCTCTCGGTTCTCTTCTGGGTCCATGTGCTTCGGCAGCGGCGGCACGTGCATGAGGGCGAGCAGCCCGCGCGGCAGCGACCGCACCGGCTTCGGCATCGGCGGCCGGCTTGCCGGCCACCCCCCGCCTCCACCACCGCGACCACCGCCACCGCTCCCGCCGCCGCACCCGCCGCTCTCGCTTTCGCCTTCTCGCGTTAATTCCGACCGGTAGCCTACCCTACGTAGAATAGCCCTACCAGTTCTCGTCTGCGTAAGCCTCGCGATCTGCGCGGTGCCCTGGGCCTCGGCTATCTCGCTGAGGGTGTTGTGCACCCCCAGTTCGAGAAGCCTTTCTGTGTTGGTATGTGCGTATAGGCCCAAAGCCGTCTTATAAGCTTTGCGTAGCAGAGCGTCCACTTTCCCTCGCTCCGCCACCGTCCAATTGTGGAATGCAGCTACATATGCAACGTGGCTGACGGCGAACGACTGGACCAGCCTGAGGAGATTCGCCTCTCTCATGCCTCCGTGTCTGGACGCCACTCTTTTGATCAACCTCAAGGCCATTGCGACTTTTGATTCCAACTTGGCAACGGTGAAGCCGTTGTGTCCGTGGGCGTCGATGTGTAGTCCGAGGACTCGCAGCGTCTTCACCCTCGGAATGGCCGTCCCGTCCCGCGTCTTCAGGTGGATGTTATTGTTTCTTTCTTCTTCTCCTCTCTTGTGGCTTCCTCTTCTCTTTGGTGCTAGTACCAGCAGCTCCGACTTGGTCGGGGAGCACGTCAGACCCGTGTCTTTTAGGTGATCTTCGACTGCGTCGATGGCCTCTTGCAGGGACGCCTCGATCTCGCCGTCACTGCCGCCGGACACCCACAGCGTGATGTCGTCCGCGTATATGGTGTGTCCGACTTTCGGGACGCCCTGGAGGCGCTGGGCGACCCCGATCATTACGATGTTAAACAGCGTCGGCGAGATCACGGCGCCCTGTGGCGTCCCCGTGCTCCCCAGGCTCTTCTTTGGCAGCTCCATGTCACCGGCAACGATCCTCGCGGTGCGGCCCGAGAGGAAGTCGCGAATGTACGCGAACGACCTCTCCCCCATGTTGAGGCGCGAGACCTGGTCTAGGATGGCTGAGTGTCGGACGTTGTCAAACGCCCCTTTCAGGTCTAGGCCGAGCACCGCCCGGTTGTCCATGGAGCTGGCCGGCCGGTCGATGACTTCGTTCTTTAGCAGCAACATTGCGTCCTGGGTGCTTAACTTGGCCCTGAAGCCCAGCATGGTGTCCGGGTACAGGCCTTCCTCTTCGAGGTATGTCTGCCACCTGTTGAGCAGGACGTGCTCCAGCACCTTCCCCACGCAGGACGTCAGGGATATCGGCCGCAGGTTGTCTATGCTCGGTTCCTTTCCCGGCTTCGGGATCAGGACCGTCTTTGCCTCCTTCCAGCTGGCCGGGAGCTTGCCGGTTCGCCAGCACTGGTTGTAGTACCCCGTCAGCGATTTTATCGCCGCATCGCTCAGGTTGCGTAGCGCTTTGTTGGTAACCCCGTCCGGCCCTGGGGCGGACTTGCTGTTTATTGTTTGGATGACTGCCCGCATCTCCCATTCCTCGATGTCGGCGTCGAGCTTGGCATTGGCCTCGCCCGCGTAACTCGGGAGGGGGGTCGGCGGGGTGGACGGGAGGTACTGGTCGTTTATGCGCCGGCGGACCTCGGCCTCGCCGAGCTCCCTTTTCGCTTTGTGCAGCGTCCGTGCGAGGGTGTGATGTTGGGCCCCTTTAGTTTTGCCTTCGTCAAGGAGGTGCCGGAGCAGATGCCAGGTCCTGCTCTTATGGATCTGGCCGTCCGCTTCCTGACAGACCGCCTGCCACTGCTGTCGGCAGAGCACCGCGCTGTGCTTCTCGATTTCGATGTTTAACAGTGCTATTCTTTTGCGGAGCCTTTTGTTGTGGCGTTGCCTCCGCCATCGAGCCTTCAGCGAGTTCCTCGCCTCCAGCAAGTGCGCGAGGCGGCTGTCCAGCTGCGGGGTCTCTTCGTCGACCTCGATTTCCTTGGTGGCTGTTTTCGCGGCCGCGTTCAAGGCTCGCGTCCACTTCTCGATGTCTCCATCCTCCTCTTCCTGGGCCTGTCCGATGATCAGGGCGTCCAGCTCCGTTCTGTATTTATTCCAGTCTGTGATGGCCTGCTTGCGGGTGACCGGGGGTCGGCCGTGCAGCGGCACCGCAATTTCCAGGACGCAGTGGTCGCTGCCCAGCGTCTCGCCCGTGTTCCGCCAGCTTACTCCCGCGGTGGCTTTGCTGCAGAAAACGAGGTCCGGATTCGTATCGCGCTGCACCGACGTGCCGTGTCGCGTGTAGATGTTCGTGTCGTTGAGCAGGTGGAGTTCCGCCTCGAGAGCCTCGTCGTGCAGATTTCGCCCCTTGGCCGTGGTCTTCTGGTACCCCCACGCCGTGTGCGGCGCGTTAAAGTCTCCGCACACGAGCGCGGTGTTGTCCCTGGCAAGCTGCTTCGTTCTTTGCATGAGTGATCTGAACTTTTGTTGGGATTGCTTGGGGTTACTGTAGATGTTGATTAAATACGTGCTTTCTTTCTTCTTTCGGCCCGTCACGACTTCGATTGCCAAGTGTTCAATGGTACTGTTCTGCAGTAAGCCGTGTTCTATGTACGTGATTCCTTTCCTCACCAGGGTACACACTCCCTGCCCCGCGCCTTTCCCGGCCTTTCTTGCGCTGGGCGGGCTGGCATAGGAGCGGTACCCCGGCAAGCCTGGGGAGGGGTCTTCCATGTGCGTTTCCTGTATTAATATGACGTCTGGTCTCTTGCCGACACTCTTGATGTATTGTTGTAATGTTGCCTTTTTTCCTCGCAGGCCATTCGCGTTCCACTGCCAAACCACAAGCTCGCGCGCTAGCGTTGTTCCGGCCATGTTGGGCGAGTGACGTTGGCCACCTGCTGTTGCTGCGGCGGCTGTGGTTGTGGCTGTAGTGGTTGCTGTGGCGACTGCGGCGGCTGCTGTTGTTGTTGGTGGTGGGTGATGTCAGGGATTCTCGCTAGTAGTTGTTGTAACAGGCTTTCCACATTCGCTATGCGGGTACTCATGTCCGCTGTCACGGCTTCTACTTTAGCTATGCGGGTGCTCATGTCCGCTGTCGCGGCTTCCACCTTTGCCAGCCTCTGGTTGATGGCTTCCAGCTCTTTTTCCTCGTGGTCGACGCGCTCCTCCACCCGCTGTTGGCGGCATTCGAGCGCTTCTAGCATAATAACCCGCCTCTTGGTTCTGGGGCTGAAGTCTTCCATTTCCTCCTCTTCCTCCTCTTCTTCTTCTTCTGTAGTTGTAAAATCGTTTCTCCTCTTCGTAGCTGCCATTACTTCTTCTTCCTCTCTTTCTTCTTCCTTCTCCTCTGTGGACCCCGCCGTCTGCAGGCCAGCCGCGTACTCCGGCTCCGACTCTTCCTGCAGCTGCATTCGTTCTTCTCGCGCGTGCGCTCGCCTGGGCGCCTGTCTTCGCGCGACCTGCGGTGGTTGAGTTCGCAACTGCAGCGATGGCTGTTGTTTCAGCTGACATTGTTGCCGTTGTTGTAGCTGATTGAGGATCATGTCCATTTTGGCACTGAGTTCCTGTATTTGCCTGTCTTTTTGCGCTAGCTGCGCCTTGAGACGTGCAACCTCGTTCGTCTCCGCCATTGGTTGATGTTGTTGTTGCAGTTGCCTTTGCTGTGGCCTCGGCTGCGGCGGTGGTACCGCCGCCGCCTCTCCTGCCACTGTCCTGGCCCACGTGATTCCCTCTTGCAGCTGTCCGCCACCGCCGCTGCTGCTCCCTCCGCGGTTTCCCGCGTTGCCGGTTGACCTTTGCGCCGCCAGAGCGCTGCCATCTGTTGCGTTTGTCGTTGCCGTTGCGGCTGCCTTGACCTTTCGAGCGGGCTTCGCTCCAGCTGGCCCAGCCGCCGCCTCTCTGCCGTTATTGACGTCAGCCGCATTCCTTCGTGGAATCGACTGCCTTGGCTGCTGCATTTTCGCGCCTTTTTCGGGTGCGTGCTGCTGCTGCTGCTGCTGTTGCAGCTGCGGGAAGTCAGCTAGGCCTAACTTCGCCGCGTGTTGCTGCCGCTGCTGCCTTTGTACCTCCTCCGCACGCCGACGCTCCCACCTTCGTTGCTTCACCAAATGGGGGGTCTTATATCGGTTCTTGCAACCCGCCTCCCCGGTGGGGTGAGCCCCGCCGCATAGCTTGCAGCGGGGGTTGCATTCCCGCTCGTGCGCGGGGCCCGGGTTGGACGCTCCGCACGCAAAGCATATCTTAGTGTTTGGGTAAGGGCACACGTCCGCGCGGTGCCCCAACCTGCCGCAGCACCGGCACACTTCGTAGTGCTGCCTGTATAGACTGCATTTGGTGATTGCCACTCCGAACTTTATTGTATTTGGTACCTTGGTGCCCTCGAAGGCTACGATCACCGTGGTGGTATTGCCTATTCTGTGCGCTTCGAGCGCCGTTGGATTCTCCTCGCTGACTATAATTTCCTGCAGGTCCTGCTCCGTATACACGGTCGGAATGCCCCTGATGACTCCTTTCACGGTGCCCTCGGGTGCCGGTGCGTACGCGAATACTTCGTGCATCCTGCCCGCTATCCTGAGCGAGCTGATGCTCGAGTACTTCTGAGCTCTCTGCTCGTTCGGGGTGCTAATGACTATAATATTCTGCGAGTCGTTGGTGCAGATCGCGTCCTCCCTAGACTCTTGCAACGTGGTACCCACCATCTCGAAGATGGCCTCCATGAGTAGCGGTGCCGCCGTGCGAGCTACGTTAAGCCCGCCACGTGGCCGGAGTATTACCCTAAAATCACCCTTCGGTAGCTCGCGCGGCATGCGCGCTGCCTTCGTTAGCCTGGCCGCGACCTGCCTAACGAACTTTGCCTGATTCTTAACGGGGGCTCCGGCGGGAGCGGGAGCGGACGCGACCGCGGCCGCGGAAGCGGCAGAAGAAGAAGTGGGGACCGACTTACCGCCGGCCGCTTCCTCCCCGGTCGTCCGCCGCCGCATCCTTCGCCTCGCTTCCTGCCATCTGCCTTCTCCGCCCTCCTTCGGTGTTGGATCCTCGCCGGCAACTGTGACCGACATCCTCCCTTGCGTGTAGTTGACTTGCATCGTTGGCGCTTGCCGGTGGTTGCCGTCCCTCTCGAACTCGGGAACCTGGGTGGTTGTAGTAGCGGTGGTGGTGATGGTAGTAATAGTAGCATTGGTGTCCTCGATGTCGGTGTCCATGGAGGTGGACATCTCTCCTTCCAGGATGGTCTCCGTCTTCGCCGCAGCGGCCGACAGAGAGGCGCCAGAAAGATCGGTTTGCGCCAGTGGAAGGGGTGCGCTAGCGGCCACAGCCGCATCACACGCACTGTCCAGCATGGGGCACGTGCCGTCGGGCGCGAGGCTCGTGCCGTCGAGCATGGGGCCACCTCAGCGCTCTGCTCACGTGCTGCAAGCAGCCGGCGAAGCTCCTAGGCCTAACCCACCGAGTGGGCTAGAACTTGCCCGGTAAAGCGTCTACTCACGTGAAACGTCCGGGATTCGGTGTCGAGGTGTGCACTAGACAACCGCGCACTCAGAAATCACGCGTACATGAGCCTGAGATGAAAAAGACCATTGAAAAAGTCAAATTCACCGGAGACCGATGTGAGCGCATCTTCACTTTCCTCGCCCCCTGGCGGGAAAAACCTGTTCCCGAGGGAGGCATCGCTCCGACACGCAGCAGGTTGAGTGTCGGCCTCTTCTGCCTCCTGTCTTGGAGAAACCGATTTGTCAGACAATCTCATGGCGCCAGATAACCACACGCATATATACTCCGCAGTTATGCTCACACAGGGCAACGCAAGTGGCGTCTGCTTTACGCGCAAAGCGGCGCTTAGCCTCGTACAGGCAACACAGGGTGATATATACATGCATATATGTACGCTGTGCCACGATGGAGTACACGCTTGAGTGCAGATACAAAAGCTAAACAACAAGGTGACAACACCCCGTACTGATGCCGCTGGGCGGCCCTGGAGACGACGGTCGCTCGGGCTTATCTAGTGCTCCAGATCTCGCAGGGAAGAAGAATTCTTCATCAACGCCGACCACCAAGCGAGCCATCATCGGCAACGAGCCTGCGCTACGATTGCTTAAGATGTACGAAGAAAATGCAAGAGCGTATGAAGATTATACACGTTTAGGTGCGCCGTGGATGACCCATTTCCCCGTTTACCACGCCGAACTCCCTTACAAACAAGTTGCAACGACATCGCTTCGGACCTTCAGGTAGTTCCTCGGGACACTAAGCCGTCTTTCTGATATCTACGGTTGCTTAGACGGAAGTCGTGCTTGTTGCGATTTTGGTATGATGCACGTTTCATCAACCTATGGCGGTAATCCTCTGCGCAACGGGGCAAAATGTCGCATTTATCATTTGGAGCATGCCGAGGCGTTACACACACAGAGAGAGAGAGAGAGAGAGAGAGAGAGAGAGAGAGAGAGAGAGAGAGAGAGAGAGAGAGAGAGAGAGAGAGAGGAAAACTTGTCCGCTGGCAATGCTTGAGACGTTTGCAGGGCTCCGGGGTTATCTCCTCAACCCGATCGACGTCGCGCCAGCTTACACGTGACCACGATTTGGAGCAATTAGAGAAGCTCGATTAGTTCGATGGCTTCGATGAGGGATCGATACTTCGGGACACGACAATAAGCGCTCTTACCTCGTGGTTTTGTGGGCTTCCCTAATCGAGCACAGAAACGTGTCGACGGACCACCGTGCTCGCTTGCCGCGTACATTCGTGTTTACACATGTTCTAGTACCCTGACGGAATCCATACTCCTTCAGAGCGACTATTAAAAACTGGAGGCGATCACCGGGTTGGCACGGAAGGCGCCAGGTTGGGCGATTACAGGCTGGATGCTTTCCGATTCATTTCGATCGGTCTGAGATGAGGAGGTATCTTAGCAGCTCCAGGCCGATACAAATAGCACGTCGCCGAAAGGGGGGCTAAACACAGTTGCTATATCTCTGCCGCAATTATTTGGGTACAGAAAAAGAAACCCTTGGAGCCAAAGCGCAGCCAAGTGTCCATTCGCTGGTAAGCGCAAAAGGGCGCCTCACAGTGTCTTAAAATCGGGTTCTTTCATTATTTCTCCCACTGCCTTATCTGTTATTTGCCCATTTGCTTTGGTGGCGTAATGAAAGGAAACCTTAGGCTTGAACTACAACCTCTCGGGAACCTTGAAAAACCACTTTAGGAAAATGATATTTGGCATAAAGCTAGAAGTCGACGTGAAGATTAAAAAGCTCAAAGAAGATTTCAGGTTTCTGAATATTGTTTTGTGTAATTCGCTGTCAAATCTAACTCCCCATGCATTTCTATGGAATAGTTCCCATGGCTCAGAAACCCAGTCGCGCAACGTGCGCGACTTGAAACTGCAGACAAAGAAAGTATTCACCCCAAATATTAGCTGTGCAAAAGAATTTTTCATTTCGCTAAAAAATTGCAGATTAATCACTGTTGCAAGGACTGCCATGAGCGGGAAAGCTGCACATGAGAGTGCAGAAAAACCTCTTTACGGGCTTAAACTCGATGCCGGCAAATACAGATGTTTGTTCTTTAATTTTGGAATAATACCTTGGTTTCTGATCTCGCCTGTGAGATAAGCTTTTTGCACATTCCAGTATACATATATATTTTAACATGGTCTACTATCTAGAAAACGCTGTAAAGACATCAGGGTAAATGCATCTGGATTGGTTATTGAGAATATTCAAGATAAAAATTGGCTACGGGTGTAATTCAAGCTAGATGAATGTAAAGCTCTCCCCAACAGGCTATCGTCTTATATTAAAAAAAGCGAACGATTTCTGTTACAATTAACTCCAGCAAGCATTTGAAGCATGTTTTTCGACAATTCAGCACCCGATATTAGTTGCTCTGAAACGCACAATTTAGATCACAGTAACGTATACATTTCACGTTTTGAGGTGGACCTCAACGGGATGCTGTCATTATAAAAGTACACCGTATTGAACAAACTTTACTGAGCACCGTTTAGGAGTAGATATAACTCTACGGGAGAGCAGCTGTTCGGAATAGTTCCTGCAATTGCAGAGCGATGAGGGTGGTGTCATGCAGCTGTTAAAATGTGCTTTGTCAGAGTAAGCATGAATGGGATGAAGGCGCGCTATATTGAAGACTACGCATGCATTTCTACCACGCATTTATTTGCGCCTTGCGCTGAGATCATGATGATGGTGGGAGGGTTGGGCATTTATGCAGCGGCAATAATTCTTTAGAAGAGGCTAATATCGGCTCGTTTAGCCCTTCTAATTGCTGTCAGAAAGCATGTTAGTGCCCCCATTTAATTGTGACCAGCTTAGGATGACTCCACGCCTTTTCTACGTATTGTAATATAATTTCTGCAGAGCGGTCATTATAGATTGAAGAAAACCTCCTGCCGTGTTAATGTGCGTTTAAGAATTTGCAAGAAATATGCGGCGCCTATAATGCCGTATTTGAGCCCACCATGTTTATGCAACTTCTCCTTGGTAAGAGGGAAACGGCTGGTCTTTTCTTTCTTTCACCTCCGCCTATTACAGGCCATACGTGCAAGTATTAGACGTTTTACTCCCATTCGGCGTATCCCGTCTACGGGACTGTCACGACGGGTCCACGAAATGGAGGGCGTTAGCTAGGGACAATTGGGAAATGGCGGGGTGATGGGCAAAATCCTAATTCCGGAAGCTGGGTAAAAATCATTACTGCGCCCATCGAGCTTCCAGGCGTTTTAAGTGCGATGCACTTCTTAAGCGACCCTGAACCTGCGTCCACCGGCGATGTCCGCATAGCATACCCACGTGGGGGATTGGCCAGGAATCTCCTCGTCTTCCTTGGCAACGGGGGGAGATGGGGATTGGCCAGGAATCTCCTCGTCTTCCTTGGCAACGGGGGGAAATGGGCGCGCGCTGCCTGGCCGCTGACATGGCACATACCCACGTGGGAGATTGGCCAGGAATCGGGCGTGAGAAGGGCTAATGCACCCGCTTAAAGGAGTACTGACACGAAATTTCAAAGCTGGGATCCGCTCTAGCAATCAATTGGCGATGTCCGCATAGCATACCCACGTGGGGGATTGGCCAGGAATCTCCTCGTCTTCCTTGGCAACGGGGGGAGATGGGCGCGCGCTGCCTGGCCGCTGACATGGCACATACCTACGTGGGGGATTGGCGAGGAATCGGGCGTGAGAAGGGCTAATGCACCCGCTTAAAGGAGTACTGACACGAAATTTCAAAGCTGAGATCCGCTCTAGCAATCAAGTACAACGACAACACAAATAGGTGTCTGTGTATAAATGCATCTTTCTTTCTTTGTAGTTGTGTGTGTGTGTGTGTGTGTGATCTCTCTTTCGCGAACATTACCGAACCGCGCAAATTCAAATCGTGCATGCGCACTTTCACATTCTTCCCCTCGGGGAAATGCGGGCAATTTTTTTCTATTATCATTAATTTCCTCGCTATTGCGAACTTTCAGCTCAATCATCCATTATTTGGTAACGTCATTCACGAAATAAGTTTGCGGACTGCGATTTCGTACCGCATAGCCCCGTTTCAGTGCATATATAAATGACGTACATCGTGAACGGCCCGCTGGCGCAACTGTACCGCCTTCGTAGACCGCAGGTTTTCAGTGCAAGATATGAGGCCAGCCGGCTTCAGTGCTGCCTTCATATATCACCGCCAAACAACTTCACAAGGACAGACACCCAGGGAAATCCCGGAACTTGCATGATTTCTGCTGAGAGGTGCATCGCGTACAACGAAATCAAGTAAAGCTTATTTCTCCCAAATGGAGTCGCTCATGGAAGTACCCAACTGAGGTGGCTGTGGCGCGAATCGGGATTCCCCGTACGAGGGCGCTGGAGCCACGTTCGGAGGCGTGTCACTTTAACGATGTGAGGTCCAAATAAATCTCCGGCACGCCCCCTGAGAGGGCCGATTATCCTTCGTGATGTGTGTCCCCTCTTCATGTTAGATCCGTGTATATACGTATGTATGTTCCCTCTCGGGCTGACAGTACATTGGAAGGATGCAATACTGGTAAGCCAGAGTATGCAAGTATGAGTGTAAAGCACTTCGCAACTCCCGAAGCATGCAAAGAGCGCCATAAAATACCGTCGGTGTCTCGAAGAAGCGTGCGCAATGCTGACATTGCTTGTCGAAGGTCGGGGGGATGATAACGACGATAGAACACGCTCGGCAATTTATTATATCATTAGGACACTTATCGGGTGTCCTCGTACATTTTTTCTCTTGAAAAGCGGCCGCTAGCGTCGAACGACAACCCGCAACGAAGCTTTCTGCCTTTTTTATTTTGAAAACTACGCAAAAATAATCTCAAAGGCCGGCGATGACTGTTCTGGTTACGGCAGAATAATACACCAAGAATAACACAACTAGATGTATCTTTTTAGATACACTATCTTATGGGCATACCAGTATAAATGTGTATGCCTGTAAAATTTTGTGCAATGTCATTCGACGGCACGTTTGGATAAAGCGGTTTGTACTGGGCGGTGCAGTAACAGCCGCTTTGTAGAACTATGTGCGTTGACGGCACTTAACGGCCCGAAGTTGCGTCGCCTGTGGGGTTTATTTGCACTAGTGTTTCATTCCATAGCGGAGCGATGTGTATACCCCGCATATATAATGAGGCTCAGTGCATGGCAGCGGGCTTCTAGCCCGCTGCGCCGAAGTTGCCCAGACCTGTACTTTTATTAATACGCACTTCCGTCAACAGTCTTTCACAGGAGTTCAAAGACGGCACTTTTTTAAAGTGGCAGCCTGTAAACATGTCATGAGGCCACCCTGTCACACCAACTCGTAGTGCTCTTTAAGAGGTTGCAGAGCAATTTCGCGTGCTGCACTTAAAATTAGCACGAAGCCCAGCTTGAGCACAGAAAGCACCTGCACTCAATACTCCGCCAAAGCTGTGTAGGCAGAATATACCTTCTTTGAGCCCCAAAACAGATGCGGGTGGTACCGGAGGAGCTGTTAATTGGAGGCTTTGGGGTTTCGTTGCCGTACTTTTAGAAAGAAAACGCACCCATCTCGCACCCATTAAGGAACTAACCCCGCTCTTCGCATTTATTACGAGAGACCTCCCGGCATGGCCTAAAGTGGGTTGGTTGTACTGCAATGCTTAACGACTCACCATCTATTTTTGGGCGCGAATTACGAAAGCTATCAAGGTGGCGCCAGCTCTGTTATAACACTGTGACGCTTTCGAAGTCGAAATAAACGTCAGGAACGCGGGCAACCGTCTTCCACGTCGCATCACCTCAAGTTCAGGTCGACTCAAGTACCCAAATTCTCTCACACTGTCTAAATTCTCTAAATTCTCTACCGAAACATAAAGCTGAGCTTCTGGTTCACCGTTCCAAGCAATCATGGAGCCCACGGCCATGCTTGTACACAAAATAAACCCTCTGCTATGTCTTACCAGACTACGACAGTCCGCGTCGGCTGCAAAGCATCTGTTGAGAAGTGGTCGTCATTCGGGTGGGCCGTTTTCTATTTAATTTCTAAAGTGCTTCAAGAGAATTCTGGCCCACGAAAAACGAATAAGTGATTTTAAATTTGTCCCCCTCAAAGCATATTTATCAGCAAGTGAAGCTTCACTACCCGTCGGAAAGGATTGCGGGAAGGTATGCATTGCAAAATATTTCCCATAAAGCAAAGTTTTGTGTGGTATTCGTAATCTCCTAAAAGGTTTCCCTGCAGTCAATACCGTATAATTCAACAATGCAGATTACGGAGTTTTGTGGACTCCGACATTTTCCACTGCACGTTGATGTAGTGCTCTGAGCGTTAGTAGATACTAAACGTATTGATCGTTGTGTCACAAGTCCAGGTCCACAAAATCTGATAAGTGGTTTATGTACGCGTTTGGATAAATCCTCTCTTAACCAAAATGAATGAATGAATCTAACCGGCATATAATAAATGTTTCACGTTATCCTTTATCATAATGTTATGTAATTGCCTGAAACCCTATCTTATGCAACAGGTTGTTTCGTAGATAGGAATGGCAAAATTACTCTTTTCTGCCGGAAAGTTTTAAAGCCCCAAATGTTACCACTTAACCAGCCTTACGATAATGATGTCGGCGTTCTGTTTAGGTGATAGTGACAGGGCGGAACATCTGAGAAAAGATGGTGGGATGATTTCTACTACAGCCCGCATCCTGGTTAGCTAATGCGGACCGCTGAAGCGTCTTCACGTGTTGCGAAATCCTTAGCTGCTAAAAATGTCCACACTCATCTTGGGAAAGAAATAACCACCGCTTTGGAGTCAGTCGAATCAAAAAACATAATTGACCCAGCGGATTACCGGCAACGTTCAGTTTTCATGTTCGTACTTGTTGTTCCGTCACAACTAGCTGGGTGGTAAGACTAACCTGGGTGGCAACTTTACATCGCCATCCTGCTGTCTACACCTCCGTCTACTAAGACGCAGCATATTGATTGATTGATTGATTGATTGATTGATTGATTGATTGATTGATTGATTGATTGATTGATTGATTGATTGATTGATTTTAGGGTTTAACGCTCCGGAGCAAAGCAGGCGATAAGGCGCGCCGTAGTGGGGGACTCCGGATTCATTTTGACCACATGGAGATCTTGAACTTGTCCCGAAATCTCGTATACACGGGCGTTTTCGCTTTTCGCCTCCATCACAAAGCGGCCGCCGAGGCTGGCAATCGAACTCGCATCGTCGTGCTCAGCAGCAGAACGCCTTAGGCACTTGGCCGCCGCGGCGGTTTATATGGGAAAATGAATTCATTCGGTTGAGAAAATTAGCAAGTAGGCACGTAGCCTAAACTTCGTGGCATAGTAGGTGATTGTCTTTTTTGTCCGACCAAGTGAGCCAAAGTAGTTTTACAGATGTCCAATTAACATTCTGCGGCGATCACTGGGTCAGTACTCACCACCTTATTACAGCCTATCTCAACAACTCTGCGACCAAAAACCACTTAAATCAGGGGATTTAGCCATGGTTTCAACGCCGACTGGCCCGTATTTCCTCCCCCTACGGTCTTTTTTAATAGAGAAGCCGTTAAACTAATCGAATTTTTTCGTCTCCGCAGTTAAAAAGGCCAAGAAATGGCCGAGCGCGCGCACGTGAGCGCGGGCCTCGCGGCGACCACCCAGCCATTAAAGTCAAGAAAATGCATCGTGCTTGTGCGTGCGTGCCTCGCAACGGCCACCCCGCGTCGCCTGCGCACTTTCCCACTTTGCATTCCCACTTTGCGAGATTGGACAAGATTGTGGCGACCACATGGCAGTTAAAAACCAAGAAAATGCCTAGTGCTCGTGTGCTCTGGCCTCGCGACGAGCGCCCATCTTCCCCGGCGCACGTGTGTCAAGACAGGCATACCCATTTAATGATATTGGCCAAGATTGTGCAAAAAAAGAAAAAAAAAAACTCAAGAGTTCGCAGTTATAGTGGCAACACTTGGTCGGAATGAGGAAAACACGTCATAGCGGACGCCCGTCCAAGGTCATGTCAGATGATTATCACTCCCCCGCAAAATTGAAAGAAGCTCACACTTGTAGCTACAATGATGGAGTAAAGGCCGTCGCGGCAGCGAAGAAGGAGCAAATCAGCTGCAATAGTGGGCCTTCGTGATGGTCATGAAGGTTGCGCACAGTTTCGCCACATTCAAGTCTTATGCATTAGTGTTAGCTGCCTTCATTTTTTCGGATAGAACAACCTCAAGACGACTTACATAAGGGCTCAAACCTTCATTAATTACATACCTGCCCCCCAAATGGGAATTAGCTCCTTTCTTTTCTATAAATTCCCCATATCAGCGACAATGAATTCTGTCTTCTAAATTACCCTTTAAAGTGGCCACGCGTGAGAGTGTCCTTGGCCATTTCCGGGACTCGGCCTGCGGAGCTCAAAGTTGTAGCTGCGGTGTTTATTTTAGTGCTAAATTACTGTTAACGTGAGTCGTCGAATTCGCAGGAAGTGCGTGTAACCGTAGAGTGAAGCCTCATTTACGGGGCCTCCTTCGTGACACCTTTCGTATTTTTCTAGTCTGCATCTCCTCGCCAAAGGTTCATGAAGGGAATAAAGTACGAAGAGCATTCATTAGGCGTTTTTTTGCCAACAGTTGTCCAGACAAGAACACGGCTTTTGTTCATGTGGCATTTGCGTTACATAACTCACTTCCGAGACGCACAGTGGCCTAGTTTCAGTAAGCTTATGTTAAAGCAAGCACGGAAAAAAGGAGAAAGTACATCTTTGAACGCTTTCGAAAACCGCCAGTACAATGCAAAGGCAGAGATGCGTACACATTGTCTAGCAAGACGGAAAGGTGCCTGCCGCGGGGGAAGCGCCTCGAACGGTGCGATTAGCGAAACGGGCGCCGCTGCTCTGGCATGATAGAGGGCACCACGAGCGGGAACTCTGCTGCGACCTCTTGAGAAAGGAGGAGCTTCTTTGTTGGCTTTCCGGAAACACCAACCCCTCTCCTCCCTACGTTATGAAAAGCCGAAATGGCCGCCCTTACCTCCGCCGTAAATGCAGCGAAGAAGAAACCCCACAACGTACGCTACAAAATAAAAAGAATGGGTCACAAAATGTAAGTAAAAAAACAGAAATTGCAAATTGGCTGCAAAGCAGCGAAACGTTGAATTACTTGGTGAAACTGGCGCCGTCCTTGAGCCAGAGTGCTGAGGTCAAGTGTTTCGGCAATGGTCTTCTTTTCGTCTCTTAGACGGCGGCCTTTTTGTCTGTTTTAGACGAAAAGCTTCGAAGCACCACATTCCCTTTTCTTTTCTTTCGCGGAGTAAAACTTCTGAGAGTGTGCGCCGTTGTACGCATTCAGAACGCTCCGCCGCTGACCGTCGATGTGTGCCCTGAAAAAAAATCGGCACACTCCATTCGCTTCAAATCAAATTTAAGACCAGCCAAGCAGAGTCAATCGAAAATGCGGGGAGACCATTAGCGCGTTTCAGAGCGTCCGCAGCCCGAAGTGGCTTCTCCGTTCGTGGCGGTGAAGCAGCGGCTACACGGAGGCTTGTGTTTGAGGAATGGAACTCAAAGAGAACGTCAAGCCCCGTCGGTTGTTCCCCTATATATTTTCACGTCTCACACGGGGGTTCCCGAAACAATGTGGATGCCGCAACGAAAAGTTAAAGTGGAGATTTCGCTATCGTCTATCTGCGCAGTATAATTGAAACACATACAAACGAAAGCAATTGCTCGTACGCCTGGAATGCACAGGGTGGGAACACTAAATCAAGTTCAGATGAGTTTTTTCCCAATGTGAACATCAAAAAGTCATTAAAACGGCCCGGCTCCCCTCCCCCCTCCCCCCCCCTTCCCACTCGCGCACCACGGAAGGAAAATCCCGGGCCATCCCCACTAACGTAAAACCTGTAGAGGGGCGATGAAACCGCTGGGGGGTAGAGGTATACAGCTTTGTTGTAAAAGTTTTGTGTCTTTGAAGCTCGAAGTGTTCTAGCGCGATGCGTTGGAAAACGAGTGTCCCGATGTGCTCTTTTAGTATGCGTTTTTGACCACGGAGATGAAACGTTGTAGTGCGAGGCGTTGGAAAACGAGTGTCCCGGTCTGTTCGCTTGGTACGCGTTTTTGCCCACGCAGATGAAACGTTGTAGTGCGAGGCGTTGGAAAACGAGGGTGCGGGTGCTCTGGTACAGCGACCACAAGAAACGACAACAACGACAGGAGATGCCGACAGCCCGAGCCCGGAAGGGGCTTCGCCGCTTCCGAGTTTGCCACCACGTGTTTGCCGGTTTGTCAGAGACAAAAAAAGCTTACCAGGGCTTTGCGATCGGGACTAATAAGCAAACATGCTCCCACTAACAGCGAGCTTCAATAAGTCAGTTATCATTTATTTGGGAACTTCCTCAACGTCTCCCCAACAATTGCACCATTTAGCCCCGGCCCTTAATGGTCAGACTAGATGATGTAGCCCAGACAGCACTGCGCCCTCACGTTAAGTGTTCTTCTCAATTCGGGACAATAAATTTCAGCTTTGAGATTGCCTAAATGACACCTGCCATGAAAATAACTAGGTAGTACAAAACTATCGGCGTTTTTAAAATGAGAACTCTATAAAAGAGCTCCAGTTATGTACTATTCGTTGTCAGACAAAGAAACCTGGAGGGAGTTTTAAGTCACATGGCGTCCGTAAGCTTAATTGACAGCTTAAGTCGCCGTCTGACTAGGCAGAGTTTGGCTGGCGTAACGGGACACATGCGTTGCTTACTTTGGAGATTTTATGGCGGTAAACGTATTTTATATATTAATGGGCGTGGCATGAGGTGCACAAGAGAGACTGAGAGAGAGTTTTGGATAACCGTCAGTGGTTCGACTACCCGACTACAGCTCGTCTCCATTGAAGGACCAGAAGGGCATGTGGACAAGTACGCAGTTGCTTTAATAAACCCGCCATCTAGCCTCTTGATAACCTTTGGTTGCGGCTCCTCTCCCAGTGAGTGATAGGCATGCGTCCTCATGCTAATAATTTGGTGATAATAACCAAAAAGAGAATTGCACTCATATTTTAGAAGTTTTTAAAGTAAAGAAAAATGCCTTACAGGGATGTGAAATGTTTTTTCTTTGTGTGAAAGAAAATGTTATGAGACACAGCGTTGTCTTAAAAAAAGGTGTGAGCCATATCTAAAAGTGGCTTAAGCAGCTGCCGTCGCCTTCCAGCGTTAGCCATATCCGAAAATTTCAAAACAAGTAACAAAATGTTTTGCTTTTGCAGCTGTTATACTGAACTTTCTCTTCTTCAGAACTTCGCCACCAAGATTCCACAAAAATCGTCTGATATCGAAGTTCAGCTACGTTTCCGCGTCAACACTCTGGTGATGACAGTTTCGGTATTTTCATTTGGTGCGTGACGCACGCACGCTCACACACACACACACACACACACACACACACACACACACACACACACACACACACACGCACGCACACACGCACACACACACACACACACACACACACACACACACACACACACACACACACACACACACAGATGCATGCACACGTGCACATACGCGCACACACACACGCATACGCGCACGCACATGCACGCACGGACATGCATGCACGCACGCGCACACGCACACGTCCGCACGCACACGCACGCACACGCACGAAAGCATACGCGCACATACAACACTGGCAGCGCACAGCCAGCTCCGGAACCGCGGACTTCGGACGGCTACCCAGAATCTGCAGAAGGAGCCCCCCTTACAACTCGACGCAAAACAACACGAAAAAACTTCACGACGCGCAGAACAGCGAAGAGACTACGTCTCGTAAATTCTGATACCCAAACTCCGTAACCTTCGCTTGGCGACCACCGAGATAAGCTCTGGTCACGAAAGCGCTGGGCTCAGGCAACACAACGCTGTACAGAATAAGCAACGCGTCTGAGGGAGTGAAAAAATGTGAACCCGGCTGAGATTATCAGCCGAGCGCCGAGGAGACAGTGAACACGACGATTTGACCACGCTTGACCAACGCGCAGGATCGTGGCAGCCAGCGCCGTGCGGTGAAGACGTCGTCATGAGGGCGCCCTCTATTCAACCTCATTCCCACGGAGCAAATCACTGTCTCTAGAGGCTGAGTCGCCACGTGAGGTCTAGCGGGAAGGAGAACTGCAAAAATCGCAACGACTGTTTCTATAGCAAAGGTGTTTTGAGCGCCTGTGTAGGTGAGACTATTGAGGTATTGCCCGTCGCTTGTATCGAAGTTGGGAAATATATATTATTTCTAGCACTATTTGGTTGATATTCTATCAAAGTTGCTTCCTTCCACCTTCACGTTCTTATAGTCTTGAAAAGTTAAGAAGGAAGTGCGGAAAGGATGACTCGTTGTTGGTAAATTGAGTTTGTCGATGATTTAGAAAATACAGGAGCGCGAGCTCGAACGAGAGACGACAATAGAAGACTGCCTGTCCTCTATTCTTCTATCCTTAGTACTAGTTTATGCTTCCTTTTTTAAGACGAGTCCTTCTTGGCTACGTGAACGCCAAAAGTTTGATCTGTCTGTCTGTCTGTCTGTCTGTCTGTCTGTCTGTCTGTCTGTCTGTCTGTCTGTCTGTCTGTCGAAAAAGGAATTTATTAAAACTAGTTACAGCTAGGACCGCCGTAGTTAACTACTAGCCGGGTCGACAGAGCAGAGGATATTGTTCCGAGGTAGGCCAGACTGCGGACCGGTGACGATGAAAGAACGTTTTTTCCGGGCTACATCCTAACGAAGGAGGCACCAGGCCTTTTGTCGTTCGGACGAGCGTTCCGTGGACAGCCGTTGTCTACCGCTGCCCAAAGACGACTGTCCCGTTGCCCTCTCCTCCGGAGGTCCCGAGTCGCTCGCACCGCCCTGGCTCCGCGGTTCCGAGAAGCCGGCCTTCGGTCTCATCTGAAGCCGCGACCCGCTGTCCCCCCGATTCCGCCGGAGCGCACACGTGTTCCTGTTTTACGACCGGCCACCCAGCCGACGGTCTAAACACTCTCTTCTGTTCGGCCTTGGGGAGGGCTCCCCCCAGAGTCCCGCACGCAACAATATACACAATGTGCTACAGAGAAAACGAAGGAAACATCACACTAGTTCACAAAAAAGCCAGGTCCACCGCACTGTCTGTCATTCGATTCAGTCAGCCGGCCAAAGTGAAACAGCATCTGCACAATAGGCTTATGTACCTACCACCCAGTCTTAACGTCCAAGTAGGGTGGCAATGTTCGTACCTGTCAACATGTTTGAACAAGAACAAAAGTGTACACAAATATGAGGTAAAAAATAATACATAAGCGATATTTGCAGTGTTCCTCTATTTCGCTATGTCCCGATTGCGCTATTCCTCTTGTTTCTTTAATAGATGCAAAATTTAGGCACGTTTACGATCCCACATAACGACTAAGTGGCAATGCAGAAGATAGCAGGCATTGAAGAACAGGCACATAAGTTGAACTGCAGTTTGTCAACATTCAAATTGAATGCAAACAGACGCAGCCACCAAAAAAGATACAGCCATTCCGGAGGACCACTCTGCTCCACATAAGCACTCCTCGCCAACGTAACCAGTTCACGAAAAATGGACTAACTTGGCCATAAATGCGCCGCATGCCGGTCAGTTATGCAGCACTTCCAGAAGCTGTACAAACCCAGCGCAACAAAAAGCGTCGTAAAGTATGGTCGAATCCGTTTGGATGTTGGACTTTGACTTGGACTCGGATTGCATGGGAGCAAGCTTCGCGTTTTAACCTTGTTTATTATCAAAGCGGGTTTTCATTATTAATATTCCTTGCGCGTGGATCTGACTCCTTTCGAGGCTCGGGGCTGTGGAGAATGACGATAAGGAAGCGCAGACGATGGTGATGGTGGTGCCTTAAGCGAGGGTTTGCTGGTTTGGGGACACTGGATTCAGTATTGTCACGTGCTTTTGTAACGCCTAGTGTCGAACATCGCAAAGACAACATGTATGTGAACGAACTTTGATGTGGGACCCCGCAGCCAAGACGACGGCGACGAAAGAGCGCTACCCGGAACGAATCATCATCACTACATCGCGCGAGAGTGGCTTACTATGGCAGCTCGAGCGCTTCTCCGCCTCTACTTCCCATGCCCCGCACTGGTTTGTATGCAAATGAGCTCCCGGGCGAGCAAAAAATATTACCAGTGCACTTCCTTTCCTTTTCCTTTCCCACAAACCACAAACCATACCAAGGTCGTTAATCACCACCCCTCCTGGTATTAATTAGTAAAGATTAAGTACAGCTTAGGGTTGTCGCCAAACGCGCATTTGCTATACGAGTCGAATTGTGCAATACACCATCAACAACCATGGCTATTGTGCCTGTCCTCCAGAACAACAAACAACACAGGAGAGGAAACAATTAGGCTTTAACTGAGTGGGTTGCTGCAAATCTTAGGGTGCGGGCCATCGTTCCCTCAGATGAACGTGAGTGTGAATTTTTCCCGCTTTAGGTTATGGATTTTCGACAAGCGATGGCCGCTTTGGCGTCCTCAAGTTAAAGTCACATAGATTCCTTGTTCTACGTTTCTATGGGCCTCGACCTGCTAAAGCCGCAGGTAACATGCAAGTTTACAATGAGATGCGGCTAGAAAAGCTAAATGATGCATATGGAATGCATGACTTCGCGTCGTGTGCACAGAGATAGACACGGCCAGTTGTATCCGTCGTGGCTTGCAACCTCTCAGTTTCTTGCGTGACACACATTATTGTGACGGGGCAGCGAGACGTGTGAGTGAAAGGTCACTTCCACGAGGGCGGAGTGAGAAAAAAAAAGGAAGGTAAAAACGAAGACTGGTAAAATAATACGAAATACGAATATACTTCGAGAAACGTCTGTGGGCACTGAGGCTTCTTTTTGCACCGACACATCCATGAGCCCCAGTCCCTTCCGCCTCACCTGTTCGGTTCCATGGGTCAGGGAACACGAACCTGCCGAGGGAACGGGAACGATTCGGTTTCGAGGTAAATAGCACTCGCGGTAGAAGAGATAAGATAAAAATGAATGAGCGGTGCAAGCAATTTTCCCCGGCCGCAATATCATTTCCACCCGGCAATGACTCTCCCACAAGTACACGCGCACGCACCAAAGATAACACCTTTCAAAGCACTTCAGATATTGATTGATTGTGGGGTTTAACGCGCCGACGCAACGCAGACGATGAGGCGCGCCGTAGTGGAGGGCTCCGGATTAATTTTGACCACCTGGGGATCTTTAACGTGCGCCAAAATCTCGTACACACGGGCATTTTCGCTTTTCGCCTCCATCAGAGAAGCGGCCGCCGCGGCCGGGAATCGAATCCGCGACCTCGTGGCACTTCAGATATCGACCGACGGCAAGCGGCGCGTTGTCTGTGTGGAAATAAACTCAAATTCCCTTTCATGTTTCAGCGATAAAAAAGGCCACGTCACATATAGTTAATCCCAGATGACTACTAGATCATTCAAACCAGGGAGGTTGTGCCATATAGGGGGAGTAGAAAACGTTCGCCATTCTTGAACGCAGTTAAACCAAGTTTGTTGAATAAACACGGGGTTTGCGTGAAAAAGACAACACACACAGGAAGGACGGGGCGAGCGCAAACTCTCAACTAAACGTTAGTCGACGGATCACACAAATATAAGTAAATTATTATCTGGTCACTCATGCGCATTCGTACAATTAATGCAGTCTTTACAAGCAGCTCTCTCACAAAGCTATATACATGTGTCAACATATACAATCTCTTGTTTATGATGAAAAAGCGATGCGTCACTCACGCATCCTTCTCCCTTCTTTCTTAAATGGTAGGCCTGTAAAATTTCCCGTGCCTTCGTGTCGCTGCACCTGAGCAAAACCTTACCTTCTATTAACAGCGGTTCACACTCGCCACTCGTGCAGGCCAGACCGTGAGCGCGCAAGTGGGCACTAGTTTTTAAAGCAAAGCTTTTTACCTCTACCCCCCAGGGTTCTTTCGCGACCGTTGGTGTCACCAGAAACTCCAGCGAACAAATAAAAGAATTTACTGTCACCGCCAAGAATCGAACCTGGAACTAATAGACTAACAAAGCGAGAGCCCGTTGTCTTACCGATTTAGCGACGAGCCCACGCGAAGACGGGGAAGACAGGTGGTGTACTCATCAAGCACATCTACGGGTTTACCCCCTGCGTTCTCGCTGAATGCCACGTGAAAGCTTCACGCGACCATTCACGCCCATCTAGCGGCCCTGTGCGCACGTTTCTCATGTGCTAAGAGTTACAAAAATTAAAGGAAGCTCACAGCAATGCATGGCATCTCACTTCTAGTACGTCAATGTGCTAAAGCCTGTGGCCTCTAGTTTTCAGTCAAAAATCACAGCTTCTTGTCCGCTATTACGCCAAATCAAGGAATACATTCAAATACTCGTTGATGATCAGGCCATCACTCCAAGCCACAGTATCAAGATCCTGGACCTACATCTCGAGGCTAACACCAAGAGTGACGTCTGCTTGCAGCGCCTCAAAAACAGCATTAATCAAATAATACACATGATCAGGCTAGTTGCCACCAAGAAGCGAGGCCTAAAGGAATCCGGTACCTTTCGATTAATTGAAGCTTTTGTCCTCTCGAGAGTCACTTACGTCAACCCCCTGTCTGCTTCTCGACAAGAAAGACATAGAGATGCTTTACATAATGATTGAAAAGGCGCTCGAGCAGGCCATTGGTCTTCTCACGAGTGCGTCCACACAGAGGCTGCTTAACACGGGGCTCCACAACACGGTGGAATAGCTGATAGAAGGCCATCTTTCTAACCAGAAGGACTGACTCAGAACTGCGGTGGGTAACCGCATGCTTCACCAGATTGACTGGGCAGCCCAGAATGTCACTCCGCTTGACGTACCCCCAGGCTCTTGGCGACTTAAACTAAAGATGCTCCCTTTGCTTAGAAATATGAACACCTCACATGACGAGGGTCACCGAAAAGCACGGGCTCAAGCGCTAAACACCACCCTCGGTGGGGATCATGCAGTTATCTACACATACGCCTGCAAACATCGAGGTCAGCAATACGCCATCATCGTGGCTACCCCCAGAACTAACCTCCTTGCGTCTACCTAACCTCCTTGCGTGTACCTCCTTGCGTGTACCTAAGGACCCAAGAAATGACGCCAGCAGAAGAGGCAGCCATCACCTTGGCTCTCACTCAACCAGGGGTTCGGAGGGTAGTCACCGATTCCCAGCAAGCCTACTGGAATTAGCAGTCGCGTTGGGTGTACTGACCTGCACTGCGCGTGCTAAAAAACCACTCCCCAAATGGTTCCATTCAGCTCATCTGGACACCACCTCACGCTTCAATGGAGGGAAACAAATACGCCCACCCAACAAGCCTGCGCTTTTACCTTCGGTGCTATGGAGCTGCACGAGGACAGTCACCCGCTTGTGACGTTCAGGGAGATAGCCCAGCATTATCGCCTTCTGAGACAGACCGTACTTTCGCATCACCATGACCTTTCCAGAGAACAACAAACAACCCTACGGCTCATACAAACCGGGCTCCTTCCCACAGCCTACGCGTCTTCACTTAATGCATCCGAATCGCTACGACGCTGAATGTAAATTTTGCTCAGAAGTACGAACACTCCGCCCCGTAATCGGGGTCTGCGACTTTATCCCTGAGCACCCTCCTCTCTTTCCGTCACCTACACAGCAAAAGCAATGGGAGATGCGGCTGCCCACGCCCTCTCTACCTACCCAGCTTAAGCGGGTGGACAGAACACAGGCCGCGCGGACTGCATATCGGCCCCACAGAAGAAGGAATCACTCCCCAGGGCTGCACTCTGGGCCGTTCGGAAATCTGAACAGAAGTATTTCCTCCTCCTCCTTCTACTTCTCTGCCGCAAATCTCGTCGCCTCCGTCCGCGGCGCAGAGACGGAGAAGTCAGATCGTCTAACACCGGGTTGGAGCTTACTTTATTTTAATAAAAAAGTTTTCATTCTTCTGCTACACCAACACAAGTCAACCAAACACCGTTCATGCGTCATGCATTGATTTAACCTTACCAAGAATATCTCTTTGAAGTAAGAAATGGTGTCGTTAAGTGCATTTCACTTCTCTCTGGTTTTACTATTTGTAGAGCGATGTGAGTGAATTTAAGTGACGTCGCATGGGTAATCGTTATGGTTGCCATTTACAGCTTTGCTTTCTGACCACATTCACGGGGTGGATTGGCGCGATTTCTTTTTGTTTTTTTTTTTGACAGAGAGGTCACGCTCACGGATGCGGTCATTGATACAGCGCCCGGTCTGCCCTTCGTAGACGTTTCCGCACTTCAATGGTATTTGGCATACCACACCCACTTTGCACTCCACGTAGGGGTTGCGTGCTTCTTGCCGCACCCTTCACACTTCTTTTTTTCCTTTTGCGATGTGTGAGCACATGCCTGCCAGTTTGACGTGGGCCGAAAATACCATTTTAATCCCGTACTTGTTGGCGACCTTTTTAAGGTTATGGGATGTTCTGTGGACATAAGGTACGACCTTGCTGGCTCTCTGCTGCTCCTCTGTCATACTCACTCTTTGACTGACCTTCAGATTCTTCAGTAAGGTCTCCGCTACAGAGATCATGACCGGCTGCGGCAAACCCGCGTCCTCGAGGCGAGGTAGCCGTGCAGCGAAACTTTTATGCTTAGAATGAGGGCAGGATTTCATGAGTGATAATCGGATTCATTGAGTGGCTATCATTCTTTTTACGGTCTTTTAGCGGGAAGAATTGTACGGGAGCAGCTCTTTTTTCGACCGTGGGTGGTTGCTCCAAGATGCATGACTTCTAAAAAGGTGATCGTGATGTCTAAAAACTGGGCTTTGTCAGTTGATGCAAATTAATGGGTGAGTGTTAAATCTCCCCCATGCGCCTCAAAGGCCTTTAAATTATCAACAATGGCCTCGTCATTTGCAAAAGAAGGTCGCTTTCTTAAAAGAACAAGGAAGTCATCCACGTATCCAAAACATTTAGCAACAACATCAGTGTCGAGTACGTCATGCAGAGCACGGTCAACATCAGATGCAAATATGTTGCATAAAACGGGTGCGATACACGAGCCTATGCAGATGCACTGTTTTTGCAGGTAAGTTTTATCGTAGCTAATAAAGGTAGCGTTGAGGTAAAATTACAGCAGGGCTAAGAAGCTACCCAGAGTCACTCCTGTTGCATTTTGGAAGGCTACTCCACTATTACCACTCACGGTAAAAAAAATTGAATGATTTGATTGATTGTACGGTTTAACGCGCCGACGTAACGAAGGCGATGAGGCGCGCCGTAGTGGAGGGCTACGGATTAATTTTGACCCCCTGGGGATCTTTAACGTGCGCCGAAATCTCGTACAGACGGGCGTTTTTGCTTTTCGCCTCCATCAGAAAACCGGCCGCCGCGGCCGGGAATCGAACCCGCGACCTCGTACTCAGCAGCGCAACACCTTAGCCACTGAGCCACCGCGACGGATCGGTAAAAAAAATAATAAAAAAAAAGAACAGCTGCTCCCTTACGATTCTGCCCACTCGAAGACCGTAAAAAGAGAGGCAGCCACTCAGTGCATCCGATCATCACTCATGTAATCCGGCCCTCATTCTATGCATAAAAGTTTCCCTGCACAGCTATCTCGCCTCAAGGCCGCGGGTTTGCCGGAGCCGGTTATGACCGCTGTAGCGGAGACCTTACTGACGAAGCATAAGATCAGTGAAAGATTGAATATGACAGAGGAGCAGAAAAGAGCCAGCAAGTCTCAGGTCGTACCTTATGTACACAAAACCTCCCATCCCCTAAAAAGAAAAGAAGGAAAAGAAGAATGTCGCTGCTCGGTACAGTATCACAGCTAGCACCCTCCGAACACTTTTTTAGCGCGAAATAGAGCTTCAAGTATCGGAAGGCTCGCCCTTTCAGCATACCGCGGAAGTTATACTTAAGTTACGTTTGCGAATACGTGGGTAAGTGACCTTGCCTCTTTGGAACGCCGTGTAGCGCCTAAGCTGGTGGGAAAGCATCAGGCGTAACTCACACAGTTTTTCACTGTGTAATAAATCCTTGAAAGGTGAGTCCATCTTCACCGATGTCTAGCATTTTGGTTTTGTTTTTGCTTCACTCACGCCAGCCTTAACTCGAAACCTGCAGCTCACAAAAACTTTTATGCAGCGAAAAATTGCGAACTTTTGCGAATTTCATTACATCCATGTTGACCTACAGGCGCGGAAGCGCAGTGAACTTTGATCCAGCGACTGCTCTTTGTATCGTTTCTAATGGCATGTGCACTTACCTTCCCCCATTAGAACGAACCAGCGATTAGACGCTTTCCCTCTGCAACCGAACGGGGGGCTGGCTGGACCTTGCCTGAACGTAAACGACAGATTGACAGAACGATGCGTTTTTTGGGTTTGTACCTGGCGTAAAAAGCTCTCATTCGAATATCGTAAGATTCACCAGCCTGTCTACCGACGGCCGAATATGTCGCGTAGCCGGCTGCCGCAGTAACGTCAGGCATTTGCCGGTAAATGACTACCCTTAGATAAATCACTGGTAGTTCAGGCGTTCACCTGCAAACCCATCTCAACACCTAAAAACAAGATTGCAAATAATTTGAGTAATTTCAAAACCGGAAGAAATCTTACCACCGGATGCTTAGCCATGTTTAAGAGCTGGAGATTGGGCGTTGGAAAAAATCATATGCCCAGCTGAAATTTCTGCATATATTTTTTACGTGTTTACATGTACCTGCCATACCGATGGCTTCAGTCAATAAAGCACTTAGACATGGCCTTTAGACCCGTCTCGGCTTTCACAATTTGCGATGGTAGTCGCTGCGGTCCAAAGTGTATGGGGCAGTGGTACCTGGTACTACGCCTTTACAATATTCTGTGTTATTGCGTAGTTACTGCTGCTGGCCGGGGATGGTATCTTTGCCTGTTTTGGTGCTTTTGTCGGTTGGTCTCAATCGGCGCATTACGATACGTTCCCTACCGATAGAGGGCAAGTTGCTTCGACAGTTTCGTGTCCCTTTAACGCACGTCTGTGTAGCTGAGACGAGACAGCATGCAAACGTAACTAAAAAAAGATTCTATCACGACAGGCAAAAGAAAGCAGTACACCTGAAAATGGTTAAAGTGTTCTGAGAAGAGACACAGGTGTTGTACCAAAAGTGACAAGAGTGGGTTTTGTACAAACCATTTCGCTCCAAAATGTCGCTGTGATGTACCTCGCATATACTGCCGGTGCAAAAGACTTTCGATGATGCGGTTTCTGTCTGCGCGGTGGGTTAAACACGTCGATCATTATGCACAAGGATCCCAATCTGACGTCACGGTGCCAAATATTGTGCGTTTACACGTTATCTCTCACCCTAAACTCCTATGGGGCAACTAATATGTTATCCGAAAGATAAAGGGCACCACAACTTTTACAAAGACAGGCATGTTGTATATGTTCACATAAAACGTTGAGTGCGCTTGCATTTGTTGTACCTACCGAGCATTTATTTTTGCACGTTGCGGCACAATATTTCGGAGATGGCAATTTTCTTTCATAGCAAAAGGACAACTGAGGCAACGCTAACCACTAAGTGCGAGATAAAAATTTAGAGAAATGTTGCTTATAAGACCCAGTGGAAAAAAATTGAGTTATGCACGTTCCAAGCACCGCATACCCGTTCCCCAATTTGTAAACTTCGGAATATACGAGACCACCAGGATAGCTCTCACGCCAGGGATTCTTGCTCCGTTGCTAGACGCTGCGAAAAAACACCGCTGCTCACAGCATGGACCACCCCGGGTATCTAAACCGCCCATATGGCCAGGGTATTACCTGCGTGTGCACCAATTTGAAGGAGCATAAACATCCGCAAAAATGAACACATAGTCCCCGCCACAGCGCATAACTGCACACGGCCTCTACAAGTATATTAGACAGGGGTCATGACGTTCGGTAAGGCACCGGGAACAATAGATCTTCATTCTCGCTTGCTTTTTCATAGCACTTGGCACACGCCCACATAAGGCATCAATACAGGTGAAAAGCCTCGCAGTCTATTTTATTAAGCATGCAGAAACATCGAAAGGAAAACAATAATCCTATTATCACACAGCCATAGAAGGAAGAGAAGTGGGGCTTATCTCCCTTTACCGGGAAGGGAGCGGCAGGGTACTCGACAGGACCGCGTTTGTAACCTCATTGTTGTTCGGTCGACGCAGCTAATTACTAGTACGCCCCCATCTGACAACTGACCGCCCATTCCCCCGCTCAGTACCGAGAAAACGGGGGTCACGGGAGGTCAACCTCTCCCCTCCTTCTAAAACAATTAACGAGCATACCGAATAAGAGCAAATGGATGTCTTCGTGTGTGTTAGGATCCTTTTATTATTTGGTGAACCTGACAAGTGATGTTCGTGTCTTCCCGTTCACCTTACCGAATACGAAGACGATATCGATGCCCCCGTGATCTTTGAGAAGATCCTCTTTTCAAGCGCTATCTTTCATGTGGCGCATATGATGCCAGTGTTTATTCGCGCTCTGAACGATCCCTCAAGGCTCGGTTGGCTGGCTCCTTGAGGAAAGTAGCGCGGTCACTGGCAGTGATTTCCTTCTTTCTTTTACTATCGCATGTATCGTCATCAGCACGAGTATGGGGTGGCTTATTCTCACTAAAAAATTTTTAAATGCCACAGATGGTCACTGATTTGCTCCAGTTTTCTCATTTTGCTCCATCCTACCCTAGCTCGTTCCGTTGCCTTGTGCAGTACTAGTGCACACAACGTGCTTCATGTGCCCACGTTTCATTCTGTTTTCGCTCCGAGTTTGTTCTGCGGGTAGGACCCCACGGGGTCATTTTGCCGCACTTCGTTTTCACTTACCGACGCTTCCCACGAAATGTTCACCCGATGAAAGTTTTCAACTGAGTAGTCTAAATCTGTAGCACAAGCGACGTTCGTCGTGTAGGTCGAATTCGTTATAAAATCTCTAAAGAGTGAATTCGCTGCACTAGCAAAGGAAAACCTGGAATGCGCTGAATTTGATACATACGCGGCTATAGAAGCAACACCATTATGCTGTTTGTTGCTGCATGATGTTTTTCAATGACCGCAAAAAAAGAAACACTGTTAGGCCTTAAACGGTGTGGTCTCTATGAACAGAATTACCAGACATAGTAGGAGGGCCGTGGTAGACCTTCTCTTGGCAACGAATCGTCTATTGGAGATGCGGAAATTGAGGATTTGGGCTTGGCGCGAATGCTTGCAATAGTGCAAAAGGGGGCGGTAGAGCTGAGGATGCCGCGGAGGTCACTCGAAGCAGCCGGGGTCAGCCGAAGGCGCGGTGCTCCAAGCGCTTTCTGCCACTCGGTCACGTCGGACACCGTGCCATCATTCACCTGAAGCTCTTGAGCTTTCGAGCCACGTCCTTGTACTTTTGCTCATTCTGTATTTTTTTCTTTCTTTCAAGGTTGGTACGGTTATTGCCCGTTTTTTTTTCAGGAAAGTGGATTATGAAGGCAGAGTTGAGGCGATGATTGCAAGTAGGGTATGTCGAAGTGGATAACTTCCATTTTCAGTCTGGTGGTCACGGAGGCAATTTATACTGCTAAAGTTGGCCGCAGTTTTAAGGGGAGCAACGTTCTCGCTATTTAATTGTGGTATGTTACTACCCTTCGTTCACTTCCCGCCAGATCACTTTCCTCAACCGGCAGTCAATGCTTGCAGATCCTTCAACGTGTGATTTTACACAGCCGGTGGCGCCGTGTTTTATTTATGCCGGCGATGCTTACTAGATATTCTTTTGAAAGAAAGCTCCAAGGACCACGCAACTTGCGACATTACCATTTACTGACGGAAATAATGACCCCCTATAGCTTTCTTGATGCCTGGATGAGTTTGCCCACTCCATGGAATGACGTTTCATCTGCTCCCCACGTGATGGATGAATTCACGGTTTAAATGGGAACCATTTTGTATGCCGATCTAGTTAATAAACATTACCAAATTTTTTGAATCCTGCAGATAATATGACGCCTTATTAGCACGGAAAAGCTGGGTGCACCAGTAAGGAATAAAAGGTCCAGATTATGAGACGTCCTGACCGAAACAATGCAGAATACCGAGATCCCAAGACAGAACCGGTGGCGTCTCTGTTGTTGGGCAACGCCCACCCACAGTTAACCGCGACCCACTGCCCCATGTTCGTCCGCCTTTGAAGGAGATGGAACGAGCTGGTGCGCATACATTTCCAGGTGTCATGGCCTCTCAATAAATCCTTGCATCATCACACCACCTCCGCGGAACATGTTGACCAGCCGCACTCGTCCCTACTGTCATGGTTGTTATTCGCCATCAACATTCGTAAGTGCGGAAGCGTGATACTCATTTGGCGACGCAAACAGATAGCAAAAGGTCCCTTAAATTTATTGGAACCAGCACCAAAGCAAAATACTCTAAAAAATGACCGTAGGTATACGTGGCAACCCACATGAATGGCCAATCGCGGAATCCGCTGAAGACATTGGACAAATGGAAAAGACTTAGATACAATTAGACTCAAAAATGTCATCTGCGCTGTGACATCGCCCAGTGCAAATCATCATGCACTGTGCGATATCACAGCGCGGATTGCATTTTAGAGTACAGTCTTACACTGGCTGTTGTCATATGTCTTTTTACCCGCTTTGATCAGATCGATTAGCTTTCGCTGTGCATTGTAGGGAAGCGTACTCATTGGCAATTTTAGAGTGAATATAGCGGTTCTGGCAGGAGATGCTTGATGCGGGTCGACGTTCGAGGAATGCCTCCTAGTCTGCGACTATTGCGTTTTCTTTCGCTAAGAAGGTATAGTACCCCGGGAGATAAACGACATTTTCGTTTCTAATCTGCATACCTTAGAGATAACGATAGAGTCCGAACTTCCTCCCGGTGTCAAAAATGCGTGCTAATTACAGCTTGGAAGTTTAGGTCTACCCTTTCGAGTCTAGATTTGTCGCAGTGTATTTGTCGTACACATTAGTCTTTGAAGCACACGGGTAGTGCAAGTGCCGCGCGGTTGAGGAGGTCGCGGCGGAAGTTTCTTACGTCGAAAAAACCGAAATACGCATACCAGCGCCCGTGTATGTCGCGACAGCCCGACGCCACCACCCTTGGCCGTGCAATTCTACGAATGTATAGAGCGACATGGTGGGTGGGTGGGGGGGGGGATAAAAACGGGCACTTACGCCGTCTAGCCGAACACTTTAGATTACAGGTGCACGCTCCCGCGGTTATGTTGGCCTAAGAGGCCCGGCATCGGCGCCAAGCCTCCTGCACAAAAGCCTGCATTATACCGGTTGTGGCTCCGATACCAGAACGGTGCCCTTATAAAGTGTCGTATATGTTGAGCCTGTGTAAGTGACTCCTGGACTGGATAAGGTGCCTTACATCTCGTAAATGTGAAAATTATACGGTTTCTCATCTCTCTAACAATTAGTTTTTGTATGAACGCTTGGTATGGGGTGGTTTAAAAAGAATTATGAGCCTACCACTTGGTGAAGGTGCATGACTAGCGAAGCTTTTTAGTGCCGGGCATAAAGGTGACAAAGAATTTAGGGGAACAATGTAATGAGATTTTATTTCTTTTGAGCGTGGTCATTTCTGAGGATTACACACTCAGTATAGCCGCTTTCTGGTGAGCGTTCGCAAGAAAGTTAGATTTGCCACTCGGCGTGTTTGCCCACGGAGAACAAAAATGTACGGACACCCGAGCACATGTTTATCCCGCTTTCGGAACACTTCATCCTGCATGTTAAAAAGCACCAATTAAAGAAATGCTTTCTGATTCCTCAACATCGATTCTCACATATAGAGGTATGAGTCTCATTTTTTTACATCAACTGGGCCTCCGCGTTTGTGTTCAACGGCTACTTTTTTCCTGTCCGGAACCAGTTCCTGTATATTACAAAAACCGGCATGCTTATTACCGCATATTGTACAGTCAGAACTCGATCTAACGAAACCCGATCTTACGAATTTTTACATCTAACGAACCAATTCGGATCCCCGCACAGGTCCCCATACGGTTCAATGCTTTTATAAACTCGAGTTCATGAAATAGGTTCAGCGCCATTTACGATTTAACGAAGTATTTCGAAAAACCGGCCAATTTTACAAACAAGGACTGGTTTCGAATGTTTTAAGTGCGAATGCACTTTATAAGCGACCCCAAACCATCCACCGCCGGCGGCGGCGGCGGCGGCGTCGGCGTCCGCAGTGCTCCCCTATATCTAAAAAAGAAACAGCATCCGGCGCCAGGTTTCGATCCGAGGACTTTGCGGCCGCAGCGCGACGCTCTACCGACTAAGCCACGGACGCCACGCTGATATCAGTGTGAGTAACGCGCCTTATATCTTTAACGCATTCAAACTACGTCGTCAGCGGCGTGCGTTGGCGACTCAGCGGCGTTATAGCGGCTTGATAACTGCGTGGTGTACACGTGATACTACAAACCCGATGGAAGAGATGGAAGAGAAGGCGGCGATGCGGTGGGCTGCGGGGGCCGAGCGCAAGCGCCGCAAGCGGGCCGACAACCGTGCATTCGCACTTTCACATTCTCCCCCTCGGGGAAATGCGGGGGAATTTTTTCGTTAGTATGCCACGGAGATTATTGCGCCCCGCCAGAAGAAAGAAAACGGGGTACCTATTCTGGTCTTACGGAGCTCCACGAGATAAAGTGCGCAGTACCGGATTCCAAACAGTGATACTAGATGGCGCCTGCAGTATTTGATACTGATGACCCAGGAACTGGTGAAGCTCCTGTGCTCTCTCCAGGCCACGTGTCAAAGCTATTGGCTTGCTGAAGCTCTTTTGCCGTGGCTCACGAATTAAGGAACCGAGGACTCAATGAACGCACCTGCGTGCTACGAAAATTTTGACCGCCCAATGCTAACGAAGCGCACGTAGGCGAAAACCACGCGCTGTCTTTTTTTCATGAAATGAATTCGTTTTCCCTCAACCCCTAGCGTTTTATTGTTATTAATTTCACGCGGACTTTTACTGATTTTGCAAAATATTGGCAGGCCAGTGCCACAGGCGCCGCCGTAATGACAACGCATATTAGCTGGTGGGATGCGCCTCCCTTTGCACATCGCATTCATGGAATCGACTGCTTGTAAAACTACAGCACCGATTTTACGAAGTACTGGATTAAACAAAATGATTTGTGCTTCCCAGTGACCTCGATAGATCGGGTTTCAACTGTATTTCTAAGTCACGTAAAATGTGCGTATGAAATCCCCCAAGATTAATTCTTTCAAGCTAAGGAGTTCTCGTGGCTATGATTCCTGCTTCGGGAACAGTAGGAACTTACTTCGCTCTGAAGAATACCACCTTTTTAAACCCCGGGCTTAAATATTTTCCAGACGCACGTGCGCACAAATGCTTCCACGTAGCCAAAAAAAAATGCATCATGAACATCTCAGAGTGGCGTAAATTCAACATGGACCGAAGGAGAAGAAGCGCTGTCTACTTTCTTGGATCCGTGTCAAGATGCGGTACGTCAAGATACTTCGCAAAAGATGGTCTGGGTACTGCTAACCGAACACCTTGATCAGAATTTCCGGCTTCCCGCTTCTGTGTACATTCCTGTCACTAAGCTAGCAAAAGTTTATCCCCCTGTATGTTCTCAAAGCAACGAACCGGCCCAGCAACGAAGGCCGCGTACATCCATTGTTAATAGTACAGAAGGGTGTGGTGCTCGGAGCAGGAACTATCCTTTCTTCGAGTACGCTGTCTACGGGAGGAGCCTCAATGAAAGCGTACGTTCGCCGTCAGGAGCAGGGCGTTCCGGGCGTAGGCGTCTATCGGGCACGTCGGCGAGCTAATCGAATTACGACTAAGTCTGTGAGGCACGCAGGAAGGAGCACGAATACGCCAAGAAGAATAGGAACGCATACGTTTGAGGCAAGCCGTGCATCTGCCCTGCTTAAAGGCGCGGCAAGCGTCATCAATGCACTTGGGACGGTCGGTCGTCCCTGACCGCTCTTTCCACGGAACGAGAAGCGACGCCCTCGGCTCTTGTATCGTAACACACCCATCCCCTTCCAGTCACCCCTGTAATTCTTACTTTTAGCGTCTACTTCTCTGGTCTACGCACAATGCAGTTTCCACTCTACCGTGTGCACACAATGTTCTAACGCACAACCCAGGCAATGTAATGTCATGAAGTTCGCGAGCCTTGGAAAGTTTAATGTGTAATGATCCTTGCTCATGTTGATGAGACAAGCATGTGGCTTGTCGAAACAGGCATGAGTAGAAGCTGTCGGACCATGACAGAGATAATTTGAGAGGCCTTCTCCTGTTTAAGATTGTTCGTCTTTGTAAAGCCTTCGCAGTTAGCTTAATTGGGGCACAATAAAGCATCACTCTCCCACAAACATGTGTCCGGCTGTCGTAAAGAAAAAAAATACGGTAGACTCTCGTTAAGACGAACTCGGTTAAGACGAAATTCGTGGATAAGATGCACGACACTTTTCCTCTTTTGTGACGTGCACAATGCAAAAAACGCCCGTTTAAGACAAATTTATTATAATACGAACAAATTTTTACTGTCCATTCTAGTTCGTGTTAACGTGAGTTTAGGGTAGTGTGAAAGTAGCGCTCTCGTGGTTCGCCAGCATCTGTGCACTCCGTGCGGGAATTTAATGTCTTATGTCTATATAGCCCAGATTAATCGACCCACACCTTTTATGACGACCACTGCACGCGGAGAGGCTTGAGTTGTAACTGAGGATGAATATAACGCTACAACGCTGCAACACCATAAAAAATCTAAAATTGCAAAAATATTACATGCTTGTTTAGTCAGATTTGTATTCCCATTTCTTAGCACGATTTCCCAAAACGAAACCATTCCAACGTCCACCAATGTTCTTTTGTCAACTTCCAGTCACGGTATGTACTAGTTCATGAGTGACACAAGCAGTGTACATGTGTCACTCAAACATGTCGCTGCAATTGACAGCGTACGAAACATTTTTCATTTTTCGCCTCTGAAAGACATCCAATACTCCTCGTTGATTCCCGTTGAACGAAGTTGATGACAATGATAATTGGCAATATTCAGCTTTTGGGTGCATGCTTTACATCTCTGCAGATGTAGATGATGATACAAATTATCATAATTTCTTTTGCGTGCAGATATCTGAAAGCGCTTTCAACAATTAAGTGGCCTCTTTTTAGGCGTGTTTCTGCAGTAAAACAAACAAGAAAAGGTTACCTATACATAGCTACAACTACGACATAAAAACGGTGTTTCCATTAAGCACACAAGATTCCTGCTTCACTGTACCTCCTCCTCCCCGCGCTTACCACCACCCAGAGACGCCCGAGCCTCAAGATTACCACGTTCCCCTAAACCACTGCCTCTTTTGTATTTATCAAAACTTCTACAACGTCCCCGCCTTAGAACCGCTGCCTTCATGATATTCGTGTGTTGTCGCGAAAGCCGATAAATGGGGTGGGTCTCTCCGACGTCTCCAACACTCGCAACAGAGGCCCGCGATCCAGGGCTCCGTTCATGCGTTAAATAATTGCCGGCTGCCCTACAGCTGTCTCACCATAGCCTTTGCTTATGTTGTTTTGTTGTTCATTTCCGGTCAAGCTCACCCACCAGTATTCTTAGGCTGATAAGGAAGCGAGTGAATGTACTTTAGAGATAAGGAGGCTACTTTTGACCTGTCATGTTTGATAAGACACGTGTTTTTACCTCACGAGGGGCGTGGCCGAGGGAATGTTCTTTGCACTGGATATTAGCCTCTACCACAGCTCATAAAAATCTTGGATTCTAACGGGCAGCACAACCATAAACCCGGAGTAACTATTTGCAGCTCAAGAGGTCGTTGCGAGTACCGTTTCACAGCAGTAGGGCGGATGTATCACAAATTACAGCCAGAAAACGAAGCGCAATAATTACAGTGCCGTCCTTAAAATCGAAGCCCACCTCTGCGCCTAAGTGCAATTGTCGCAAAGCCTTTTTTAAAAACGCTCATACAGGGAGAAAAACGTACAAAAACCTGAAGGAATTGCATGATTTGGTTTCTGATTCATAAGAATTCTCTCCTAGCTCTTCCTTTTCACTAAATTTACGACTTATCAGTTGCGTTTTATTTGTTGCAAAAAGTCAGCGCCTTTTTTTCTTCGGTACATGTTATGTTTAACGCGTGAGGGCCCTCGATTAAATACACCGACTTTTGAGGTTTCGTAATTTCCTCCTCAGTTCTGACTTCGTGTTTTTCCCTTTTCAGTCAACCCCAATAGGGCGCTCGAGAAGATATGTCTATTGTGATTTTATTACTGAAATTTTATTTGTTTTACTTTACTATTACCGTATTTTCGCGATTCGAAGCACCCCCATAATATAAGCACCTTCCCCTACCTTCACAAACAAATTTGAAAAAAAAAACTGTGGTTCAATCCTCTATCAGAGGAATCGGTAAAACACGAAAGTGAAATAGTCAACGAAATCTGCTGCTGAGCATGATTTGCGGGTCGGCGGTTGTCTTGTGGGTGCGCTTGCCGAGCGATGTCCTGCTGGCAGGGCGCTTCTGCAAAATGTGTACTGGCATCATTTCCACGACGGATATGACGTCAGTGAAATCTTGGTGTATCCCGGCATAAAACGCTGTCGTATTAAAATGTAAAACCCGAAAACGAACAACCCGTAGTATTACGAACTCTTGAGTCCTAAAGGTTTCTTCCCCGCAAGAACACCCTGTGTGCAGGGGTGCACCCTTCACAGGCCGCTTGCTTCGTTGAACTGGCATCCCTTCCGTGACGGATTTGATGTAAGTGAAATGTTCGTGAATCCCGGAATAAAACACTTTCGTGTTAAAAAAGTTTGCATGCGAATCTAGGGGCCCCCCTTTTGTGCGAGGAAGCGCGCGTTGACAAGGATGCAAATCGTGCTTGTTCGCTATGTTATTAGCTTGAGCTGTCGGAGTGGCGCTAGTCTCTCGCTTTACGTGCACGGCAAGGCTAAACAAGGGGCGTGAACTCTATCCCGATGAGGCTAGCTCGGCTGAGTTTTGTGTTGCTGCATTCCAACGCGACGGGATAGCTACAGAAAGCGCCCACGTAAACACTAAAGTGGATTTCGAACGCGTGGAGCGGATTCAATTCGCCGTTGTGGCTAAGTCCTTTAGATTGGAAACTACTTCAACAAAATAGAAGACGACCCGCTGTAGAGAGCAGCGGCTCAAGCTTTGCGACACACTCGAGTGGCAGTGAGAGTGACTGAGTATCAAACGTAAGCATTGAATTCACTTTCGCTTCCTACCTTTTTTAACGCAAAAATCATGTGTTTGTATTTGCGTGTGTAGGGGCGGGGGGGGGGTGATTTTATTTTTTTCGATTCTAAGCACCCCCCTCGCTTTGGGTAACGCTATTATGGGAAAAAGGGGAAAGGGGGTGCTTAGAAACGAGTGAATACGGTATTTTTGGTTAATCGCATGAGGAGTCGCTGTATATGTGAAGCTTTGCGACCTTGTTACCTCAGTCCCATTTTTACACTTATAACTTTTTGTCGTTTCTTATTTTTCTGCGAAGGACTATGGCTCTCAGGTTTGCCTATGAGAAGCCAAAATGATTTTTTTTTTGTTTGGGCATATAAATGTTAAATGTCTAAACTTCCCCAGCAGTGTATTTCTGTGCAGATTCAAGGCACTGTTCAGGCTGAGTTACTTGGGAGAAAATGCTTACGCATTTAAAAGTGCGCTGTTTAGCATACTGTGCTTTCACCTGTCCTCCAGCATTTTAGGCATTCTGGTGAATTCATACTTTCCTGCTCGCAATGGGAGAGCGCGGAAGTGCTCGTGTGCAGTAAAAATCTATAAGTAACATGCCTCTAAGAAATGCGAATGCCTGTTGTGCTGGAATTTATAAGCAGAAGAAGAAAGCAGAACTTTCACGGGCTAATATTTACTTCAGGCGTAAGGTTTTATTCCTGATTTTTTATCAAGCATAATTACGGGAGATAGTTTCAAGGCTTCGTCACGCTTTTTGATCGTGCATGCGATTTGTAAAAAAAAATATACATTTCGTAATTTGCAGCCCGTAGCGGGGCTGTGTTAGACCACCGTAATGTCTTTGACTTCCTTATGAAATTTTGGCACAGGAGTTCTCGTATCTTGCGTCTATCAGAAAAATGGCTGCTGAGGACAGGATTGTGTCCGCGTACCCGCGCTCAGTAGAGGAGCACCTCACCCACTCAGCCACCACGGTGGGTGATATAACGTGTGTCGATGGCCGCATTACACAACGAGCTTCTGCTGTTCAGAACGGGGACGTGAGTTTGAGCTCCGTGCGCAGCGACAGTCTTTTCCGAGGGAGGCCAAAAAGGAAAATTGCTCTGGGTCAACATTTGAAAGAGTCTTATACTCGCGTAGTTCTAGTTATTCCGTAGTCCTGCACTACGGCCCCTTCCACAAGTCAGCCATTGATTCACGGCGTTGTACATGTTTACATTTGACCTTGCATTAAACGGCGAGGACTCTGATTGCATGACTGGACGGCCAAGAATACCGGAATGTGTTTAAGTTGCGTTGAACTAACAAAAGCCACAACTGATAAGTGTTTATATTGCGCCGAACGAAGCAGCTCTTGGGGAATGCGAACGTTAAACATGGGAGCTGCGGTGATCCGGGGAAGGTTCAGTGTGACGACCCAGAGGCCGCTGTCTGACACGTGTGAATTGTGATGGGTTGATTAGAGTGAATAAGAGCGGAGTTCCCTAACACAAACAACAAAGTGAATTCCGACTACTACACCGGGAAGACGCTACATATCGAGGGAGGCACGTAGACAGGAAGACAAATAAGCCCGGCGCGCAGAAACGCGTTCGAGGGGGCAAACGAAACGACGCTCCCATTGACCTGAACAAATATTCGCGCACGACTACTGGTGGCCGTTTCAGCTCCACAAATTTAGTTCTAATCATTAACCGGGCGAAAGCGGCGTCTTTGCAGTTCGCGATTCACGCTCTATTTGCCACTTTTTGATAGAGGTTCACTGCGGCGGGCCATTTTGGAGCAGTGACGTTTTCTGTGCGGCCCTGTATGACGTGTTTGTTTTGGTGGGCACGCTCGATGTTCTGCGTGCCTTTGCGTTTTCTCCGTTGCGCTCTTCGGCGTTGCAGCATTTCGTCTCATTGTTTTGTTCCTTACAACAACTGAGGATGCGCAGCTGGATTTGCCGAACAAATTGCGCAAGCCATTATTAAAATTGTTTACGCCACTCGTTTTGACTCGCCTGTCGCTGAGTTCAAGTAAGCTGCGCGCCGTAGGCTTAATCGACGTTACTGTGCATTCTGCCAGTCTTAGATCCTCTTCCGTCAGGAAATCATTTTCTTTTGTTGTATTGAAGACATGGGGGAGGGGGGCCAATGTTAATAAAAACTCCTGCATGAAGTGCACTGGGTCATATCGACCAAAACTGTCTAGCGAAACAGACTATAATCGTTGTGTGCCACGGAACTAAACCTACCCTTTCGCACAAGCCTGATCACTGAAAATTTACAAAATGAGTCCTGGCCAACGTTCTCCAGACTCTAACTGTGCTAATAGCTTTCGGGACGTGCGCACATTGCCATGGCGACGAAGCTATGCTGTGGAACGAGATCAAGCTTCGAAGACATGATTCGCTGTAAATGACTTGAAGTTTGAAGTTTGAAGTTTTATTTCTGGTAGAATGGTGTACCCGGTGCCGAGGCTAAAGGTGACGTAAATGACTCATGACTTGACCACTGGCTCCAGGTAACACTGGCCTTCCAGTACAGCTTCTCTGATAGAAACATCGCTGAAAGTTGTAGTTAGAAGGCGGTTTCCACCTGCTCTCACATCGTACGATACTCTGCTTACGTTCCACCCAAATTACATCCATTCGAATGGTAAAAACTCCACGGACTTCTCACAAGCTCCTTCCACGCACGAAGATTTCGAGCTTTCCTAATGGTACTATAGCATTGGAATGTGTATCAGGACCTTGCCTTTAAACATGCCTGCACATTTCACTAAGAAGTGCTGTCACGATATGTGATTTTCCCGCAGGTATAATAAGGCATACCAATTTGCATTGGCCCTTCAGTTAATTGTTTGAAGGCATGTCTCCAAACTGAATTCGTTTGACCGTAGGCCGGCTATTAGATAGGGTCCCTAAATGGACCATGCCGGCCAATGTAAATTGAGCAATGTCTCACGTGTGGCCGCGCTCGCGTAAGTCACATGGGATGCTGCCTAAACAACCAGCGGCAACAAAATTCTTAATGGGCAACCCCACATCGCATCTGTCCGTTCATATTCGTGGCTTTGCATGCATGGCGCGCTTACAAAGAACTTCCCTTTTGTACATTTTGATCAGTTCAAGCGGGAACTGACTGAAGCCGGTAACATGAGCAAACTTGGAGACAAATGTGTGCTCCTCCGACAGCCGGGCAGTTTCTATGCAGGAACAAAAAAGCTCGCCTGTCTTTAAAGCCAGCATCAACATGTCGACGTGAAGGAAAAGAACAATTTCATGCCGCTTGTTATGTCACAAATTGCACCTGCTTTCGGATCAAGCGTCGTGCGCGATGTTTCTTTCGCATTTACGTTCGTTTCTGTATCCTACCACTTGCGTGGAAGTTGCTCTCCTGGCTTTTGTCCACCGGTCCTACCCCTTGCGTTGTTCGGCTGCGCTGTTTTCGAGTTATGGCATACTATTATGAGCACATTTCTGCCCTGACGAACGTTTTTTTTCCTATAAAGACTTTTGTTGATACCAGCGAGGGCAGTGTAAGTCCTATTTTTTACGTGTTTTCGTATAACTTTTCTTCGCGCTATTTCACTAAATAAGCATGCCCCCCGGCGCCGAACATTCCATTCTTCAGCGAAAGTCGGCAAATGCCAATCGCGCATGCAGTCGACAGCACCCATGAAAGGCAGTGGCAATGGCGGTGTCCACAGGAGCGGTAGTCGTGAGGGGCGAACGCAGGAGCCAGGGACGCCAGCGTGACCAATCTCGCCCGGAAACGACTGATAGCGCCTAGTAATACGCAGGTAACGACGATACGATCCCTGAACGCCCCGCCGCACATGATGCCCACCACCGAACTCTGGCTGTTTTCTTTATTATTTGAAGAGGCCACAATAACGCAAAGTGCGAGAATATCACTGCTTCTTCATATGCGCACCACTCAATTAAGAAGGCCTGGCCCGTATCTCTCAAGGTAAGAGCTTGTAGAGGTGACTAAGCAACTGTGTTACAGGCTTTATATCCATTCCGTGGCTAAATAAAACTTTCAAAGGAGGCTACAAAGCCATCTCAAATGGTTCTTACAGCGGTGAATTTGAAGAACAATGGTCTTTTTAAGGTCCTTCAAATCGAAGAAGACATGTTTCAATTCAAATCCCAGTACTGGAAGAATATATTTTTTATTCAGAACGACGCTATGTTCTAAAAGGGCCATTGGCCGTAAACTCAACGTCGTCTAAAGTTTCTTATTTTCCCTCTGACAGGCGTGCGGTTTTGTCACGGATGCAAGTAACGAATACAAGACGGGCGTTTAGTCGTTGTCCTGATGAGGTGGCTTCAGAGAAATGTTGAGAAGCGGTTTCTATAATAACATAGGACATTAAAAATCGCGGCATGGCGTGAAATAATCATAGCGAAACGACTTTGTCAACACAAGCATACTAGCGTATGTCTGTGTCTCTTTCTTTCTCTCTCTCTCTCTCTCTATATATATATATATATATATATATATATATATATATATATATATCACCCCCGATCGCCATCATTGTCATAGAAAGTTGGGTTTTCCTGCAGCGCGTTTTTAGTGGACTACAGACGACATCAGTGAGAGCTCAACGCTTACATTTAAAAAGTTACAAAAGCAGAGGAGGTCGGAGTAAATGGGCCGGGTTGCCAACTTGAGGTATGCAGTGTGGGCGACGAAGGCGCTTGATGTTAAAACGCTGGGTGTTGGAGCGTGGACCCACAAAAAGAGCATAAAGGCTCAGGACAAAATATATGAAACCTGGGAGCGCAGGGGAAATGACCAAGGTAAAAAAAATGACGTGAAAGAATCAGAGACAATGACCTGGAAAAAAAGGGTGGACGCAAAGCTGTCCCTAGATGCATACAGAATCGGGAAGCGGGAGATCACGATGGAAACGTTTTTTCATAACACCAAAGGGACTGTATTGCTTTTAAGGTCCGGGCGGGTGGCTTGTGGACAAAAACCCTTATCAGGAAGAACTGTGCGCAGGTTGCGGCAGGGAGCCAGAAACCATGCGGCATATTGTAACGGCGTGCAAAGGTGTTCGTCCAGTCCTCAGTGAGGAAGATGCATCCCGCTTCCAGAAACCCTTGGCTTCAACGTTGACGAAAACGTGAATCGTACAGTAGAGGTTGCTAAAAGAATGTTAGAATGCTGGTGGGAAAAGAGCAGAAAACAATCTGGGTAGGCATGCCAACATAGAAGTCCGACTAGCACGGAAATTTCATAAAGGCTTTTTTTTTTTGGAGAGGTGATTGTACAGTGGCGTTACGACTAAGGTCGCTGCGCAAAGCCACCCCGTTATAAAGTGGAAGGGGCTAAGCATCATCATCCTGGTTCTATTGCAAGGTCGTTTTTTGAACATAAGAGTTCAGGTACACGCTACGTTTATGTGCAGCCTGGCATGACAACTTGTTGGTGATGATCGGTGTGTGATGACACGTGTCCAATCTTCCGAAGGGAGCGTGATTGCGAAAGAAAGCGTAACGACATTTTCCGCCACATCGCAGCGCTAGCAGCTTTGCAATCGACCATCACTAGGCTTATCACATCGAGTTTACCAAGGTTTTCTTTCCCGCTCGAGCTCTGGGAGTATTCGAGCATTCTCACTGTTTGCGACATTGTTGCTTATTTCTAAGCCGAATAACCATTGCCTGCGGAAGGTAATTATTTTGAGGATGAGCGATTTAGCTAAGTGAAGCTCCCTATACAAGGAAGTATGACAGGTTTCTGCTTTTACATGTACGTTTGCAAGGCTTTCAGGTTTGGGGCTATACTGCGCTCTTCATTTTCGACTCATGTATATATTTTGTGCGTGTTCAAGAAAACGTCAGCTGCGAGTGTATTGCCGGTGTTGTCATCTCTTCTTCCGTGTTCTTCCTTCTTTCACCATGAACTTCTACCGACACTCATATCTTTCTACGTCACGGCAGCCCCTACGCCCAACGAATAGGGTGCATCGTATATCTGTGCAGCATTTCTGCCTAAATACTGTGACATTTAGTTGCACTGGCCGTGTTTAATTTCATGGGCCAGTTTGGAGATCAGGTGAAATACTTTTAAGGTCAGTTGATAGGGCTGACCTGTTTTAATATGTATTGACAAATTCTCTTCTGTGTTTGTGGCACTTCGATTGAATCTTTGTCCGGGCTGCTGAGACTTCAGAGTGAGGTACAGTCACCAATTTACCGAAATGACTGCTTGAACCTTCTTGATGGATCAGTTGCTTAGAGGGCTGTTTCTTGGTATTGCTGTCACGGCGGCTGGATCACTTTTAGCAGTCAAACGAGATATAATTTTTCTCAAAGCTTGCTGCCCCGAGCACCGAATTTACTACTACGAATCGTAATCGTTGCTTCTTACTGAGCATGATTTATGTATGGGAAGCTCAATTTAGAGTTTTGCGCGAGAATCCGAGTTCCGGGTCGTTTGTGCAACCACGTGAAGAAGAGTATTTTTTAGTTTAATTTCACACTGCAACCCAACACTGCCAACGCAATAAGGGAAATCCCCCATTTTTATGTAAATTACGCAAGCCTGGTGAAGTTTGTGTAATGGAAATTACGTTAAAACGAGAATTGAATCTCGTTTTTTTTTAATCATTTTCTTAAGGCAAAAGCTTACTGGTTAAACTCAGCGTTGTAAAAGTTTCATGGTAGATAAAAACTATAAAAGCCCAATAAATAACACTGCGACTCCATAAGGACTACAAGGAGACGCCGGGATACACATCTCACATAAAAAAAGGTAAACACGTTTGGGCGGCACCTACAAGTGGCCTGTTAGGTGGCCCCACTCCCGGGGGCGAGACGATAGAAAGAGCGCGTAAGTTAGAACGGACGCGTAACATGTAGGACCGGAAATCGAGTACGACTTCAGTGATGATTCTTTGTAGTCGAGGCAGGGTCAGCCGGGTCGAGTAAGTTGGGTGACGTCACCGAGGCACACCCACGGCACTGCGGGTCTGAACCGCAGATCTAATAAGTGGTGGAGCTTACAAGCGCGCCGAGGCAAGCCTATCCCGTAAAACAGCGTCATTTCGCCTGCCCTTGCGCCCTTCCAGTGTTCTGGAAATGAGCGGTCGAGGTGCCTCCCCTTGACGCTATTACAAAGATCAGAAAATGGTAAGCCGAAAAAAGACAAAAAAGGGAATCGGAGGCAACTGGAAAGAAAGCAATTGGTTTGCCAGCGGGTGAAACTTTGCCAAAAGTGTCAATGCACCGTTGTATTTCAGTCTAAAATAGGAATCAGCGTTTCTGGTTTTCTGGAGCTTTTGCACACGTCCCTCCCGTCAACGTATGCCACTTGAAACGCCGGTGTCTATCTTCAAAAGCAGGGTGTTTGCATTGGTTCGTGCATCGCACCCATTTTGAGTGACATTTTGTTGGCCCGGTGCGATCGCGATCTGCTTTTGCTAAACATGGCCGGTGTGATTAGAATTTTCCGGTTTGCAGACGACGTCTTGGTAGTTCTCGAGAAGAGAAGAAGGACTGATGAGTTGCATGTGCAGAGTGGTCTGGCTGTGTTTGATGAGTGCCTCGCTCCTCTGACGCTGAAGCATGAGCTTCAAGAGAGGGAAAGCATCAGGTTCCTTGATTGGAGGTTGTATCTAAGGAACGACCATGTGTGCTGGAAGCATGAGAAGCGGGCTAACAAGTCGTCACTGCCGTATCAGTCGCCTCACTCGAAGCTTGTGAAACGACAAATTGTGAAACTGTGCCTAACAAACGCCCCCTAAAAGTCATGTTCTATGAAGGAAAGTTTGACATCCACCTGAATGTAGCCATACGGCTACAAAGGAAAGTTAAACAGCTTTCTCAGAAAATTCGCAGTTGAAGAAAAATTCGTCCTGGCCCAGGATTCGAACCCGGGACCACCGCTTAATCGGAGCAGTCGCTCTACCAACTGAGCTAACCAGGAGGCTAGCAGTTTGTAGCGCGAGAGCGAATTGATCAATAACTCGAAGTGAAGGACAGGTGTTATGTTATCACGTTGTTCCCGAGAGCTTCAACGATCAGGCAGTACTTCTGGCAGCATCGGGGTGTCCCGAACACTTAATAATTTCTGTGTCCGAGGGCATACATAAGTGAGCAAAATCGAAACGGCTGCCATATGACCCTGCGCAAGAGAAGCAGCCGAAAAACAAAAAAAAAAAAAGGGAAGAAAAAACGACAGTGACGCCTTACATCCTCGGGTTAGGGAAGTGCTTAGATAGGGAAGTGCTTAGAGAACAGATAGGAAGTGCTTAGGGAACAGATAGGGAAGTTCTTAGACGTTCACGCGGCATTTTCCGCGCCACATAACTTGTCAAGCCTGTGCCGAGTGAGCAGTGGAGCTACCAAGCAGCCTCGATGATGTCAGAACAAGCATCAGAATCGTTATGTGAAGTGTGTTGAAGGTATCGTGTACCTTATTCCTTGTTTATGTGGAAAGTGCTACATAGGCCAGAGCGGCCGGTGCCTAAATGACCGTGTGCGGGAACATGATTGCAACGTGAAACGCGGCTGACAGGGCACGTGGCAGCGCATTGCCGGTATCACAAGTACGTACCGAAGTTTGAAGAATACACGGAGCTGGGCCGAAGCGCCAATCGGACTACATAATTGAAGCAGAAGAGATTGTGCGGTTCGGGGACGACTGCAGTAGTGTGCCTTTAATCTCACTAACCTCGAAGGAACTAGCTTACATAAACGAAGCACGCGTTGGCACTGGGCGGTAACGGCGGGCGGGTAAAGTGTACTGCGTTTTATATCCTATTTATCTTGTTTATCTGCTTTTAAGCTGTTGTGTCACAATATCTTGCATGTATATAAATGTTTCCCGTGTCAATAAACTATCAGTCGGAAGTCGGCGCTGCTTTGCCCCTAACTTGTCCTTGTATGTGTTTTATTGCGCTGAAGCTTAAGCTATTAAACCCTCGCCCAGTCACGTTGTCTGCCTAGGTTGAAGTACACACACAGACGGACCAGCCAGCGCCGAGCGATAAAACACAGTCGAAGCAGGCTTTCACCTTCGCCTAGTGATGTGGTATCGCATCGGCATGGCTCGGAATCAACGAAGCGATAAGACGCAGCTTACGCGGCAGCGGCTGAAGGTCTTTTGCCACGCGCTAAGTCACCTTGAACGATGTAGCGTAGCACAGCTTTCGCTCTAAAAATACAATGGCTGCGGGCTTCCGCGACATTTCCGGTGTTTAGACGTGTGTCCGAAAATTCATTGCAGCTTATCTCCCCGATGTTGTAAAGGAATACACTCGCTAGCATGTAGAATAAGGTATACGTCGAAGTCTCTTTCCATATATGCATATTGTGAGCACCACCAGAATCTACAGTCGTGAAGGAGAGTGGTTTATTCCGAGAGCCAAGGACCCATGAAGACTCCGTCAGGAAGCGGTGATGATGATGCCAGAAGCCGAGATGATGAAGATGAAGCGATGACGACAGGGCATCCTATCGGAGCACGGTGATTGCCCTAGCACAGTAGATTGTACCAGGACTGTAGGTTCTGCTGGTGCTCACAATATGTAAATCAACGCTATTAACATCCTTCTAAGTGACAGACTACACACAAAATTCCAACTAATTTAGATACGCCGCTTCAATCGTCGTAGACCCGCTGTTCAGCTTCCGAGTAACTTGGTCCCTTGAAATGACAGGGTCGCCTTCGAAGAGTACTTTCAAGCGGCCATTTAGAGTCATGCCAGATTCCTAGCATGTTCCTTTCATGGCTACTGAAGCGTACATAAATCACCCTTCTCTTCTCAGCGCACCGCATATACGTGTCGATGCGACGCAGGTGGCCGCAGCACCCTCCTCTCCAGAATCGTCTTCTACGCATACACCGAATAGCTTGGTATTATTGCGCAATAAAAAAGCAAATGATAGGGTCCACTTGGCGGCAAAGCACATAACCGGAAGGCGTTTAGACTTTTGTTCCGTGCCGCAGTGCACCTTTCCAGAGAGGACCAATGAACGAGAGGGTATGAAATTGGAGGGGTGATCCTGGACGATTAAAGGCTATAGAGTACTGAAATCGTCCTCACGAAGACTGCACCTAGGTTTGTCCAGTTCAGTACATGTAACAGATGCTGAAACAAAAAGGGAAAACAAAATCACCTTACGCCGTATGCTTTACCGCAACGTTGACACCAGACCAAAACGGACCATAAAGCAAACAGGGCAAATAAGAAAGCCGAATGCAATGGCCGTGTATGTTTACTCTCGAGGCTTAGATGGGAGAAAGAAATCGGCACTCCCTTCCAAAGCACGCCATGCTTTGAAGCAGGGAACGAGCCCAAACGTGTGCTCGTGGCTGAACGGAATGGGCGTAATAGAGACCACGAGGAAGCCAGGCGTAATTGGACTTCTAGGCTATTGAGAATCATTCCCTGGAGGAACGCCCAGCGGTCCTCTCTCAGAAAGTGGCTACTACTTTCGACGAACGCAAAAGACCCTCCGCGCCATTTTATGCGGTCCGTGTGCATAGGGCCAGGAAGTAACACATCCCGAAGGGCCGCCTGGTTGACCCCCACCCTTGCATCTCCTCAAAGATCTGCGCAAACTGCGCGCGTCTCGCTGCAGTGGAATGCGAGAAGCGCAGTGGTCACGAAAGCCCCTGATTACAGAGCGGCGGTATGCCATTGACAAGCAGAGACGACGAGGGGGTGAAGAGTACGCTCCTCTCTGGCCGGGAGGTGGTGTCGTCGCCGTGCTATAATTGTCGCCCGTGTAGTACTTATCATTCCCATCTCCTTAGTAGAACCGTCCTGCCTCGTTAGCTCCTTTGCCTTTGGGTATCAGGCGTTCCTGCCGTAAAGGGCAAGAGCCAGACAAGAACCCGTTGAGCCACCTCTCCCTCACTAAAATATAAGAAACATGATAGTGGCTGAAGCACTGGGAGAAAGCGTCGCTTCTCAGCAGAAGCTCATAAGCAAGGGTGATCTATTGCCACTAGACGTTATCTCGCCAAAGGCAGCTGCCACTGCAAGGTTTCTTTTGATTAAAAGAAAAGAAAATCAGCGTTCATTGGGCTTTCGTAGCTTCAAACGATAAGAACTGGCACCGTATAAATAGACAAGAAACGAGCGGCAGCAGAGCAGCGCTAGCGCACTGGTTAGGCGTGCGGGTACTTCGGCACCGGGTATGATGACATGTTGCGGGGACAGTCGTGAAAGTGTCACAGCCAGTCCTGAACAGGGTGTCGCTAATTAGGGGGAGTGCCTCCACGTGTGGCTACTCTGTTTGCATGAGCGCTGATGATGATTACGACGGGGTGAGGGTCTTCCAGGGAAGAGACGCCTCGTGCCTCCTAATCGGTGTCGTTTCTGTTCTGTTGCCAAGTGCAGTTGGCAAAAAAGTTAAAGAAGCAGATTTACGGGAGATTTCCGCCTGCCTTTCTTTTTGGAGTTAAATTCATTCGAGGGCGTGTAGTTTGCGAGATCCTCCTTTGATTACGAAATCGTGAGGGAATGAGCAGGGTGGGGCGGCACCATTGCACATTCCAAGTCCAAGAAAGTGTAGCGTATCAAGAGTGACGAGATTTTAGCCTTGTTACGGTGTATTTTGTCTGGAGGCATTCTACATTAAGATCGGTTTCTTTTTTTATAAAATTTGTGAATCCTGAGCTCATTTTTCAACGTATATGCGTCCAAATAAGTCTCTGTGAAATGATCATTGTGAACGCGCTCTTCGTTTTCAAAATATGGCCCGTGCCCATATGGTCACGCTGGGCTCTTAGGCTACAGTAAAAATCACAAAGCGACAAATTTTATTTCAGGCCTTGACACATAACGAAAAATATGATTATGAATTTTTCGGGCACTTATTTAGTGTGATATGGCATGAAGCACGGGATGAACATGCCGACATCACATTTAGTGCACTGTGTGCGCACTGTACTGTTGCAGTTGTCTCCAGTGCACCTGCGCCTTTTTCCGTTAGGCAGAGTTTCAACGAAGTGGGCTGTTTGGTCATACCATGGACCACAAAGTGTACTGACCCCGAGCGCCGCCGTTCGTCGACGACCTGGTCCTTTTAACTTGTTGTCCCATCTTGTAAGGTAGCGTTGAGCGATTTGCCTCCGGAATTCAAGGTGAGTGATTTTGGATCCGATGCAGCGGATAAGCGCCCAACCGTTGTTTATGGCTACGTCGCAAAGCTACGTGAATATTGGCCACCACCATTTCGTGCCGCGAACTGCAATTCGGTAGGCGCCTACATTTGCGTCCATCTGGTCAGTGCTTCCCATAAAGCAGTTATATTGGGTAACGGCATTAGGGGAGTCACTTTGAACGTCTTTTTCTGTGTACGTAAATACCGGTCTGCTGAGGACTTGGGTTCTATGCCGTGCACGGTGCTTGCGATTGTGACAACATAGTTGTCTATCCAGCGCACAATTATTATCCCGTGACCCGAAAGCGCGTGCTCTTCGTTCCGACGGATCTTACGTTTGATGATATCATGGCGAACGATAGGGAATTCTTTCGGCACACGGTTTTTTCTCACTGTGCCTGTGGCTTCATAGTTCTTTTCTTTCAGGTGCCTCAGTAGATGCAGGCTGGTGAAGAGGTTGTCGTACTAAAGTGATACGGCAGATCATGAACTTCGACGGGAAGTTCATACACCATTTCAAGGAGTGTTGCAGCGGCTTTCCCGAATTCCTTTTCATACTGCGTGCTTGTTCCACTGTCTTTCTGCTTTCCTTGGTAGGCTTCAAAGTTTGCAAGGTAGCCATTTTTCGCATTCAAGCACCACACCTTGTACACGAAACGAATTGGTTTGCCGTTTATGAATTGCTTGCAGCCATGACGACCATAATATTCTATCACGCTTTCGTCATAACTCAACTGACGCACAGGCTGAAAGTGGTGCTGGAACTTTGCCTTCAGTGATGTCATCAGGGGCCGCAACTTTGTGTGTTTGTCGGTTAGAGTAAGGCTAGTATTATCGGCACAGTGAAGAAACCTCATGATTTCTACGAAACGATATCTTCGCATGGCGTTGTATACCATTTCATTCCACATGTCGGTTCCACTGTCCCAGTCGCACTTCTTTCCTGGCAAGCGGTTGTAACAGGAGAGAACCACTTACCGAAGAAAACACTTCATCTCTTCCTTTGTAACCTCGGGGTCTGGCCTAATTAAAAAACAAAGCGTAGCTCCTCGTTCGTTCGACCAAGAAATGTATGACGCTTCCGTCAAAAAACAGCTCAAACAATTTTACAGGAGAAAGGGCTCTGTAAGCGGTGAAGTCTGGTTCCGGAATTATTTCGGAATTTTCCACATGGTCACTATTCTTCCACTTGGTACTTGAAGATGAATTCGCGTCAGTGCTTTTCTTTTTTACGCATGAGGAGTCATTTGGTGATTCATTGCTTTGTTATTCACACTCTGCTTCATCTTCATCACAATCGCATCCAGCAATACGACGGCCGTCGGCAAGAACCGTTTTAGCACCTGCTCTAAGCTGCCTACTAGTAAGGTTGTCTATGAGGCCACCAGAATCTTCATCTGCGGAATCTTCGTCCGAGTAAATGGTAGCCTCCCGTGGCTCAATGTAAATAGCCGACACATCAACATCCTCTTCGAGTATTCGGGCTATTTCTTCTAAAGTCAACCTAGGCAGAGAACAGATTGACGCATGAGTGGTGCGGAATTACCCTACAAGGAGCGTAAATTCAACTAACGAAATTAGGCAAAATACAGAGCCTAAAGGCCCAGCGTGACCATATGGCAACACGGAAAATAACACGCTTTTTCACTAACAACACGTCAATCAATCTCTCTCGAATTGTCACCGCAGATTGCATACAGCAAGTGCTCTACATGGAGATGTACATCATGCTATTGCAAGAAAGAATATTACAAAAAGACGCTTACCCTCGTGAGCGTTGCATGTCGACACGCCAAAACGCAGAACCACTGTATCGCGCCTTTTTTTAGCAGCTACCAACTAAACATGGACAACTTCCGTCACCTGTTGTCTTTAAGGGGTACCCTAATCTACAAAAAAAGCATTGCGCCGTAATTTTGGCGCGATTTTTTAAGCCTGCATAAATTGAAACGCGCCGCGGGGATATGCGTGACCATATGGTCACGCTGGTACCTAATGGGTTAAAGGTTTCTGTCCTCGCTTCCGTCCGTGCAACCGTTGGTCCAGTCCTGGTTTAGCTAGCACCTCCTCTTCCGTACCTTTTTTGTTGATTTCATTGGTTCAAAATGTTCACACAAAACATCAAAATGTGCTACGTACATTGGCATAATGGGAAGTTGTATAAGCTATGGGACTAATGTCACCTTGTCCCGGTAACCAAGCCGATAGTGTAGCCAGCTGGGAATCACTTGGTCGCGCGTTCGAATACAGCCGGACATGATGTTGTAGTTGGGTATTTTGAACTGCAGGAGGGTTGCAAGCTGGGCTAGTTGGAAAAACATTCTTGGATGAAACCAGCGCATTTTTGTTTGCAGCCCAACGCATAATAGGAGACATAATACGCAATTTCGTAACAGCAAAAACACAGGGACAGGAAATTAAGTTGTGCTTGGTACCTAGCCATGCTGGCATCAATAGAAATGAGATAGCCGATGCATGTGCTGTACAGGCTCGTAGCAATACAGTAAAAGAAGTACATATATCTGATAGCGACTGTATAAAATTTACTCATGAAATCGGTATAATCATGATCAATATACACATGAAATCAAGACTGTGTGAATCATTTTCCCCATACGGAGTAAACTGAGAGAAACATGGCAGTCCTCATGGGATAACGAAACGAACAACAAACTTCGCATAGTTAAACCCACTATAGCAGAGTGGGAATCAAGCAGACATGAAGAAAGCCTCACGGAAGTTACTTTATGTCGTCTCCGCACTGGATATACACATCTGACACATAACTTTCCTCTGATGAAAGAAGATAAACCGAGATGTGAGAAATGTGGCCAAGAGCTAAGAGTAAACCACATGTTACTCTCATGTAAGAAATTTGAGATACTGAGAAAAAGCATTTTAGGCTCTACTACGACGAGCACATTCCGTTTCACCCCAGTCTACTTTTAGGAGAAAACGCTCTCATTAAAAGTTTCTCCATTTTTCTGCTTTATAAAAGAAGCAGCGCTTCTAAACAAGCTGTAATGCTGTAACGCGCTGTAACAATCAGTTATTATCCACAAAATACACAAGACCTTCTGTTTGTGCATGATAGCCTAAGTTGCTGATGTGCCATAAAAAGCAACACAACACAAAACACAAACACAATGAAACCAGCGTGAGCCTAAACTAAGACGAAGTAAGTGGAACACATGAAGTAGCTGTCCTTTCGTTCCAGTTCATTCTTGTTTGCTTAAGTTGGCGCTGGTTTCATGAAAGGCTGTTTTGAGAAATGTGTCGAGCTTGTGTTGCGTTCAAACGTATCGATATGATGTTAAAATCCGCTTATAAGCTCTTTAAGCGCTAATTACAAGCGACAGTGAAAGAATGAAGACACAGAGAGGAATAGGCCGAAATTAAAAACCCGAAGAAAAAAAAAAGGTCACCAACCCATCCAGCGAAAGTGGTTGTGCAGTAAATCTCTTGTAAACAACTAGAAATGGAGGATGTTAAATGTTTCTCGTCGTCTCGGTGGGCTTGTCGCTTGCACTCGGCTAGTGTCAATATATAAGGGTACGGAGTATTGGCACTCTTTTCTCCCATTGTTCTGAGTCGCCGCCATGATTATTGGTCAGTTCGCATGAGCTTACATTTGTTTCTCTTTGGCGGCTCATGGGACCACCATTTTGTTTTTTATGAGTTTTAGTCGGTCAACTCTGGTAGCTTTACTGGTCTTCCCTGCTTTGCGGCTGCGCGCGACTGTCGTCGTTGCGAATGCGAATAAAAGAAGACGAGTGTAACAAAATTTCAGCAGCAGAAGTGGCTCGACTCCTCTGGTGGCAAATGCTGGGTCTTCACTTCAAGACTTTCTCTATTTAGGCATTAGTCTTGAATAGCCTTCAAAGATAATCTGCAAACATAAATTACAAGGAAGACAGGGGGGGGGGGTCCCGTTGTTTACTGGCGCCTTATCATAATGTGGTTTCGATGCTTGTTTTGTGGTTTCCTTAAGCGAATTCGGAGCTTTATGCTGTATGACTGATCAGGCTGACCCATGCGCTCGGCGTCTTGGGCCTTGGCGCCTTGACATTTTTGCCCACGGAGATTGTTTGGGTGGTGATGAAACTGCTGAGGCGTAGAGGCATACAGCTTTGCTGCAAACGAAATGAATGCAGTTCCACTCAATGTGAAAGCTGCCGGAAGTGCGTAGCAGTGATTCACGGGTATTTCGCTTGTGTTATTGTTGCGCATACTTTGTGTTTGCCTTCTTTAGTTGTGTTTCCTTTTGTTTTTCTTTGTTTTGCTTTTGTTTCAATCTGCTAGGGTGCAATAAGACATAAAATTACCCAATTTCTGGCCAGTCTCCCCCATGTATTTTAGCCGGGAAGCGAGGAGCAATAGCAATTTCTGAAGAGGCTGCAGGGGACTCGCCAGCGACGCCTAGGACTGCCAGTGTCTCTTCCAGTGCTTTGTCTTTCGGGGGCTGCGTAAGCAAGAATATCAAGAATGGCGAGACCTGTTTTGGTCGCAGAAGAAAAGAGAGATGATTTTACGTGTTTAATTGTACGTCATAATGTGCATCCAAATCCACGTAAAGCCAATTACTGCCTAGATGCCTGCGGTTTAAAGGTAATTCGCAGCAATTACACAAAGCTGTGGTGGGGGCTAAAGTACTGGAATACTGGTTCACGGAAATTTCAAAGCTTAAAGAACATAAAACAGCTCCCACCCAAAAACTTCACGCTAATGCTTCTTCACTTCGCCAGACGGCTGTGCGTCAGTTAGCCACTACGCGTGGATTAGATGCTCTCGCCGCAGTCCTTCATCAATTCCTACAGTTGACCGCGGAGTCGCTGTTGCGGCGTCAGCGAACAGAAGACGCGATGGTTAAAAAAAAAAAAAACTCCCACCTCCCCTCGCGGGAACCCCTGTGTATTTGCGACGCATAGGGGGTTCACGTTGCAGCGTTGGACAGCGGAGGAACGGCGCTGGAACGATGGAGCGGAGCGGCGCAGGCACCGCGTTTTATAGCGCGCATAACGGTGAGGGGACGCGCCTGCGCCAGTGCGTCTGCCGCGGCTATGACGCAACACAATCCAACACAATCCACTTTAATCCAAACCAATCGAAATCCAATCCAAGCCAAGCCAAGCCAATCGAATCCAATCCAATGCCCCTCGCGAGAGAGTGCTCGCTATGGGAAAGGAGAGCGGGTGAGCGGCGGAGAGCGCAGCTGGCGCGGCGAGGAGAATTGGGGAGGGGCGGACGCCGACGACGACAACGCCGACGACGCCGGATGCGGGGACAAGGCGGGTGAATGAGATGCGGTCGCATCTAAAAAAGGCCTTTCTTTTCTCCATCTCTAGGAGACCCCAACACCAGGTACGGTCGTCCATCAAGACCTTTTCTTGTTCTTCTCTGCCCTCAGTTGACCTGCTATCTCCTGCGTGATCGTGACAAAGGAGAGGCCCCGCTATGAATCTTTGAGAAGCCGCTCTCACTGATGCTACTGCTGCTCTGGAGGCCACGCGGAAACGTGAGCCGCGAGCGTGAGATTCACCGCCCATCTGGTTTGCCGGAGGCGCCTAGCAGCCAGTGCGTTCGATGTAAAGCTAACACAAGTGCTTGCACGTTTGTTTTTCCAAAGGGACCGTGAAGACCAAATGCAACTGTGTTTAAATTGAAAGGACCAGAGTTTGCTAAGTTATTCAGTTTCATTCCAGCCCGAAAGACCTTTTTGAACTGAAAAAATGAAAGAAATAACGAACAAATTCAAATTTCGCACTACAGTGACGCAATGTCGGCAGGGATGCCGTAATACGGCCCAGCAGTCAATCATATTTATCAGCGTGTCAACCGCACATTAGCATTCTGGTAGTACGAAAAAACGAAACTATAGGGAGCCCATTACAAGCACCCATTTCGTTAACAGGGCTTCTCGTGTTTTTTTAACCGTGCCTTAGGTAGGCGGCGACTCAGATTCTGTGACGACATATAGAAATGGCCGCAAAGTGGCTGGGGGTCGTCACTGAGTCATTTATTTTCCTTAAGTCTCCATTATCTGTTTGAAGTTCGCGATAAAATCGGTATCATTGTTATCGGGACGAAGCAGTTTTTGTGGCGGCTTTGACTGCCTAAATGTCTTACCGCGGTTGCGTACAGTCGTAATTGGGGCTCAAAGTGCGTCCTGTGGCACTCAGAAATGCCGAGGACTGAAACCCTCAAGGAAGACAGAAAACGATCTGTTTTACACTAACTCAAATCAGCATGAAAATCAATTGAAAATCAATATTTCACCGCTTTGTCCGAGGCCGGGGGTGCCCAAGAGGGTATACATTTGCCGGGCATCCATCCTTTAATCTCCTTTTAAGCAACAGAAGCTGACCTCCTGTGTTGTGAATGACTTGGAGGCAAGTTTGAATTGCGTTACGTTTCCTGGACCCTGGGACAACAGCGGCAACTCATCTCTAGGGTAAAAATTCTGAGTTTTCTCTACGGGTCTCTCGACTTGAAAAACTATGTTGCTCCTTGAACAGCGACGAGTGACATAAGGTGTGAACTCGCCCAGTTGTCATTCCTGTATTTTGCTTCATTCTGTTGGTACTCTCTTGCTTCTATGCACTTTTCTCTCCCAGTTTTCTTTCTTCTTTTGCCTGTTGCCACTGCGTTTCTTCTAAAGCCTTCCACGCGTATTTTTCTACTACTTCCGGGCTGGTTAATTATTATACCATTTTGTTTTATTGTCGGAGCTGTTCCTTCACCTCACAATCATTACCCTTCCCTACGGTTAAATTTCAGCTCTGAGGAAGGAGTTTGCTGTTCAGAAACTGTTACCAATAAACAGAAGCAGTTTAAAACGAATATTTAGTGCTTTTTTAAATAACTCGCACATGCGTCGTTATAATTACCCATATCATCGTTATCATAGTCGTCATGATCGCCATTATCATCATGTTCGTCAGCCTGTATTAATATCCACTGCTGGATAAGGGCCTCTCATATCATCTTCCAACTGCTCCCATTCTCCGCGGTCCGAATCTTTTCTTTTCCACTAAATTTCCTTTCTCATCCCCCATCCCTGTAGCCACAGCCTTGCCCTGGTCGTACACCGATTGTCAGTTATCTGGATCGCATATCCAGCCCAACTTCACGTTTTCCCCTTAAATTGAGCCACAATGTCGTTCACCTAATTCGTCTCTCAGTCCAATACTCTGGTTTCTTATGTCCAAGGGTTACTTTTATCATTCTTCTGTTCATGGCACGCTGGGCCGGCCGAAGTGATCGTTCAAAGTTCTTAGTACGTCCCAAATTTCTGAGCTCTAACTTGCCCATAAGCAATCACCGGAAGCACGCATGGGTTGCGCAATTGTCTTTGTGATGACATGTATGCACGCAACTGTTAATTCCTTCAGTTTTCGCCGAATGTCTTCGGAGTGTCATGCCTGGTTTCCTTTTGGTAACTGAAGTTAGCACTGACAGCTATTCCAAGATGGCTATATTTAGCCACCTGTTCAACTTAAAACCTCCCGCGCAAATGCCACGGGATTCGGACGTGCCACACGACAAGGAGGACAACGAAGGACTATGTACGTGCAGCACGCTGCACGTGATGGGCTTCTGTGGCGCGGAATCGGCATACTGCCCTCTCCTTTACAGTTTAGTCACCCTTTTCTCCGTCGGTTTCCTTCTGTTTTCGGTGTCCCCTTCGTTCGCTCAGTAAGGGGGCCGGCGATGCCGTAAAACCACAGCAGCGGACGCTTAAGTGCGCTGCTCTAAAACAGACAGGACGATGGCTGCGCTCGTCCTGTTTACTTCTTACTTGGTCCGTGCCTTTTTCGCCGGTAATATGTAATCAAGTCAACCTCAAACAGCCCAACTTTCAGCCTTGCGTATCCCAGGGACTTCGTAATAACGTGGGTTTACTCTACACATGTACGATTGGCGTCATCGTGTGTTTGAAGCTGTTCACTCACTACTGTACGCACTTTGCTGATTGACATTGTGACGATATTGAAGTAGCCAAAGGGCAACAGGAAATCGTGGCGCATTTCATTACTTCTGAGTGCCATACCATGCACCAACACGGACGTACGCAGAACCTTGCGGCATGTCCCAAACAGGGGCTGTTGCATCGAGCGGGGGAAGACGCTCATCTGTACGAAACCTTCGGGAGCTGCCGCCGCCGTCTGGTTCTTTCGACGTCGGCTGTCTTGTCCGGGCCGGTCGAAAGCGTGCCCCACGTGTCCCGCTGAGCGTGACACCGCTGACCTTGTTGATGAGGCGACCGCGGGGACCCTCTCGCCCCTGCCACGCTCAAGAGAACCATTCGCGCTGCGGGGAGCTGCTGCCGAGAGAGTGCGGACATGCGGATGCTTCAAAAGGGCGCGCTTGGAATCGTGAACACGATAAGAAATGGAGGTCCAGTTGAGATTGCCTTTGATTTGATTTCTATTCACAGGAGTACGGCCACCTAACTTCAGCTTTTCGTTTCAATGTTGTAAACAATGCCTCTTCGTTCACTGATAATAAAAATGAAGCAAAAACCGATCAGCAGTCGGCATATGAATAGTTACGGTGCACTTCTTTCGATCAGTTTCGGGGCCCGGCAGCACAAATCTCGGTTCTGGGGAATGTAGGCCGTTATTACGTCACACTAGTGGGACGGCAAAACTGCAAGTTGAGACATCAATGAAAAATCCGTGCTGCCGCGCACGTTTTCCGCATTTACGGTATTTACGGTGTTTAATTTTTAAGTAAGGCACATCTCAGTTCGTGTCTGTTCATGATGCTGGCCTTCCCTTGGTTTTTCAAAACATTCCGTCAAATTTTTGCCACTTTGCCAAAGTGGCAGATGCCGTTTAGAGACCCGGCCTACCGCAACGAGCCCACCGACACCAGCAGCCTAGGAATGTTTCCGCTTCCGGAAAGGGCTACCCGACGTCATCCAGAACTGGCCGTTTTCCAGGGTGCAGAATGTGTTTCTTCACAATGATGGTGATTTCGCTGGAGCTGGCAATCTGATGTAGCTTGCGGCCGGAACAATTAAAAAACAATTTTCCATGTGTTTCCCTGCGTGGCTCGCCACAGAAATTCCTGGAAGGCGGGTTCACAAAGTACTGAAGCCAATTATATTATTTTTTAGGATTTTGATTTTGGTGCCAGTACTCCTTTCATGCAACTGATTTCTGTGTTCAGGTTCAAAACAATTGACCAAAATGGGAAACCCATTTCGCGGTAGGAGGACAAAGAATCGGAATAAAGACAGCGCTGTCGCCATGGAACTTAACGACACGTATGTAGAAGGCCGACAAATATAAGCGGCAAACTATTGTAACCATAAGAGTGGTCTGTTAGAAGTGGCTATAAGCGTTGTGCTTCGCAGCACGTTGGGGATTGCATTCCCGGATACTGTGCCTTCAATTTTGGCGCAGGCGAAAGCGGCAGCTTCTTTGTGTAAATTATTTTTGCTGATGTGTGCCTTAACTTTCATAGCGACTAGGGGGATATTAAGCTATCCTAACTCATGAGCCACCTGTTGGTTTGAAAGTCCGTCCGTCCGTCGCCCGTCAGTCCATCCGTCGTCCGTCAGTCCGTTCGTTCGTTCGTTCGTTCGTTCGTTCGTTCGTTCGTTCGTTCGTTCGTTCGTTCGTTCGTTCGTTCGTTCAATCATGCACTAATATCGATGTAACGCAGTCACCATCGCCATCGCATTCGCAGTGAGCACTAAAATGGGAAACTGCAGATGCTTTGTGCTGTGTCGGAGAAGAAGCGAGTATTTTTTGCTTCCAGAATGCATTCAGGCTGCCACCTCTGGTTTCCTCTGACGCATGTTTTGTGAAAGCAAATGCGGGTGACTATTTGTATGAAGCGTCCTTCAACATGCGTTCTGTTGGTGTTTTGCCAAAATAAATTATGCCATTTATTTCCCTCTTCAACAATTTCATAAGAATGCACAGGTTCTGATAGCCTTAATTACGAGGTGGATAAGGGTAAACAATTTTTTTCGCTCTCTTCAAAATTTTCCTTCTCCATGTGCAGATAACGATATGTAGTCAACAGAGACGTCGGAGAGCGGCGCTCTGACATATTTATTATAAAAATATTTATACAGAGTTGCATTGTCCGCTAAGACTGCCCTTTAGGAGTGCCGGATGCCATGTTTCTTTTTATTCTACAGCAAAGTAGTAAATAGATTTGGGACTAATTCTAGTGGACTCTGCATTTTCAAAAGAATTCACTTCTTTGGGGAAGCGTGGTTTTACGAAACAGTGTATTTTGCGTGCTGATACACTTAGTATTACAAATTTCACCGCTTCGGTACGCTAAGAAAGCTCCATTATAGCTACTATTTTCATTATTAATTATGGTGAGTGACCAGGAGCGGGAGGCTTAAATAATTGATACGACGTCATTTTCCCCCTGAAGCTTCAAGAGATGAGAAAAAAAAGTATTCAATAAGTCAAATGTAACGCGAATTTTCTAAAACAAAGGACTCCCGCTTTTTATGCAAAAATAAACGTGTCACCCAGAAACGTTGAATAGGAAGAATATCCCAGACGTTAGAGTAATTTGAAAATAAGAAATAAGAAAAATTTCCTATCTCTCCTCCCAGCATGCATGATGATGTACGCAGGCCGGTGCTCATGTCCAGGCCGGAGCTCGTGTGCTTCGACTGCGGCACTGCTCTATTTCCCGTGTTATCACTCCTCCTGTTGAGTATTGCGGCTAGCGCAATCGCTTTATTAACTGCATGCAACGGAATGTCAGAACGGCGGTTTTCAGAACCGAAAACAGCGCGTACCGACTTCACATCTCTTCGGCGTCCTCACAAGCCTCTCTTCCAATTTTGTGAGCTAACGCCTCGTCGTCCAATGTGTTCTTTCTTATGCTAGAAGAGTGTGCACTTTTATAGAATAACGAAGAAAAAACTGTCCTCTTTCATTTTTTCTTGCTTCCGGCTCATGTCGGTTTTTTAGACCATGGGTCGCACTGAGCGTGTTCAGAGCCAACCAAACAACAGGTTCCCAAGCAGTTTACAAGTTATTAGCCGCGGTGGCTCAGTGGCTAATGAATTGCGCTGCTGAGCACGAGGTTGTGGGTTGGATTCCCGCAGCGGCGGCCACTTCTCTGATGGAGGCAAAAAGCAAAAACGCCCGTGTGTACGAGATTTCGCCGCACGTTTAAAATCCCCAAGTGGTCAAAATTGATGCGTAACCCTCCACTACGGCGTGTCTCATCGCCTGCGTTGCGTCGGCGCGTTAAAACCTACAATCAATCGGTTTACAACTTACGATAAGACAAAGCCCAGCAAACTGGACCCTTTCCTTGCCAAAAGCTGATAAAAGGCCGACAATGTTATTCCTACGCCTTTCTTCCTTCGCTTACCTCTTCTTGCTTGCCTCGTCGCATCACCGCGGGTTTTCGGCGAACACGAAGACTGACAAAATTACACTCTAGAATACGGTAGCTGTGCGTCGTCGTTGCAGGGTCCGCAAGTTTGCACGCGCACGCGACATGAATGCAATGAGATCTCACTTCATTCTTGTGGGCGCAAGAAGGCGCCTCCACACGGCTTCACCGTGACTCTGTAAAAAGGGTAGGGTACGTGAGTGTCTCGCAAAAAAATTCTACGTGCCCAGTTCGCAGGCCCCTTCTTCACTCGCATCCACACTCCCGTGAGGCCTCCGACGTCCACGAAAGCGGTGCCGCTCTCGCTTTTGTATGCACACCGTCACACGAAGCGCGATCTTCAAAGGTTACTACATGCATTCCATGGCCCAAGCAGACGTACGCTGAAGGGCTCCAGCAGGTCCGAGAATGGAAGCAAGGGCACCGGCATATTACCACACTCTTGCAGTCTCTACAAGTCCCTTCCCGTCAGTTCACCTATGCATTCCTTCCCAACAACCTTATCTCTGTGGTCATGCAGGACCACAGAGATAAGGTGGCGATGCGCCGTTTCCATGCATCACTTTAAGACGAAAGCGCAAATAGGTAAGCTTACGAAAATAACCAAACATTCTCCTCATTGCTATGCCACAGTCGCGCTCAAAGTCCAGCGAGCGCTCACGACGTATCATTCGGTCGTTGTGGAATGTAAAGGATCTTACGCGTCTGGCGAGAAGCGTGCAAGCGCGCAAGCAGGAACAGCAGCACGTCTAAGCTACCGGCACACGTGATGAGAGCTTGCTACCATTTTCGTGACACTCATGTAAACTCGTTCCCTTCCCCCTGACACCCTTGTTTGTGTTCGCGACGTGGTTGCTGTACCTTTCAAGTCAGTTGAGATGCGGGAGGGTAGGAGTTTATGAGGTAGTATGGACGGTGCCATGTTTGCACATGGATGCGTGACGAGGATGGTTACGTGTCTCTCTGCCTGAAAATGCAGATGTAACTCTTCTTTTGTAGCATGTTAGTCATTCCCGTTGAATACAAAGGCCTGCTGGGCACGGACGCATTCATGAGCGGCCGTCATAAAGTGGAACTTACTGTGGGCTCCACAGAGGCGCCACCTGTCAAGGAAAGCTCACACAAAGGAGTGCATGAGTGTGGCTGCGTCAAAGCGTTAAGCTGAATTTCTCTCTGCCATGCCCCCGTAAGCGTGCATGATATGGATGAATTCTGTTCACGAGCCGTAGCACCCCGCAGCCATACATGGTCCTGATGCAGTTCTGCTCATAGCTTTCCATAGCTGCTTAGGCGACAGGCCGTCCGATTCAGATATGATCCAGAGGTGGAGGTTTAGCGACATTCCGTTTTCAAGTCAGCGCAGGCCGGGTGGTTCCTGTTACATGTAGCGCAGTCTACCGGTTAGCCTTGAACCCTTATGCAATCTTTTTGATCGACTGCTGAAACGAGCTTGCTGCTCGGCCTCTGCCACCGAACGTTGGTTTCGTGGCTTAGCCCCTAAATACGTGGCTTGAGATGCAGTAAGTCTGCCTCTTTTATTTACTGCATTTTGTTGTTGCGAAAGTGCCCCATTCGATAACTTTTAGTCATCCATTTCCTAAAAAAGGATGGTTTTGTAACTTTCAGGTCGTTTAAGGTGCAGAAACGTTTAATTAATGTTGTCACCACACCCGAAGTCACCGGCCTGCACTGACTTGGAAAGGGAATGTCGCGGATGTCAAGCTCACCCCTTCTTGTGTATATTATATTCGGCCTGGTCAGTATGCAGAAATGAGATTGGGAAAATGTTACAGGAGTTCCCACACAGGGGATGCGACCAAGGTGAACGCTGTTGGTTGTCATGCAGGCATGCGGTGATGATTGTCTGAGCACCTTATTGCAAAAGCACGCACAGCATACGCTAAAGACAACGTATAAGGGACAACGACTACACCCCGGCCACCGTGCGCCGTAATTGCCCTTGCTCCACTGACTTGTCACTGGAAACTAAGTTTCCATTGCAGGCTTGATCTGAAAGGTCTATTACGTTGAATAGGGTCAGGAATCGATGTTTGCTCGATTTTAGTAGGCGTACTTCGTTCCGCTGATATGAGCCTTTTGCACCAAAACGAATTACCCCATTCAAATGACCATGGAGTGCCAGAAAGAGAACACGATAATATTTTTTGTGTGATCACACCTCTCATTAATTTATTTTTAAGTCTGGGACCCCTATAGTTTTGATTGCAGACAAACATGGGGTGATCTGTACCACGGTTAGTTTTTAGAAACTGATGCTGCGGTTGCAATAGATGAGGGAGGGGGCCTTGATACTATTTTAGATGCGACTGCATCTCATTCACTCGCCCTGACCCTCCATACGGCGTCGTTGTCCGTCCACAACCCTCCCCCATTATCGTCGCCGCGCGAGCGGCGCTCTCCGCCGCTCACCCCCTCTCCTCTCTGATAAAATGTCTACCAAATATTTGACCCGTTATGCCCGACAGCAAACTGTGCATAAACACACTTTTTAAAATAAAAATCTTCAATTACAATGTTAAAACGATTAAACGGGTCATTTCCGGAATATATGGGTTTTTGTGCCAATGTAAGCCGTTGCGTGGTTGGGGCTTAGTGGCCCACGGCAAACAAACTGGAAAGTGGCTATAATTTGAGCTATACAGTGTAATAAGTATTTTTAATTTTTACCTTTTTTGAAGAACTCAATACGAACAAACAACCAGCAAGCTGAATGTGGAAGAATTGCCGTCCCCCTTCAAACGTCTTCTGGACTGGCATTACAATTCATGCCATCCGGGCTTCCCGCCATTCAGCAAGAGACCGCTACTGGCACATTTGAAAGTCCCGCGCCATTCCCGGATCCACCTCTGATAGGATAAGGACCCGGTTGCTCCCCCACTACAGGCCATTGAAATACGGTGCGACCCTGACTCTATCACGCAGTTACCTTCGCTAGAAAAGTACTCGTAGGTGTATATCCATACGCAGGGCAGCCGAAATAGCTCATAAACTTGTTAAGCAGCATACGATATCGGCCATCGGGCATACCGTACGCAGCCCCTTACTACATGCAGAAAACAAGGTTGCCTTCCAGCACCGCCGACAAATGAGCAAAGATGTACCACGCAACAAAAGTGAAAGGGCAACAAAACAAACTACATTGAGCTTCTTTCACCAAGGTGTTTCAGCCTGACGCCTTAACTCACGGCTGTTGCGAGATGTAGGAAGAAAAAGGCGCGACGGTATCTATGGCGCCATCTTTATGGGACATAATTTCAACATCCCCGCCCCTCGAAGGAAAACGAATGGTGTACGTGTTCGCTCCGTAAGTCGTAAAATGGCTTTCTATTACGGTATGATCGTTCGTGAGCACAGCGGGAGAAATTAACTGATTTTTTTCGGTCCTGCGTGCTGTCAGGGACATAAAAACCAGACATCAATCTCGGGATTTCGGTTTTTTTTAATTCCCGCACTTGTGATAGCTTATTCTTCTATGCTAGATGTTGTAGAAAATGCGTAACGGTGCTCGTTTCTACTCTCTGCCGCAAATATTCCTGAGGTCCTTTAGCACTGATATTTTTTTGCAGTCTCTACTACCTTATGTAGCTTTCTGCTACTTTAACAAAGATTTTAACTGCCTAGTCACCTTTGCACCGTTGACGGTCGTCACGTGGCTTTGCAATTTTGCAATTGGTGTTTGTAATGTTACGCAACAGCATAGAACCACAAGTGAACAAGTTATTCCTAATTTCAGCGGTTGTAGTAGCATAGTCAGGCACCGCCTTTCCCCTGGGAACGGCGACTTATTACACCACAAATCATAGACAAGGCATTCCCAGAGCAAGGATACGTCCACGCCATAAGGCACTTCGTGGCAACCTAGACAAGCAGTTGTGAGATGAAATTGACGTCTTCACCGATGACAGCATGGTGCAGATCCGAATATGCCTCGCGTGGTATTCTCGCCAACTTCAAAACTGCTTGTCAGGAGTTCAACAAAGCCTTCTCTCATCCACGGTGTCCCAAATTCAAGCCATGATCAACACACTCGCTCAGAACGGTACTAAGAATCGCCTATCATGGGTACCAGAACATGTGATGCAGGGAAATGGCAACTAGTCCGCGGCCAGGGAGGGGCTTCTCGTACCCCTCCGCTGGATAACCGACGCTGTACTGCTGTACCGCAAACCATTTTTCGCCAGCAACTAGATCACGCTAACCACGCGCGCCAATGCCACCTAACATCAAGCACCTCGTTTGGCTATATCAATGGCGTCTGTTCTCCACCACGCCCAAACGACATTTTCATTAACAAAACCCTTGCCAATGCTGCTTTTGCCCCTCCTATCATATCGAAATTTTTTCGCCTCGAGACATCACTTTGCTCGCACTGTTCAGGGCCCTCTATCGCCGACCTTAACCATTTAATCTGGCTCTGCGCTGCACTCGTAGATCATCCTTACTATCTTGAAAATGCACTTCCCCGTAGTTCCTCACCATAGTTCCCCCGTACCATGGCTCCCAATTCCCCGCCGCGCTAGCCACATTTCCTATTAAGAGCGGCCTCGCACGAGCAGTGTGAGCCGGTGTCTACAACCTCGTCTATAAGCAGCTCGATATCTCAAACTGGTGTCGAGCTGGTTCCTCCATTGTAAGCTCCTCCAACAGAAGCTGCCTGCATGCATGGCCCTTTGAGACACACGAAATGCCTATTTTTCCTTGTATGCTATTCCCGTTTTACCCGACCAAGCACCCTTTCCTTTCCCAATAAAGGACTTCACTGCTACTACCTAATTCCTGAACTACAGGTTGCACCTCAACACCCAGGGGCCAAGCAGGCCCCTGAACCTTTTGACGTCGGCAACGAGATTACACAAAAAGAGAGTAGTTCAAACAAACGCTTATTCGCTGGTGCTTTATTTATCAATAAAGGACTAAATTTGGTCCAGAACCGGTCAAACCCAGGGAACAAAATACAAAACAAGATACGACTTTAGCTCTATGGACAACACAATGGAAGTCATCGCCAGATAACACTTCAGCCATAACGGGGCTCCATCCCTATAAAGCGAAAGCTTTCTTGTCGGACCTATGGCGTTCTGTGAAAGAACTAATGCATTTTTCCATAGACCATTTGGTCGACCGAAAAGGTCTGATAAGACCTCTGGACGCACGGCGCGTGCTTGAAACCGGGCTTGCATTGTTTCAAAACGGTTACTTGAAAATCGCGAAAACGTAACTGTTCTAGATCAGATAATAGACGCATCGATCATGAAGGAGTACAATAGCAAGAGCGGAAGCTTGGGCGAGTTGGTAATACATTGCATTGGCGGGAAGCGCGAGTCAATACGAGGTCAAGAGAAGAAAACAACATAGACAAGACGAAGCGCTACTATCAACTGAAAGTTTATTTTGAAACATCACCGCTTATATACAATAACATGGTGTCACTGAAACACAAGGGAGATGACAGGGAGCCTAAAAGATAGCCTAAAAAACTATATATTGTCACTTGAAACACTAAGCCCAAACTTCTACCTCTCTGATCCCCTCTTCCCGCCCCAGAGCTGTTGGAGAACCTGGTGACCAGCGACCATCTGGACGTCCAGCAGCTCCTGGCATCCAGAGCGAAGGTTCTCTGCTCACTTGATGGATTTCCGGATTAGGGAACCACTCCCACTTTAGAAAGCTCGAATAAACGTTTCTCTCTCTCTCTCTCTCTCTCTCTCTCTCTCTCTCTCTCTCTCTCTCTCTCTCTCTCTCTCTCTCTCTCTCTCTCTCTCTCTAAGCCATTTTACACGCGGAAATTCTTAGATTGGGTGACAATGGTACAAGGGTTCTGTCCGTTTCGCTGTCAGCAAAAGAACTGCAATATCTATGGGCTCGTGGCGAACTGTTGTAAAATAGCTCAGTGTTTCAAGTGACAATGTACAGAATTTAAGGCTATCTTTAAGCATCTCTGATATCCTCCTTGTGTTTCAGTGACACCATGTTATTGTATATAAGCGGTGCTGTTCCAAAATAAAATTTCAATTGATAGTAGCACTTCGTTTCGTCTATGTTGTTGTTTTCTTCTCTTGAACTCTTGTAGATTCGCGCTGCCTGTCAATGCAGAGTACACAACGATAACTGTATTTCATAAACCACGAATTCATACACGTTTCGGTCGCTCGTATATGCGTTTACTTCTCAAAAATCACCGCATAGGTCCGTTCTTGGTTTGCGATTTGGGTCTTTGAAGGATTGATGGTCGATTGGGCGCAGTTTTAGCTTTCTCGCTTCTCTGAACTTTCTTTAGGACAGAAAGGTGAAGTTTTAGCAAGCATCGAAGGGGTTCGTGAATTCTTTCCTTGATCAGGGGATGTATGACCAGATGTTGCTGTAGTTAGTTGTTTGACGTTCTTGGGATTAATGCACAGTCAGGCTGTTACCTGGGCCATATTGAATTTTGATAACTCGACCCGCATTTGCGTGCTCTAGTTATGGGCAAGTCTCGTCTATATCTCTTTATTCTTTGAAGTTTAATTGCGCCTCTCCACCTAACCATTAGATACTGATGTGTGGCAACATGGAGTACATTCCGCACGCATAATGCATCGGTGTAGAAACCTAACTCCCTTCTATTCATGTAAGGCCCACTGCCGGCATAACGGCGTGGCTGGGACAACTGGGAGGAACCACACAGAGGTACAGACACTTGATTTTCGATTACGTTGCGGAAAAAGGGGGGTATATAAAGAAAGGCACCAGCGAAATATTCGTGTGCACGAAAATGCCATGATAATATCATCAGAAACAAGCCTTCTACTACTAAGTTAACTGAACAGTGATAACGGACTAGTTTCAACCGACGAAAACTTTTTGAACGTGGGTGGCTAGGTGCTTGTCCGAAAATAGTACGTCTGTGGAAAATCACACATCGGCTTATTTTCTGAGGCCAGTCACCAGGCTCCTGTATCTATCATGAGTCCAGAAAACCATCGCCTAAAGCCGCCACTTTTCCAGCACAACTGACTTATATAGCCAACAACTTTGATACACTAACCTCCAGTGCGTTGTCGCTTATGTGAGATCATCCACGCAAACAGTAGCGACATATACCTACTGCAACATCTTCCTGCCGCCAAATTTACATTGCTCAGAGCATGAGCAATTCTCTCCTTCCTTATTTACCGTTCAGTTCTATTTAATTTGCGGAAAGGCAGGAACTGCGCCTGCCTTGAATCAATGCGTGTTGGTGCGGCCGTTGTCGGCAGCAGCCAATAGGCGAGCCATAAATGCAATACATACATACCCAGAGGAGGAGGACGAGGAGGAATAAACTTTATTTATGCGAGCCTTAGGTGCTGCTGTCTGGGCACCCGCCTGGTGGGGGGTTTCCTCTAGTCCGGGATACCCTGGCCTGCACTGGCCACCCGGGACCTCTCTACCAGGCTACGCTGGGAGGAGAGGTCGGAGCTGGTCAGTTGTGCCACCCACTGCTCGTAAGTAGGTTGGGGATTGGGAGTAACGGACGGGGTTTGTTGACACCCCCATACCAGATGGTATAGGGTGCCAGGATGGGGGCAGTATCTGCAAGATGCGGGGTAGAGGGTGAGGTACATTGCATGGAGTAGGGTATTGTGGGGGTAAGAGTTTGTTTGTAGTCGCCGGAGTATTGTACCTTCGGTTCTAGATAGGTGTGGGTGGGGTGCTGGGTATTGTTGGCGCCCGCGCCGGTAGTGGGCGAGTATATCGGCGTGTTTTCTCAGGGGCGTGGGCTTGGGTATGTCGCCATCTTGAAGTTTGTCACCCTCTCGGGAAACGGCCCGGTGTGTATGCGCGCGGGTGGCGGCGTGTGCCGACTCATTTCCTTTGAGGGTTTCGTGGCCAGGTGACCAGACAATCTGTAGTTCAGGAAGTTGCTTAATTCGTTTTAGTACTGCCAATGCTGGTAGGGATACATACCCAGAGAAATTTCTAAAGAATCTCGAAAAACAAGATGCGTGTAAAATTCGTATACGAAGCTAATTTCAAGCATTGGCATCTTCGAGGGGCAGTAAATGTTCCAGTTCCAGTCCCTTCCAGTCCGGTTCCAGTCCCTTTATTTACCCTCGGTAGCCACAAAAAGTCTTTAAAGAAAACCTTCACATGCGTTCTAATTTTGACAACTATTTCTTGTTTTGTTCAGAAGGCTGCCCCGAATACTACAAGGTTTTTGAACACTTGAGGAGCGCCAATTGGTACGTATTTGCAAGGAAGAAAGACGAGTGAAATACGCAAAAAGAAAATGCGAAGATCAGCCTTGAGAGGAATTCCCTGTATTCTAAGCAGCGGAGGTAGCAGCAAAAAAAAAAAAAACACAGCGGACAGCAAAAGATCTTGCGAACGCTGCGGATGCCGGAAGGCGTGGGCTACTCGGTTTTCGGCGGTAGCCCATTTAAGACACACTTCGAAACGTGGGCGACGTGGCCCTAATTAAGGCTTAGCACCACAGACGACCTCAAATAGTGCCAGGCTTGTCAGGATCTTGGCCGCAATAAAAATGACAGAGGAGACGTACTATTGGGGCTTCAGTCGTTGATGTGTACGCCAACAGGAAGCCCCTTCTCAGCTGAATGCTTCTGCAGGCAACTATGTAGCTTCTCACAGAATGATGTTGTATCTTGTAGAAAAGTTGCTCCGTTAAGTATCGAGCAAAAACTGGCTAAGTTGTAAAAGCGCTAAAAGGAAACGAGCAAAGAGACGGCTTTTTTATGACCAGCCAAAACGCACGGCAGCTGTAACTGGGGCCATCTAGTGTGTTTCCACTATACTAGGCGCCTTCTGTCTCTACAGAATCGGTCGAGACCTAAGTGCGCCCCCTTCCCCCGACTGCATTAATGGCGGCACAGATGATATCGTGCTACCTAATCTACTGAGATGCTGCCGTACTTGAAGTGGAAAACGAATATGTCTTCGTAGTTAAATGTTACAACCGAAGTTGTTGCCCCTGAAAACAGGTTATTTTTTCGTCTGAACGCCATTCTTGCGTTTACTATTAAGAACTGGTGCAACGAGGGCTTCATACATAGCTTGTACGATACGGTTGGTAGTATCGTCCAAAGCGGGTAGATTACTTGGGATGTAGCACTTACAATATAAACACCGCCAGCAGTACGGTATGTTGCTGGCGGCTTATTTGAAACGCGAAAGTAAAGCCAGGATGCATTTGTGATGACGTTCCCGAACGGAGTAATTACAGGTTTAGAACATCAATGGGCGTTTGAACTGCTGGGGAACACCGCTAAGTGCCATTTGTAAGTACCATCAATCAATAGTAACCCAAATGGACTCCACGCCAGCCAGCGCTCGACTTTGCGATCGTTTTGCAATAGTTAAGGTTTAGCGGTGGTGTGTCTACACATCGGAATTCCCCTTCTCGCTTCGCGAGGAATACGCTAGGCACGGCAAAGCACTGGGCGAAACGGTGGCATATGCGTACTTTTAGTTTTTTTCGCCGCCGTGATGCTCATTCAAAATGCGCGAAGAAAAGCAAGTGCTCATTTCTACGAAACGCTCTCGAACAATTCTGGTGGAGTTCCGGTTGTCGTGCCAAAAGAGCACATGCGAGACTGGTTATGTAAATCAATATTTAGACTTACAGCAATTGGCATGGTTCCTTGGGAGAAAGCGCGGCCCTGGTACTTACTCTATTGGCGGTGAGATGTTCGAGAGGCGCCCCCTTGCCTTGACGTCGTCTTAGGGACTCGCGCCGCTGTCGTCTGCTACACTACCCTTGTGAGGGGCAGCAGTGTCTGTGCTAGAAATCGCCCTCTTTGATGGTTTAGTGCATTTAAAAGCGTATTTCTGGTAATCCGGTTATTTTTGACAGCTTCTAACACGTCTGAATAATTTGAAGCTGTGTCCCCCACCAGTTTTCTACACAGCAGGATAGAGAGAACAACTTTCTTCAGACCATCGGTCAGAATATCGTGTGTAACTAGTCCTTTCCAGCTTATTCGCGAGGTTCAGCGGTCAGAGCTCCTCGATAAGTGTTCAGAAGGTATTTTTGAGATGCCCTTATGAAGTCTCAACAGTGTAATGCTACCTACTCAGAAGCGGGCCCCTACAGGCGCATCGCACAGCATGCGACTGTCTTCTATTTCTTCCGTTGCTGTTGACTCGTATCAGATGAATGTTTTTTTTTTATTCTGTGCCAAACGCATTGATTTTTCAGCTTTTTCACAAACGTCTGATTAGTAGATTTTAGGATGTTTGGGAGGCTCAGAAAGATCGCGTGGGTATTTTCCTCAGGCTGTATAGCACACATTCCTTTTCACAAATTGACTTTCGTTATGGCTGTGTGCAAGAAGGCGCATATCCACAGCATGCGTAGTTTTAGATGCGACTGCATCTCATTCACTCGCCTTGTCCCTCCATACGGCGTTGTTGTTGTCCGTCCACACCCCTCCCCCATTCTCCTCGCCGCGCGAGCTGCGCTCTCCGCCGCTCACCCCCTCTCCTCTCCGATAGCGAACACTCTCTCGCAAGGGGCATTGGATTGGATTCGATTGGGTTGGCTTGGCTTGGCTTGGATTGGATTGTATTGGATTGGATTGGATATGGCTTGGCTTGGAATGGATTTGGATTGGATTAAAGTGGATTGTGTTGGGTTGTGTTGCGTCATAGCCGCGCCACGTTGCGTCATAGCCGCGGTCGTTCCAGCACCGGCGTTCCAATTTCGGGCACGTGCATAGACTTCATCTTCGCTGCACTTTGCACGGTGGTCCTGTTACTTCACCATCCACTACCAGTACACTTCAGCGACCACAAGGCCGTCATCGTTAACGTTACGCCGCGTGTTAAATAAAGAATACATCATACGCGTTCCTCACACGTTTCACCCAATTAGAGAATCAACCCAACGGAAACACCAAGTGAACCCCCAAGATGCGTCGCATCTCCACAGGGTTCCCCTCGCGGGAAGGTGGGGTAATTTTAACCATGCAAATATGACGAGAAGGATTGTGCTACGCCACCGCGATCGCGCCCCAGACAATTAACGTTGTCCACAGTACTCGAGGGCGGATTTTGTGCTCCGAATTTTTATTGTAACCATTGTTATAACGTATTGACTCTCATCCCGAGCAATTACGACATGATTACGGTGTAGATGGCTTGATATACTCGCTAACGAACGCAATAAATAGTATACGTGCATATATTACATAAATAGACACCGATGAATATTTAGAAGCAGCTCTTTATTGTTTTTCAACCCTTCCAGGCGTAGTGAACCAATCCTGGTCTACTCGGGATGGGGTTCTATGAATTAAAGAAAATTACTCTTACTATCTTGTCCTGGGCTGAGGACCTGGACCACTAATCAGCTCAATTTTAGTGTTCTCTTCCTTTTCCTCGTGCTCCTGAGTACAGTTTTCCTATGACGTATATCTGAATATTGGGAAGATATGGCTGTAGGAAATGTACCGAAATATCGCTCCAGGTCTGAACAAACATAGTGTTACTGTATTTTTACCGTATGCGTGAATCGTTTTGCCTCAATAAACCTCCGCACTGGTTAGAAGCCTAATGTACAACCAGCAAGCGCCTATACACACAGTAGGTTATTTGGAACTCAACGTACGGTTTTCGCAGCTAATAGTGCATGTCGGCGTACTTTCATGTCATGGAAATGTAAAGTGATGTGATACAATAGCTTCGAGCATTGAGTAAGGTTGCAAAAATTATTTTATTTACATATGATTACCGGGAATCGTAACGCCTTCTGCCAAAGCCGACCGCCCCGGAGGCCTGGAATTTGTTTTGGTCTTGTATTTTCGCTGTTGTCGGTTACTAGCAGCTGGCTGTTCGCTTTGTTCGAAAGATTGCTCAATACAGAAGCTGATGCCTAGCTCCGACTCTTCGCGCTCCACACAGGACTGCCTTCGCAAAAAATGGGGTGATGCCGGCAATGTTTCTTCCGTAGCGGTATCCTGAACTATTCTTTAGCTCACGCCTTGAGCTAGTGGATGCGATTTTAAGTTTTTTATTATGAGAAAAAGTTACGCACACACAAAATCTGTCGCGGACAAGCATCAGACGTCAACCGAGCGCAAAGAAACAATAGGGAGAAAGAATCCGCATGAAGCAGACGACAAATGCGAGGATCCCTAGGCGGACGTCAAGAAGGCGCGCCCGGGGTCGCGCTCACCGCCAATATTCTCTTCCGAGCTTTATGCGCAGCGTCGATAAAACAAATGATTCAAAAAGAAACAAAAGAAACCAGGTAATTGCTGGCTCACGTGGCGTCCGTCTGGGTTACTATTAATTTATGATAGTGCATGTAAACTAAAAATTATAAAAGCAAACTCATTGGAACCCGGCACAAAACATGCATACTACGTGGTTTACGGAGCTTAATTAAGCCATATTTACAGATAAGCGAAAACGCATGCCATAAGCAAAAATTTTAGCAACACACAAACATTATTCATACAAATTCCTCCTCGAATGATCAGGTGCTGTCGTAGAGTACAAAGCTCATGAGGTCAAAGCAAAGTACAAAATTAAACGGGATCAACTTGTATTTCACAAGCATTTAACGAGTACTCTCAATCGATATTCTTAGAAACTGGGGAAGATGAGCTCATCTACTTTTCTTACTCCTAACAAATTGCAGCACTGGCAAGTAGTGCGACAGCTCATGCAAAGATGTTTGAGCTCTATACCAAAGCAGGCTACCATATGTATTTGCGAGGGGTTACGCTTATGAAACTTTCAGGTGGGGCCCAGATGATCACCTTATCATCAGCGTGTAGAGATATACTATGCAACTGGCTTATAGCCCCCGTGCTGCCAGTCAGCACAACAAGTTACCGTGTGTACACTATTTCAGAAACTAATGGCAGATCGGTGAAAGCTCCGAAGCGTGCACCTGCGTATCCCTGCGTGCACATGCGCAGCGCTATACATAATACTCTCATTGCATGCTCTCTGCTCCTTGGTTCCATCAGCAAAGCGAGATTTTTGTGCATAATAAAGCAATTAGGTGCCACCACAAGGCATTAATTTTGGTTGTTTCAGGCTATTTTGCTTTAACATTACAATTCGCTTTTCGCTTTCCGCCAACGAAGAAGGATGTGTACCGCAGCACAGTCTTCAGTACATGGTAGGAGTGCAACAGAGATTTGGAGTCTAGGAGGGCTGCACCATAAACAGGACCAGAAGAAGAAAAAAAACACAAGAACAAAACAAAACAGCGTTCGTATTGTGCTTTTTTCTTTCCCTTCTTCTACTTATTGCACCTTACTTACACCCTGAAGCTATATCAACTGGCCAGTTCGGCACCAAATTAAAGAAATTTCCAAACACACCAACCAATGGCGTGAGTGAAATGCACAATAGGCGGTGTCTAATTTCTACATTAATGAGAAAAACCAATGCAAAAAGAAGGTTTAAGTAAACAAGAATCGTTCATTGAATACATGACGTGCTTAAGTCCAGAGACGTAGCAACCATCGCGCCAGGGGGGGGAGGGGGGGAAGTGGCGGCCCGTATGCGAAACCAATGCCGCGGCTCTAGGAGCATACTTTGCGCTTATTACAGAACACTCCTCACAGGATCTTCCGTGCAGGCGAGGAAGAACAAACGCTCTTGAAGACTTCCCATTTCTCACCTTCACATTTATTCAGCCTAATAGGAGGCAGTAACAGGAATTGAAGACACGCAGCATAAGAGGTCCTGAAGACGTTCTAATTAAATTTGCCCTCGGCCACTTTGATCATCGCAGAAGCTTTGTCCGCATGCCTCCCCAGCCACACCCCTGCAATCAAGACATCCCGGACACCGCCGCATTAGAAGTTTGCTCACGTGCGGGGCAATTCGTACTCAGGCTGTGTGTGAGGGCATGTTATATGCGATGGTCTCTTTCAATATTGTGCTGAGGTTCTTTTTAACACCGTGGGTAGATTAACTGCGTCATGTAAGGAGCGCTTATCATAATTGGAGCGCATGTTATCATCTGGTCCGCCCTGAAAGGAGGTTTCATAGAAGAACTCCGTGTGTATACGGCTAGGGTTCTGTGCATTTGGTATGTGGGCGGCTAACCTTGCAGCCAAGCCAACTTAATTGGGATGGTGCAGCAGAAAACAGCCGTAAGCCTTGTTTTAACAAAACGTTTCCAGCACGAACTATATGACAATTAGCCGCAAGAACCGCTCTATGATTACTTAGAGTTTAATTCACTTGTCATGATTGGTTATGTCGCAGTAAATGAATTTTTACTCGTGGTCACAGCTCCATTTCACCACTATAACGTGTGATACAAAGCTTCCCTGGTCGTCCACCCTCACAGAGTGAAATGGCTCGTGAGTTTTTTGTGGTTCGTCATAGATGGAGACAGCGTTATTTCCCTTGCGACATATAGTGACGGGAAGCGCAAAAAAGTGGCTGCCGCTTAGCTCAATTAACCCTAAATATGCAAAGCGAAAGCTAGGCTTAGCCTGCTTAAGTCTTGGTTTCACTTGTTTAACCCTTGACTTAGCTGTGATTATTATACAATCCATCCAAAGCCTTCCTTTGTCTAGACTTGTGCTCGGGCTTCCAGCGTTTTCAGAGCCCAACGGGGCGCCGGGTGATATCCAAGGGGGTGTTCAGAAGCCGCTTGCTGACGACGGCTCAAAGCCTCCAGCATCCGCGCAACGTTTAGAGAATACGAACCGGCCTCGCTCTCATTTATGGCCAAGTTCATGGGCGCGCGGTCAACCACGTCGTCAGGCGCGTACCAAATGCGGTGAGCGCATGCGCCAAGGCGGTAGCGGAGGCGAAAGCGGTGAATGCGGCCGCCAGGGGCGCTCGGCCCGGCGAGTCACGTGGTGCGTTGCCAAGGGTGCTGCGCAGTTGCGGTCCACAAAGGTCAAATTTAACGCGACGGCGAAACCGCTCGACGAGATTGGAAAAGCTTGGCTTTAAACATCGGAAGATGTCAACAAAGGAGGGCTCTGAATTTAAGCGTGAGCTGAACTCAATGGGCGATGTTATTTTTTGATGGATATAATAATTGAAGCCATTACGATGTATCTATTAACATAGTTTATGTGATGAGGCAATTGAATAAATCCCCGTTTGCATCTTCTCTAAGTATCTGCTACCCTTTTTGTTGGTTGGATTTGAGGAGCAAGTAGAAATCGGGTGTGGTTTTTCAAGGGTTAAAAATGGTATTCCTTAGAAAAAACATGAGCTAAACTTTATATTGCTCGTTAAGTTTTACTTTCAATATTTTCCGAAGATGTCGGCAATTTGTGTTTTCTATTTAAAGAGAGCCTGGAACTGTTTTTCAACTTCTTTTCGAAATTTTAAATGCTTGCACAACGTAGTTAACCAAGACATCCAGTACTTAGATTAAGGGATCGCAAAGTACCTTAGCCAAAAATGACTGCTCTCTATTCACATCAGGTAACTCAGAAACTTCTTTAGAAAGTTATCTCTCTTTCCCGGTCTTAGGGGTCTTCGACCACTGGAATTGCGTCATTAGAGTGATGTAGCCACTATTGGCCGGCTTTCGTTCAGTTGCAGCTATGAAGGCACTCGTTGGCTTCATAGGTACTAGCAGCGCATGCGGGAGGAGTTACCATGTTCCCCATCCTTTTGCGTGGCTGAATATCTGTGGCAGCACTACATCACTCGCCGCTGCATATGTAGGGCTTTGCCGTCCTCCTCTTCTACCCCGCAGTTTCACCCTTTCCCTTATGTTCACAATACGGCACCGTAACATTCTTCCTGTAGCGATCCTTAAGATTCTGTTGCTAATGCAATGAACAACATCCTATTTTAAGCCACGCGCCCGACAAGCGGTCCAGGGTGGGGCTTGTGCTATCGCAACATTGTGTCTATTGTGGAGGTTGGCGATTACCTAACCCACAAATCGAGAACATACTTTTCCGTTGCGGCTATACACAGGGCGTTGTCCTTTTTCTTACTCTGCAGAACATTTACGCGATGTCTGCAATTACCCCTAATTGGCATTACAGCGATGCATTTGAAAATATTCAGCGTTTCTTACGTCTCGTCCCGTAGACTAACAAAAATTGCCGTAGTGTTCATTTTCAGCGACTCCGTGCAAACGTAAGCGTGCTAGAGAAAGAAGCCATTGACAAGTTGGTTGGTAAAGCTATTTCATGCACTCAGTTGTTTTACGTGCTTACAGACGAACGCCGCATTCTAAAGCAGACCATCTCCGGACGTATAAGGTGCCTTTCTCCCCCGTGCTTCCTCCCTTGCAGTACACTTGCAATGAAAATTCGGGCACATGCGTCATTGCTATACCATCTCCAGATGGACTAGGCATGAACTCTGGTGTGACTTCATTTGGTGAACCTTGACCTCCCGGTGTCCAACGTGTTGCGTGCCGTGTGACACCACACATTTCTTAGGGCACCGTGTGACAAGTCTTTTCAAAACATGCGATGGAGCGGTCAAGTTGTTCAAACAATTTCGGAGAAGGTATGTTCTGCATGTATCGTTGGAGGACGCTCTTTTCATAAACGCGCTGTAGATCACTAGGCGGGCCACCTTGCGCCTGGTCCTCCACTTATTGGCGGACACAAGCCCCTGAGACCTTTGATGATAGGCCAAAGATAACGATGGAAGTAACACTCAGGGGAAGGAAACGAGCTTCCTTCGTCAGGGAACAAGGTCGAGTTCAAATAGAGAAAACGAAATTGACTTGGCTGGCCATGTAGTGAGAAGAAATGACAGCCAGTGGACCTCCAGGATCAGAGAGTGGATACCAAGAGACGAGTCTCAAAGAAGGGGAAGGCCAATAACACGATGAAGGGATGAAGTGATGAGATCTGGGGGCAAAGAATGGTCTCGAGCACCGCATGACAGGAGCTGTTGGAATTCAATGAAAAGGTTTTCCTCCTGCAGTGGACCTGAGTAGGCCTTTGTTGTTGATGAGGAGGATTTTTAAAAATGCGCTGCTAGGCTGGGACACTTTCTGGCACTCCCGGCGAGCAAAGTGCGACAGTTCACTAGCAACAACTGTCCTTCTCCCAGAGCGTCAATAAAATTTCAGCTCCGGCTGTTATTTTTATTTTCAGCGTGTACATCCTTCCGTACTTAACACCCCGATTGTATATAGTACACGTGGTGATCCCTGTCTACAACAAGAGTGGTAGCTGAAATACTGTACGGGTTTAGATAAAGGTGCAGGTGACGGCCTACATTTTTCTCCAGATCATTTCGAAAAATGTGTTCGGTCTCATTAGCACGCTTTCACGAACCTCGCCACCTAGAAGTGTGCGTGGCGTTGTAGCCAGCATGGGCCGTGCAGTGAGCCGTGAACTTTTCGGGCACAGTGGATAAGCGAGAGACATATGCGGGGCCCTCTCACACACCTACTCCACAGAACACGATCGACATCTTTTCGGCCAGCTGGCATCTCTTTTCCATCTAAGGCTGGGAACCATGGCAATGGGCATGGATTTACCCCCGATTGAGGAGGTTAGGTGTCAGAAACTGCTGTCGGTAATGGACACCGTGCATTCACAGTGATCACGACCTTCACGTCACCGGTCTAACTGGCAGCATCGGCGAGAGATGTACGGGAGTGCGAGCGTGGCGTGATACTTTCCTTGTAACTTCGTCAGCATTGAAGGTGCCATGGCACCCTTAGTGCTTACGCGTCCTGTCACGGCTCATTGTTGACGCCACGCAACGGATCATCAGCTTCTCCCTCATTGCAGAGCCACTGTTAGTGTCTCTCTGTTAAAATATGGTGTGAATATGAGTTAAGGAATGCTGAGTGCGGTATTGATAGAAAACTGTAAACAAAGCTTGTTAGCGGCACTTGTAAATTCTGACTACTGGAAGGCTGGTAAGGGAAATGTCTCCTGCTTCACTGTTTCAGTTTGGGCCCAGCATGAATCCCGTACGCGAATTCGGATGATACCACACGCCTCTCCGAACCAACCAGACATTTCGTGAAGAAGACAAATTTTCCCTGCGTAAAGAAACTTCGGAAACAGGGTCAGCTTGGACACAGGCAAAGCAAACGTACTAAGGGCTTACACGCTTACCGTAAGGCATGAACTGACCTTCCGCATTCCGGCGAGTTCCCTGTACATGCGATTACCCATATAAAGAAAAAGCAACAAAAATAGACCGCTGCCTAGAACGACATTTCGCACATCCAGGCAAAGCGCTACAAGGTTTGTCAAATATGAAGGCAATATATGTTTGATACAACAGGAAACTCGGCGTTTAAGCAGCGGTTGGCACCAATAAAGAGAACCACTACAGAAACTGGAATGGAACCCAAGGGGATGTGGGGACAGCAAAGTGACTTCGAAACGGGTGCACTTACACACCAAATCACAACCAATCACGGCCGTGGAACAGGCAGAAGATAATGCGGAGATCGCGAGGGACGCTTTGCCACAGTTCTGTACTATTCAGTCAATCGACGCAAACAACGCCGCTCATTGAGTTTTCGCTTTGAGCGTCTACACTTGTATAAAAACACATTGAAAATTCAGACGTGATTTTTGCTAAAACGAGGTAAGGCTTTTCTTTCTACACCGTTCTCTCAGACTCTTTTTATAAATCTCCTTCGGGCCTAGTGCGGGGTATAATACCATGACGGACTTTCAAAAAGCAGGATGCTGCTGAAAGTCGGGGAAAATATCCGTACCTCCTTTGGGAAAAACAATGTCAAAGGGTGATCACCAAACTCAGTTCCTGCACCAAAGCGTGATAAGGCTAATCAGGAGTTCTGCCGCATACTTCTGGCAGCGAATAAATATGCACACAAATTTCTTTCTCTTCTATCCTTTCTGTACTCTAATGTTCATACCAATATGGAACCGCCTCCCTAACCATATAAAATCCTCTCGCACGTCAACACAGTTCAGTAGAAGGGTGAAGCAATATTTCGTTACCCTCTTATTACAGACGGATGGTTAACTTCACACGATTTCTCAAGTGCCATGTTTTCCAAGTTTCTGAGTGATTGGTCATTGCTTCCTTATGCTTGTTTGTACGCAGTTTTTTTTTGCCTCAGCTTTAAGTTGACAGTTAACTTTTGAATTATGCTCTGGGTATTCTGATGACTGTATTGTTCAATTCATGACATATATTGTTCTTGTACAATTTCCAAACTAATTTGTCTATGAAGTGTTTTTTTCGTACTAATTAGGTAAACTTATTCAGTAATATATAATTGTCGCTGCTTTCAAATGTAACAATGTTTGATATTTTTTAATGGGAGGTCCCCCGACAGTTCTTCGTAACTTCTGAACCTCCTCATGTATTGCGTTTGAACAATAAACAATAAACAAACAAAGAAACCTTCGGCTAGTGGTACGCTGCTTTACGTGTTCGTACATGCGTTTATTAGTTTTCTGACGTTTTTTTTTATCGCAATAGCTCCTAGCTTCCGACTAATCGGAACATGGAACGTCACAAATATCCAAATTACTTTCTAACGCAAGCAAACCGCGAATCTACAGCTGCGGCAGGCAAGCGACATTCCGTTTCAACGTGCGTACCCTGTCCCCATTCTGCCGCCCATTTGGGGTTCGCCTAGCTCTTTAAATCCGATAAGTGGGGAAGGGGGTGGCGGCAGACATATAAATGCTTCAAAACCCACATTACCATATGGCGGCTTGCACTAGGTAGAGTTTCTAAATAGTAAAACTAACAAAACAAGTGTAACAGTTCGCTTGCTATACCGTTGATACATGCACAACCGCGCTTTTGAACTGTGCTTTTAATAGAATCGTGAATGCACAGGCGGATCTCAATACATATAAATAAACCATTAGTACCGAAGTAGGAATTCTATAGATAATCCACAGGGGTGGGGCAGGAGAGCAGTGGAGGAATAAAATAAGGGGTAGGGAAAGGCAGCGCAGCATATTTGAAAGGCCAGTCTAGGTACAACTGCGAATGCTATCGCCATTACTGCCAAGATTGCTTCATAATGCCTTGGTATAGTCTTTTTTTTTTAAAGATTCATTGATCTTCTTAAGGCAATGCAGCACCGTAACAAGTATTGACGGCATACATGGCGTGTAACATTTCAGATGTCCAGCGGCCGCTCGAACCCGCAATCACGCAATGCGAAATACACAGACTTCATCAGAGCGACGCCGTCGTCTTGTGAGCGAATGAGCTCTCAACGACCGATCTTAACTGCAGGGGTGTATCCAGCGTCTCACTTATCAACCCTACAAGGCTAAAGTTCCAGAATGACATAATGGAGATTTAGAGAGACGGAGACATCTAGATATGCGGAATCAATGCCCGTGTTACTGTTGGCCGGAGCAACCATCAATAAACTCGAATCAGCGCCGACAGCGGTGCCGCATTCAACGCGTACCCGGCGTAAGGAGGCTTTAGAGGGCCCAACGCGGCAGTTTTCGTCACTCCCTTGCAGAGTGTAGAGCTTTACACACCAAGCCTTCACCCGTAGGTGCCTCCAAACTGAAGAGCGTGTTTCAGCTCTCGCGTATCCTGTGAAGCACAGACGTTCTGGTCACGTTTCCCAATGCAAATACCACACGCGGCTTATATGTACATAAAGTAGCCCGTGGCTTTCCTTTGCGAGCGGGTGACCACGCCGCCTTCAAAACACAAGCCGCGTGTAGAGAAATGGCTGGGGAGCAGGAAAGGGTGGCGCGCTTAAGATGGCTATCACGAAAACGTTATCCACTCGTCATCACCCCTGTCCGCTGGCCGCTCTGTATGCGTGTGCGACAACTTCTTCGGAGCAGACGAGATCTCGAGAACCGTTCCGCTAGCACACGATGGCGCAGCCCACGCGCTGTTAAAATTGGAGTAGCCGCCTAGCATAGAACATGCGTGCCCGAGAGAATGAAGTTTCTTTGATTTTATTTTCGTGAAACCTTTTTTTATTCTGTAGTATATGTTTTTCGGCCTTTTATTTGGTCTTTTTTATCATGTTTGAAATATGATGAGAATAAAGGGACTGAGGAATTTCACACTATTAAAGCGACGAAACGGTCGTCTCAACCAGTATTGCACTCCTGCAGCTCAGTTCTAACCGTTTCAGACAGGCCTTAGGAAATGAAACCACCGTATACAAAGTAGGGTAGCAAATTCGGCGTGCTGAAGATACTCATGATGACGACAACAGATAAAAACACTGGACAAGAAGAGAGGGGACAATACCAGCGCTCGTGTCGTCCCCTCTATTCCTGTCCTGTGTTTCCGTTTGCGCTGACCAATTTAAGTACCCTATGCAAAGTTCGGTTATGTAGAACTGTTTATTGTAAACTAGGACGGTGGTGTTTGGTTGATTGAAATAGCCCCCCCCCCAAACCCAGCTTAGAAACTGTCATATGCTCCTTAATTCCAATAATAACTTCCTCAATAAACAAAATCATCCCTGCCAAGGACACTGATTCTCGTCACCCAATGGCTGCGTAGAAAAGGCGGAGGGAAAGGGCGTAGGGTCCAACGTTACGAATCCAGCCAAGAGAACAAAAACCGTCTTTGTTTACTATGTACCATACGCATGAAAAAAACAACGGCAGTCCCACCGCAGGCGCCGCCACAGTGGCGCCGCCACAGTGGCGCCGGCACCCCATTAGCGACACTTGGTGCCCGACGCGCCGGTCAACGTTTGCGCACTTTCTCAACCACGGAAAGAACGCCGCCTACTCGGTAACCATCGGGTATGCCCTTGTGTCACCCTCGGAGTGTCACCGCTTGCCGGCAGCCGCCCAAGGAACTACCGTAATTTTGCAGGCGCGTCGTTCTCCTCTTTGCGTTTACTTTACGTTGCATACTTGTTTATAACATGTTTTGTGCCTCGCCTCTCATTTGGTAAAGTGGTGAGCCGAAATCGTCGTGCGAGGCAAAGTATGCGACGTCATTTTGACAAGACCCAGGAAATGCATGTTCATAGGGCACTATATCAAGGAGGGAGGCACAGATACGATGGAGAGGGGGGGGGGAGTCTTACTGTATGAGAAGAGAACAAACAGTTTAACGAGGCGGTGCAATCAAATAAGCGGCGTATAGGCACAGCACGCAGCACGCATGCGTAGACGATTACGCAACTATGTCGGCACCACCGGGCCCTCGCCGTAGCGATTTCTCTTCCATCGCAGCAAAGTCGCTGGCTCCTATGTAATCAGCCACTCGCTTGGCCAACACCGCGCGCGCCCTGCAAAGGCTAGAATAATGGGAGGATACGAAACGCCTCGGCGACGCTCCATTTAGCGTTTACAAATAGGCGCGAGGCATCTCCAAAGCTCAGGAAAAACAGCTCGGGAAGCAGCCTCGGCGTGCCGAAAACTTCACGTCCTCTCAAAGGACCCGTGTTGCCCAGGGGTGTTGCAGAGGGACCGCAACGCGATTATCAGGCGCCGTTCTGCGCTCTCGGCTAATTGGGGCCTCCTCTCCGCCTTTGCTCGTTTCTTTATTTCTCTCTCTCCTCAGCGGTTTAGGAACCCGCGGTCTGGACGGCACAGCGCCCAACGCATTACCTCATTCTGTCGGGCATAGACCAGCCGTTCAGGTGCTGCTTGTTCTTGCTTCCTTAACGCCCTCGTTGTACAGAATTGGCCTTCATAAGTGTGGATTGGGTAGCATAAATATTTTACTCTTGCTGCTAACGATGCAGAGAGACATGATATCGTTTCTACATCGGGCTCCTTTGGCCCACAACGTCGTCTGCACTGGATACGTTCTTATGTTTTGGCTTCTTCTGACCTGCACGTTGCAAATATTTGCGCAGAGGGAGGGAGAAATTGCAGCACCTTTTGATTACGCGCTGAATTGCCGTCGGAACTGCTTCGTATTCCCCCCCACCTCCCCCCCCCCGCCCCGTGGGCCCACTAGTCACCCCTCATCTCTTCCCATTTGATGTTTGTTGCCCAACTCGCCTCTATCGCGGATAGGCTTGGAAAATATCCGGCTCTTGTACCCTCACTAATGGAGGCGCGTTGGCGTGCGCATTTTCTTCCCCCTATACTAATAGGGGCAATTGCTCTTTGGACCGGTATGTAATGGTGATAAGGGAAGCATGAAGGCTTTACGTGATTGGGCGCTTCATCTCAATATGTAATCGATACTGCATGAAAGAAACAATTTTCTTGCGCTCCCGGATAACCTGCGCGTATTCCTTGGACCGATTTGATGGTTTGACAGCGAGGCATAGGATAGCCAGTGCGTAAAACGGGGTGAGGCCAAGTGAGTTGACTGCAATACCTTTTCCGCTTCCTGCGTGTGGTTTGAGCATTGTGTTTCGTCTAGTGCGCCTTTCTTATTTTTTTCTGCACGATAACACAATAAGCCCGTCTTTTTCCAGGATAGACACCTGGCGCAGCTCCGCTGAAGCAGCCACGCGGCGCAGTCATGGTTTGTGATTAACTCACTGTGCTTGCCCTGTTCAGAATAACTCTGTCTACCCGGAAAACACCAAATATTCGAAAACGCATTTGTGTTCCTTCCCTCCCCCTCCCTCTTAGTGACTGTAATTGGCCTCACTAAATAATTTCAAGACGACTTAGTTGCTTCCATTCAAATTAGAATAACAACAAGAACAAAAAAAGGATGGCGTTTCTACCGCTCCTGCAACCTAGCAGCCGTATTCTTTTCTCCTCGCGCCCCCACTCTCTTTTCCTCCCGATCACTCCCAGCATTCATTTCCCCTTCGTCCATTTTCTCTCCTTGTTTTGTTATCTCGGACTCAATCATACCATCCCCCTTCTCCATGGTTCCTCACTCAGCTTTTTCCTGGCTCTTTTCCTATGCTTTCCACCTTTTCTCCCCCTCATCACTTTCGACGCTTTTCCGCGTTGCGCTATCCTCCTCTTCTCTTTTCCCGTTTGTATTAACTTCCGTTTTGGTCCTGCGTCCCCTCACACCAACTTTCTAGTACTCCTTCCCTCCTCTTCCTTAATCTCTCCTCTCCCCCTCATATTCTCTACATCCCTTCCCCTTGGTCTTCACTCTCCCTCTGTTAATTATCTCGCACTCTCCGGTTGTCTTTCCTCTTTCTCTTTCTTGCTCCTCTTATATCCTATCCGTCATGCCGTTCCCGTGACAATGCATATTATTGTCCCCTTTTCACCTCCTCATATTCTCCCCTTCAATCTCCCTCCACAACCCTGTTTGACCATTCTCTTCGGAGTACGGTCCTCCCTGTGCCGTCCTTAAAACCCTTCTTCCCAGCTACTTTCCTTTTCCCGTCACTAAGCACCTTTTCACACACAAGCACACGACGTTCCGCAGTAAGATATTTCTGACTGAATCAAATGACCTAAGCACACGTCTGTCTGTCTGTCTGTCTGTCTGTCTGTCTGTCTGTCTGTCTGTCTGTCTGTCTGTCTGTCTCACACACACACACATCGATATACCAAACTCACACGGATATCACTCATAAACGGAATAATGGCCATTGTAACACTCCCCGCAGACGTTTCTTTCATTCACCTCCCGTTCAATAATTTGCGTTCTCTGAAAATAAGAGCAAAGTTAATAAAACGGGAAAAACCCGCCCCAGCAGAGCTATAGCAGGTTAAAGCCAATTAGTAAAATAAAAGAAAAGGGAGCCAAGGTTCCAAAATCTTTTCCCCTATCCTTTACCATTAAGCATGGCCATGCACTCATCTTCCTCTGATCAACTCATCGCTTCGCATGCCCGGCCGAACCATCTCAACAACACTGGCAGAAGTCTTGGTGACATCTCGCTGATAGAAGAAAGTTTATATTTTATTTAACTTGGTTCTATATGGGTGTCTGATCTCCGAATAACGGCCCTTTCTTCGATGTCGTTTGTCGAAGAACTCGAAGTAATGGGCACTAACGGGAGAGTAGCTATAGTGTCCTCGGTGTGCCCTAGGCGCACTACAGATCTTATTCAAAGAAGACGTATAAACAATTTGTAAGCTCTTTTGTTCGTACACATCATTCCGTTCTCACAATTTTCCACCTTATTTCTTTCGCCTTTTTGCTAAACCAAATCAATCAATCAATCAATCAATCAATCAATCAATCAATCAATCAATCAATCAATCAATCAATCAATCAATCAATCAATCAATCCTGTCTAACGCAACTGCAGTGCAATGGATTGTCCACACCCAAGCTTCCTTTTACTGCTTTCCAGCACCCCCCGACCATAGCTGTCCATCACGTTGCCGCGGTTACAGCAAGGCTTCAGTGCACCCGTTACAACAACGATTTTAGCCTAACTCCGTTCGGTCACATCAGACACAAGTCATAATGGTAAATGCGAAGCGGCCAACGGGGAGCTAGGAAACACGCTGTAAACAATTCACGCTATGCAAAACTAATCCTCTCGTAAGGCAGCGTGAACGGATACAACAGGACTAGAAGCCACACTTCGGTAACGACTTCGAGTACATTGTAACGTGAGGAACGTAGAAGAAACACTGAGGGATCGGCTTTCTCGCCCGCAGCAGCAGCAGATCGGTATCTCCGAAACCCAAGCGCTCTAAATCTGAATGAACGTAAGTGGCTTCGTCATCAAGGACCACACGCTGATTCCTTAACCTCGCCATGGCATCCCGGCTTCCTGCTTACTTGAAACAACGCTTGTGAAATGTGTCCACTCCGGTTGATTTAGAAGTGCGAGAATGATACGCTCACAAAAGAAAGAAACGGTGAATAGGAGCGCCACTTCAGTTTCCAGCTTGCTTAAAAGGAAACAACAAGAAACCTCCCGCTGGGGATAAACGAGCACACACGGGAGAGCGAGGATCTGTTACATGTCGAAGTATCGGTTAAAACAAGTTATTTCCTCCAGCATGCAAGAAATGGCCTTTGTTGCCGCCTGGGGTAATTCAAACGCGGGGACACGAAGGGCTTTTACAGGTGTGTGGTGGAGTTCGTTTCGGGGTTTTGCTGGCCTGCCTGATTAAAGGAGGCTACACGGGCATTGATGGTTTCGAAGGAACTGACGAGGGGGGAGGTGCGGGGTGCGGCCAAACTCTCACACTGTCACAGAGGTAGAAAAGGAAGTTTGTGGGCACGCTATTCTTGCTTGCCTCTTTTATTCGTTGTACGGCATTCAGCGAAAGGTTAATTGGAGTGTGAGAGGAATGGCAGCCGGAGGTTCCTGTGCGCTTAAGTTTTTTTTTTCCAGTGCAGGGAATGCGAGCTGATATGCGAGTAGTTTCTATTCGACAGATACACAAACAGCAGTTTCTTGGCATTGGGGGTTACGGCGGGTGTGGTTTAGAACACTGAAGCTTTCTTAGCGCTCAAGAAGGTGGCATTGATCTTGGCAGTTTCCTCCACTGCGATAAGTTTGCATGTATTGTAAGCTCTGAGACTTATTTAAATTTCTTATAACCAGCACCTACAACGTTTTTTCTCTGTTTCTTACTTTATATTATCATTACTTTATATGCGCGTTCTTCTTTTCACCATGCTTTTCTAGAGATTTGAAAGCTGATAAAATGTCTATACTAACAGATCGTCTGGGATGAGTAACAATTACTAACAGCGATCAGTGTCGGGTCGGCAAGGCAGACACAGTACAATATTTTATTCGCAATTTTTTTTCTGTTACTACAGCCAGGGCAATTTTTACAATTATGAAGAAAAACACTCCGAAAATGTTATGGTATTCTGAACACAAGGACTTCGAAAGCGTCAGGTCAAAGAGGGAACGCAAAAGCTAAATCGCGAAGCTCATCTAATTACCCCTAAGGTGTAATTATTATGGTTTGATAAGTATCGAGATAGAACCAAACTTAATTGTGCCGGTAGTCAACAAGCGGAATAGTACGCAGGGATCCTTACTTATACGGACAACTGTCACAATTTTGACCTGCGCCGCCTATTTCGCTGCGCTGATATACAAGATGAATACAACGGGCAACGTGAGATATGCATATGTGTAAAGCAGTAGGTCATGGAAGTTTTGTATAACTATACAATATATTTACAAGAAGAGCGCCGTTCGATATCTCAAGTAGTTAACATAAAATTCCCATTGTTTTTAGTGTTGTTTTATTTTAAGCAGCATAACCAACATTCCACCAATTAGTAGGTACCCACAGGTACTTCTGCTCAAGGAAAGTCTAGTTAGCAACGATTTGTAGACGTTAGAACCTTCTCCATATTAGAACATGATAAAGCAAGCGAATTCATCTGTTGCAAGGTTACGTGCATGCCAACTGAGTTAAAACATGCCACAACAATTGAGCGCACTCATTGCTATGCTGTCTTAAAGGCTTAGCCAAGTAATAACCCCCAATTGTGGTTTATGGTTTTGTTACCTCAAGGGATTTTAATTTTCTCTGCTTCACTCCCTGGGAACCATTAGAAAAGCGAATGAATCTTCATTTCTTTCTTTTTGATAAGAGCATATGCGAATTCTACAACTGACGGAGGGAAAGCCGCTGCTATAAAAACACAATGATCAGAATGTTGCATAAAACGTATATAACACATATGAAATGTATAAAAACATATAACCATGTATAAGACATATCTAGTAATATACAAAACATTTGGGCTCATACTTGTAACAAAGCCAAACCTACTGAGAGAGAGAGAGAGCTCTTTATTAGATGAAAGCAGAGAGATATGTCGGCATGTTCCCGCCTACATGCTACTCTGCGGGGTTGGGGAGAAGGGAGTAAAGGCCCTAAAAGAAGTAGGGCAGAAGAAAGAGGGGAAAAGAAGAGATTAAAAGAACACTGAACACGAGGCTTTGCATGGTGACTTAAAAGTCCACACGATCTCACACGTAAAGTTCTAAATTGTCTCTGCGAGGCCGATTCGGTGTAAATAGTCAAATAAAGCAACCAACACTTTTCTCTGGGACGATGGAGAGGGCCAGGGTACAAGGAGACCTTTCAAAGATATAGATGCCTTTTTGAGGCACTCAATCTTTTCTGCGAGGTGATTTCTTTCTTGGATGTATGCCGGACACTCTAGAAGGACGTGCCCTACTGTTTCGGGCAGTCCACAATTATCCCAATAGGGGTTTGCAGTTAGACCGAGGCGATGGCGGTAAGAGTTCGTGAGCGCTGTGTTGAGACGCAACCAGTGGAAAATGGTTTCAAGCTTACGTGGAATTCGCTCTGGTAGCCTCATTCTGAGTCCAGGGTCTATATGGTGCAGGAAAGGGTGCCGAGTTTCAGGACAAGACCAGAGTGAAAATTGCGTGCAACGTGCTGCCGTCCATGTCCTAGTTTGGAAAGCTGCACTTACATCCCCACTAAGATGAGTTCAAACAATCAGGACAGCCTGTGAGCGCGTCGTAGGGAATGCCCTGGCAAAATCACAAACGGGAGATCAACAAGGAACCTGGAGGGAGGATAAAGGGGAGAGGAGAGTGCATCTGATGACGCATCACGATAGACGGGGCTCTACACATTGAGTGACATTAACCGTCTTCGGCAGCCATGCTCGCTAGGAAGGAGAGATACGGTTCTTTCCGAAGTGGCCCCAGAACGTAAGAGGAATCCTGTAGTCCAGCTCGGAATCGGTGATACAGAATGTGCCAGCAATCACCCGTTATTGTTTATTGGACATATGCGCTATGAAATAAGCTATAAACAGGAAAGGAAGGAAGGGCCAGAAAAGATACAGTGTTTCTTCATATCTGCTGCGGCCTGCCCAAGATCGCCCTGTTGGAAGGTGTTGCGAAACCGGGGGATCTTTCGTGGGAACCTACGAAGCAGGGATTCCTGCTTTGTGCGTTCGAGGGCATAATTTAGGAACCCATGGAGGGTTCTACCATTTACGTAAGGCCTAATAGATTAGCAAGGGAACCCACTTTTTTGTCATTTATTTTCATTATCCAATTCTTTAAAATAATTAACGAAGGGAAATCTTGAGAGGTTCAAGGACAAACTGATATCCCTTAGAGGACTTAAGCAGCCCCTCTACTCTAACTCCTATGTCTGGGAAACAAACCGATTGCAGCGTAAGTAAATTCTCTGTTGTGTGATAGCCTGTTTCCCATCTCCGCATTCTTCATATCAGTATAGCCGTCGAAATTTGGCACTCCTAATTGTTTCTACATAGAAATTATACAAAGAGATAATAAACGGTAAAAGCTGTAAAGAGAAGGTTTAGAAAAGCTGGTTGGTTGGTAATTTTGTTGGATCAGACGGTGTCAGACTGGAGCAAGATGGACTGGCGAATGCTCCGTCCAAGCGTCACATATTGAGTCAAGAATATGGCGTTAGGATCAATGATAGCGCTAAGTTGGTACAAACAAAACGTGATGCGAGACTGGGCGCTGTCTTAAAATAAAGGTTTATTTTACCGCAGCTTAATACGTAACCTGTGAAACTCAATAAACAAGAACAACACAAAAATCACAAAAGTGCGAAGGCAAAAGCTTTTGTCTATAAAAATGATGCGCATTCTAGGAGACTACAATCGCCCTTTTGATCAATCTCTACACCTCTACGATCAATTTAAATCTGTACGATCAATCGTGCGCTTTTTTATGCATTTCAATTGATGCCAAGCTGACGGAATTGCCATATCCTGCATGGATAACGTGTGCCTCGAAGATTTGTGTGGTTCTCCGCTCCTGATATATGTTTAGCACATGTGTCTTTTCGAACAATATGGCCACCTCATCATGAGCCCGCCAGTTCTGTCTCACGAGAGAATCGAAAAATAAGGCGCGATGCCTCGTTACGCAGCATGCAATGCCCCCTTGGGAAAGCGATATGGCGCAGAGCGTTGTATGGGGCTGCCAACTTTCATTATAGTCAAACAACGGATCGAAAAGGAAATGTGAACGTCGTTCAGTACATATTCAAAATTAACAGCCTGATCATAAGTGAACAATGAACACTACATGGTCAAGCAAGCCTCAACAATATATGTACTACAAGCTCACGATTGGTAAAATTAAAAAATAAACTAATGAGCCTTTCCACCTTGTGAATGTGGAGGACTATCGAAGCTGAGGAGGCCGGAAGTTTAAATACAGGTAGGAACTACGGCCGACAATAGATAGCAAAGTTGGCATTCTGCTCCGGTACAGTAGGAAAAGAAAATTTCCAAGTTAAAGTTTTGCTTCTCCCTGCCTCTCCCCCCCACTTACTCGCAGTTCTCTACCAGGTCCCGTGACAGCCATTTCACGGTGTCGCAATGACTAGGGAAGGCTCCAGCTGTCGTATGTCAATGGCGCATCTGAAATGCCGCTTAATACGTTTCCACGTGATTATACTCCGCCCTAATTACTCTGTAATGCTCCGAAGAGTAATGCTGATATGTCAACCGAAAGGGCTACATGATGTCTACATGAAAAATAACGCTCCCCTTGACCATTAAACATTCTTGGCACTGAGCCAGGTGACAGCAACAACAATCACCGGCATTTTTAAAATAAACATCTAGGTGCTGTTCATCAGCCCGTTCTATTTCAGTCAATATGACTATTGAGTTGTTATAAAAACCAGGCTCTTATATAAGGAACTTCGAGGCGGTAGAGCAAATTTATAAGGTAATAACCGCTGCCCTGTAGTAAAAAGTCATTTTGGGTCGTCGCGTTGAGGGGTAAGTCAAAAACACGAAAACCCCGCCCTTTTACAGAAGTCCTATAGACAAAACACACCTCGAAAGTCGTCCCAAAGGGCAATTAGCGAGGGGCCAGATTAATATATCCGATGCCGAAAACACACACACACGCACGCACGCACGCACGCACGCACGCACATACACACACACACACACACACGCACGCACACACACACACACACACACACACACACACACGCGCGCACGCACGCACGCACGCACGCACGCACGCACGCATGAACACACGCACACACACGCACGCACGTACGCATCTCTCTGTCTCTCCCTCTCTCTCTCTCACACACACACCCTCACACATACTCGCACACACAAACATTTATGATGTGGACAGGTTTCCACCCGCTAGCAGCTTCACTTTTGCGAATTTTAAGAAGGACAGCCTCTTTTGGGCTCTACCTAACCCTAACATGCCTGCCCGCCAGCCCGGCTGCGTATTCCCAAACCATATCCCGTAGGGGCCCAGGCCTACCCCCCCTACCCCTCCCCCCAAAGCAGCGACGCAGTACCGTGACGTCACTTCCTCTATGTGCGCGACTTCATGCAACGTCGATTTTTTCTTTTTTCCCCGTTCCCTTGTTTTGGCTGTTTTGCGGGCGCCCGATGGTTTCGCTTGGGTCGCGGGGCTGGTCTGCGGCGCTGGGGAAGCTGACGCACATGTGGTAGAAGTGAACCTTTTGTACCTGACCCTCTGAGCTCTCGGCGCTCTTCTTGCGCGCCTGCAAGTTGATGAGGGCGGCATCGCCGAGAAAATACTTTCCTAATCCGAACACATCAGTGAGAAATATATTTAATGTTGACTCACAAACACACTAGGTTACAACTTACTTCCCGCAATGGGTACTCAAACTTACCAGAATGTATGCAACAGCCAACATCATTTTATTCACATCTTCCGGCCGCAATATTTCATGCTTTCTGATATCCGCCGCTGCTTTCAATTCGCACTCATTAAAGAGCTGCTTCTTTCCTTCATTAGACACTGCGCGAAATTCATTTTCAATTACTTTTTTCTGCTTACGCAAGAAACGCATACCATTACCTGTTGCCACTCCTCTGCCCTCCCACTTAACCTCTCAAACGAAGGCCACAATTTAACAGAACGTCGCCTATCTAGCGGAGTACGCACAGCATTCTTTATTTCCCCTCCCACTCTGGCAATTTGGCCACATCCAGCGCTCTTCAGATTCGTCCGAACCATGAGCGTCGCTCGTTCGAAACACCCCAGCCAGACAAAAAGAAAGAAAACTAAGCGTTTTCCTGGCGCACTGAGTGCTCCTTCCTGTAAGCTCCGTTCGAATTAGCCCAACCACCAACTGAGGCTATTACTTGCGTGCTGTGAAGAAACGGCATGTTGTAACCGACACGTCGGCTTCTCCAAGAGCTTTGCTCTCCTGCGTGTGTTTGTTTCTCTTAAGGGTGAATTTTTTCGTTCTCTCCCCTTAAACGAACTGGCAAGTGATGCAGAGATCCACTTTACGGTTTTTTTCTTTCTTTAAGGACATGAACCGCACTTCTAAATCAACCGGAGGGAGTCCATTCAACGAGCTCTATTTCAAGTAAACGGAGAACAGCGATGCCACCGGCAGACCGAGAAGTCAGCGTGTGGTCCTCGATACACGAATCCACTTACGTTTTCTGTGATTCGGCGTTCTTGGGCTTTCCGAATGCGAATCTGTTGTTGCACGCGGGGACGCGGATACCTCCATGTGTGTTCTACATTCTTGCCACCATTAAATGTAAAACTCATTTGACCACACTTGCACTGCTTGCTATGCTCTACATTGTTTACGCACTCTTACCAGTCAATTCGTTTTTTTAGGTGAGACACCGAATCCATTTTTCTTACGCCCTGTATTTATTCTTATGTTTGCACGCCTATGGGCTAATGCTTTGCACTGGAGCTGTATCAGTTTTGCTGCAGGAAACATTTAACTCTGGGCATTGACACATGGGAGGCAGGAAGGAATTACTAGAGGTTAATAAGTCATATTTGCGTACTATGCGGTGTTCCTTATATTTGCCAGAGTTCACGGTACGAAGGAAGTGGCTATTTTTCTTCTTAATAATTTTTTTCCCAGACGATAATCAACAGGGCTTTTATGCCCTTTTGATAATCATCAGACGAGATCATCAGTGCAGGCAGAAGACATCATCTGTGCGTCGCCAGGATGGGCATACTTTTGTACGAACATTTTGTACTCAGCCTTGCCTAGGCGGATCCTTGAGCACAGTTGCCTTCATTTTTTTAAGAGACGCACAAGACCACACAGGAAGTTTAGAACATAGCCGAGGTTGTCAACGGAGCTCGCTGCGAATTATGCCAAAGGGAAATCGCTTCACAGGTCAGGCTACTGGTTTGTACATACCTAGTAAAAAAATGGTCGCGTATCCGCTCTAATCGTTGCAAATTTTGACGAAAGACGATAGTAAACTGGCGGCCCTGGCAAGTAAATGCCTCCCTTAACTTTCCCGCTCACCTCTCATGCTCTTCCTCTCCCGTATTCTTCGTCCCAAGATAACACGCAAGAGGTTTGCTAATGTCAATTTAAAGTTACCGCGTCCCACTGCTGAAAGGCGGGCGCCTCGACACCAGCGCTGCCGTACGGCAGAGACGATCGTGAATCGAGGCATCCTACTCCACTTGTGTTCCAAGCGGAACGTCAAAACTATCTAGTACAACCGTTCGTTACTGTTGCCGTTATATTTCTTAAAATTCTGCTAGGGAAACCGCGAGGACCGGTGTTGTATTTTTCGGAAGTACTTTTAAGTGCGAATGCACTTTATAAGCGACCCCAAACCATCCACCGCCGGCGTCGGCGGCGGCGGCGTCGGCGTCCGCAGTGCTCCTCTATAAAGAAACAGCATCCGGCGCCAGGTTTCGATCCGCGGACTTTGCGGCCGCAGCGCGACGCTCTACCGACCAAGCCACGGACGCGACGTGATATCAGCGTTAGTGACGCGCCTTATATCTTTAACGCATTCAAACTACGTCGTCAGCGGCGTGCGTTGGCGACTCAGCGGCGTTATAGCGGCTTGATAACTGCCTGGTGTACACGTGATACTACAAACCCGATGGAAGAGATGGAAGAGAAGGCGGCGAGGCGGTGGGCTGCGGGGGCCGAGCGCAAGCGCCGCAAGCGGGCCGACAACCGTGCATTCGCACTTTCACATTCTCCCCCTCGGGGAAATGCGGGGGAATTTTTTATTCAATCAACCATCCGTGTATTTCTGTATAAAAAACACTGTGAATATCACTTATGTATTGATCTCCTCCCCCACGTAAGCGTAATATTTTTTTGGCTGAACAATGTTGACAAATATGAACGTTGCCATCGGACTTTGTCGTTTAGCTTTGGCGGTGGGTATTTAAACCTATTGCGAAGATTCTGTTTTCACTTTGGGCAGACTGCGGAATCGAGTGAGACAGACAGACAGAGACAGACAGGCAAGCAGACAGACAGACAGACAGACAGACATGCATACAAATTAAATTTTCGCTTTCAACTAGCCCAAGAAAGACTATCGTCTATAAAAATCCTTTTGCTCTCAAAGTGCCAAACATCAAGCTCTGCCCTTCGAGAGGAAGAGAGTTCATTCCTATTCAACTAGGCTCAACCCAATACCAGAGAAGCTGGGGCTCCTTGACGTTCCTATGCATGTTATTAGCGTCCCTAGCTCCAGTTCGCCTTAATGCTTCAATTTGTGAAAAAAAGCAAAACGTTCGACTGCCAAGTCAACTTTCTTTGTGCGTCCAACAATTCATGTCTACCCACACCTCGGTATCAAATCTCAGCATAAAAGCGATTGTCCGCCAGTCATGCACTGTCTTGTCATTCGTAGTCGTCAGATGAGGGAACGGCCGTCAACGTTGCCAGGAAGACGTCGGCAGTTTTCTTTTCGCACTTTTGCTTGTTAAACAAACGCTGACGCCGAAGCCTGGAATTTCAAAAACTGAACTGCATGCGGCACTTGGTGGTCAAAGCACTCACTAGCTGGCCATGAGCCGGAGAGCTGAACATTGATATACCACTTTTCAATGTTTCGAACAGCGATTACCTCGCCGTAATTAAACATGTTGCAACGAATCTGATGCGTAACAAATCCCGCGGAGTTTTGTTATCATAAGGCTAAATGGGTTATCTGCTGATGTATGGTAGTAGAGACAAATCAGCATACGCCCTCTTATTATACCACGGAATTAATAAAACTGCCGATTGCAGCCCCTTACTTGGCGGCTCTCTGGAAGTGCTCACTCGTATGGGTGGCACGCATCACTCCTTAAAGTTGAGAACCAACCAATGAATCCTCAACTAAGGTTTTGTGTCATCCCTGATGTTCTCAGCATCGGTGTCTTTGCGAGTAGCTAGTTTCTAGGCAGTCGCTCTTAAGCTTCCTTATTTCTTTAACCTTTCTGTTGTATTTGCCGTGTTGTAGGTACGAATAACACTAACTTTGATTCTGGTAATCAATTGCGGCAGCTCTGCTCATTCCACCCAATCCAACACTCCTGACGCTTTCACATTCCAGTGTTGTCCATTCAGTTCTTTAGTATTCTCAGAGGCTCTTCACTTCACGTGTCTTTTTCAGACCCTCCCCCTTCCCCGACTTCTCCTGACTCTGTTGTTACGGTCAGCAGGGTATCATATAACACGCCCACGCTGCGTTCTCTTCCCCGGTTAAATCCGTGAATTTGTTGTGGCGGTAATTTAAACTCGCGCGCCTGCGTTGCGGTTAGGTTTCCAAATTTTTTCTGCTTTTTCTGGCTCCCAAAAATCGCACATCATCGTTAAACGTTGCAGATGTAAACAGTGTGCCGGTTTCATTTAGCATCATTCTATGAATATCAAAAGCGGAGCAGTGCAGAACAAGGTGGTTCATGTTTGCTTCACACACAGTGTGACAAAAGGTACATGTGCAGGGAGCAGCGGTGCCAATGCCCTTCTTACGGGCAGCAAGTGTCTGCAATTTATGGATGATATGAGGTGTAGTGGCCGTGTTGGCAAGTACTTTGTTGATAAATATTTCTTGCGATCGGCTGAGGGGTAAATCCTTAAAGATTTGTGGAGGGGTGATGCTTTTTATTCTCTCGCGGTGAAGAAGACGGAGGAAGCATAATGTTTTTCAAAATTCATATATAGAAGCATTACATAGGGGCATTTCGAAAATCATCAACACCTGGTGACCTTAGCCCAGTTTGGCGTTGCCAGTGGCCTGGCGAGCGTGATTTAGTGGGCGTCTACCCCCGTCCCTACTCCCCCTTTTCCCCCTCCAGCGACCTTCGGTCCTCCCCTTCCTAATACAAGAATTTATCATCATCATTTACAATTATTTAATATAGGGATTCGAGAAAGGGGAGTTTTACGTTTGCTCCCGATTTCTGGCCCCGTTCCATGCTGGTTACAAGTAAATCTGAGCCTTCATCATGTTTTCTGCTATCAGCTTTTTAAAAAGCAATGTAATAAATGATGGTAAAAGGTCGGCATGCTGCACTCCAAATTCTTCAGATAATTTCGGATGCAGCCAATGTATGCCAGTGAGAAGGAGCAATGACCATTGACCGCAATTACCTCTGAGAATAATTGAGGCGATCGCGACAGGCCTTGTAGGCATAAGGGAGGAAACATTCTCGATAACTCAACAACGACGAGTTCGCAGAAGTTCTTTACGGCAGCCACCCCTGGCTATATTCACCACGGACAAGCACGACTTTGGGAAGCCACGCATCACGCGAGACTAAACCGTGCCAGAATAAACACCACCTCCTGGCCAACCTGCGAGAGCACCGTCCAAACCACTTGCTCCATTTTGCGCTACAGGCATTCGTGCATCAATCAACACCACAAAATGATGCCGATCAGTACACAGAGGCCATGAGCGATCACAACAAATTGTTTCCTCAAGTGACCAATCAAGTGACCAATCATGTACACATTTAATGACTTGCCCATCACCAGTCCGGCCGGGAGCGCAATTATGTCCTATTAGCATAGCGGCAAGAACAAATGCAAGCAGACATTTCGTTTATGCTACAAGGTACTAGCCCCAAATGTAAACATAGGAAATTAGAGGAGAAGCGGGAGAAGGAAACTAAGGGGCGGGTCCTAAATGGGAAGAACGGAGATTTAACTATGGCGGGCATCGGGGAAGGATGAAAAGCATCTCCGATTACAAACTGCCAAATCAGTAACGAAAGCTCCAGTGGCCCCTTCTTGCTCTACAAATATATAAAGCGGAAGAAGTGAGGTGCGCTATAGCCTCCAGGAACAAGTTAAGAACGAACAAAGAGGCGGAAAAAAATGATTTCGTCCATCCTAAACGTCTTTCCGCGTCGTTATCTCACGAGAGAACCATTGCGCCGGAGTACAAGACATTAAAAGACAGCACCTCTTCAAGGGTGGCCTAGAGGCGGTAAGACGAACATCTTCTGTACGCACTGTTCATGCCTCCCGCTAGGAGGTGCGGCGCGGGGAGCTCATACGCAGCGATAGTGGCCTCCTAAAGTGGTGGAGAGAGAGAGAGAGAGAGAGAGAGAGAGAGAGAGAGAGAGAGGGTGGGGGGTAAGCTACAATGGGTAGGGAGGAGGCACCAAAAAGCTGAGAAGAGAGAACGGCGCCCGATAATCGCGCTGCGGAGACTATGCAGCACCCCTGGTGACGGGTCTCTCGAAAAAACGTGACGCTTTCGGCACGCTGCACGAGCCACCTTTTTTCGCCTGTCGAGCTGCCCGCACGACTATTTGCACACGCTAAATGTATCTTCCCGAGGCGTTTCGTATCCTCCCCTAATTGTAACCTCTTACAGCGCTCGGGTGGCGTTGGTCGAGGGGGCTGCTGATTACAGAGCGGCAGACCACTTCTAGCGGGTAAACGAATTGTCTGAGCGGGATCCCCATCGTTGCCTAGTCGTTCGCCGTTCGCGCCCCGACTATAAACCCCTATTTTATCGATCTGTGTCGTTAGGCCGATTTTTTGATTCCAAACCGAATCTCCACTTCTTCAGTTCTCTTGATATCCTGTCATATGGATAGGGAGTTATCGAGCGCTAGACAAAAGTTGACTCGCAACTTTACCGGATGGGAGGCGAAACACGATTTAAATCTTAAACTAGAGAAATTAAAAGAATCAACGAACATAGGTGTAGAGTCACATAATAATGATGGTTTTCTTTGTGGCTATTCGGAAGGTGACACCTTTGGGAGGGGTGCGCGATGGTTAGCGAATGGGCGGTCCTTAGGCGGTTGAAAAAGCGCTGGAACGACGAGAACCTAGTGTTGACAACGGGCGCTGTTAACTGGATAGTGGCGCCACATTGGCGTCCTTTGCGAAGGGTAGAGTGTAGGTGTTCTTTTTAGAGCGCAAGCTCTACTACGCCATGTCTCACAAGGTCATTCGTGACGTTGTAATGACCTTGAGCCGTCGAAGCGCAAGTGTGGCAGTCACGTCATGAACCGGATTCACTGCCGAGCGCCGTCGCGCTCGCCCTCGCTCGTAGCCTCGCCGCTGTGGTACCACGTCCATGAGAGGGCTTAACTGCTGCTTAGCCGCCGCTTGGTCGCTCACTCGCGCATTGTATTGCGCTCCTCCGCTGAAGCGCATGTGTGGCAGGTGTGATGGAACCTCAATGAAATGATGTAGGCATAGTCATTGCAAAAACATGCAAAACAATCTTTACACTCATGATAACTAGGTTTCCAAGTGTTAAGTATGACCCATTACTCGTTCTCCTTCCCGTAATATAGGCAAATGAAGGAAGAAGGCGCGTCTTTGTTGTGTACTTGCTTCGCAATTTCGACCTGCGAACACCCCTTGCCGCATTCGCCGTACGTTTAGTCGGCCATAAGCACTAGTAGATAAAACCCACAAACGTGCATAGGGTAAGCCAATAATGCGTAAACCTAAATAACTGAGGGGGCTAAACACGCTTTTTGTCTCTTAACGTTATGGAGTACGTACCATCTCCTAGTTTCGTTAAAACAGAACTAGGTAGCCTTCCTTAGTAATGCGTTTTTCTCGCGTGAGCTACACTGGCCGAGGTTCAGCACTTTCACGGGGCTCCTGGAGAGCCGTGCTGCACATGCGCGAGCAGCAGTGACATCACACGGCGCACAGAACGTTGCTAGCTGCCTGGCGTCTCCCACACACCCCACGTGCCCAGCGTCTTCGCCAACCTCCGTTCTGCACGTGGCGCACCGGTCCACTTGATAATCATGCTAGGGGTGGCCGGGTGTGGGACCGATGGCTCGTGCGTCGAAGCAACATTAGCGTGCGCCTGTGGAATTAGCTTAGCTCTGGGGCGATTGTTGAAGCTGCGCTGGAGCCGATTCATAAATATCGGCCATGAGATGTTTGAGTGGCGCCCCAGGCTCTGACGTCGGCTTAGGGAATCGCGCCGCTGTCGTCTGCTACACTCCGCTTGTGAGGGGCAGCAGGGCCTGCGCTAGAAATCGCCGCTTTGATGCTTTAGTGCATTAAAAGCGTATTTCTGGTATTGGAGTCATTTTTGCCAGCCTATGACACACCTGAATCATATCAAGCTGTATCCCCTACAAGTTTGCAGCCCACGAGGAGAGAGAGAACAACTTTCTTCAGAGAATCGGTCAGAATATCGTTCGTAACTCGTCCTTTCTAGCTTATTCGCGAGGTTCAGCGCTCATAGCTCATCGATAAGTATTCAAAATTCGTAGGATTCCCTACAGCATTTTTGAGATGCTCTTATGGAGACTCTACAGTCCAAAGCTACGTACCAAGCAGCGGGTATTGCCCACCAGGAAATAAAACGGATGTCCTCTATTTACTTCGTTGTTGTTGACTTGCATCCGATGAATGTTTATTTCTGCGCACAACGCTTTAAACTTTCTTCGCCATCACGAACGTTTAGTTAGGACACTTGGGAATGTTTGGGAGGCTCACAAATTTTGTGTGGACAATTTTGTCAGGTTGTGTGGCCGACATTCCGCACTTCAAAAATCAGCTTTTGTTATGGTTGCGTGCGAGAAGGTGCATATCCGCAGCGTGCGTTGTTTGTTCACATGCAAATACAATAAGAAGGTTTCGGCTGCGCCACCGTGATCGCGCCCCAGACAACGTTGCCCATAGTACTCAAAGGAGGCTTTCGTGTTCTAAATTTTTATAGTAACCATCGTTATCATACCGAACTGACCCTCAACCCGAACAATTATGACATGATTACGGTGTTGAAGGCTTGATATACTTGCTAACGAACGCGATAGATAATATACGTCCATGAATTACAAGAATCGAAACCGATGAATATTTCCAAGCTGCTCTTTATTGTTTTCCAACTCTTCCAGGCGTAAAATACAAAGCCTGGTCTTCGCTATGGCATTCTATGAAGTGGAGAAAAATACTTTAACTCTCTTGTCCTGTACTGAGTACCTGGCCCACTACTCAGCCAGATTTTACTCTTAAATAATGTTGTTTCCTTCTCCTACTCCGTCTCGTTGTGAGCGCAGTTTTCCTTTGACGCATGTGTGAATATATGGAAGATATGGCTGTTGAAGATGTACCAAAATATCCCTCCAGGTCGGAGCAAACAAAGTGTTACTGTATCTTTGCCGTACACGTGACTCGTATCGCTCAATAAACCTCCATACTGGTTAGAAGCCTGCTGTAAGCCCAGCACGCACCTATACACACATTGGGTTATTTGGAACTCAACCTACAGTTTTTGCAGCCCAACTTGCATGTCGGCACAATGTCATACCATGAGAACGTAAAGTGATGTGATACAATATTTTGGAGCGTTCGGCAAGGTTGCAAAAACTGTTTCACTTTACATATGATTACGGGGAATCGTAATGCCTTCTGCAAAAGCCGAGAGCCCCAAAGGCTTTGAATTTGTTTTGGTCTAGTGTTTTCGCTGAGGTCGGTTACTAACATCTGGCTGTTCTCTTTGTTCGACAGATTGCTCACTAAAGAAGCTGAAGCCTAGCTCCGACTCTTCACGCTCCGCACAGGACCAGCTGTCCAAGGAATGGGGCGACGCTGGCAATGTATCTTTCGCAGCGGTATCCGAAATTATACTTTAACTCAACCTTGATCTAGTGGATGCAATTTTAAATCTATTATTATAATAAAAAGTTACGCACACGCAGATCCGCTCGTGGTCGCGCTTATCGCCAATACATGAGCCATATAATGCGTATACCGCATGTTTGTCATTGAAGCAGCAGTAACCCGCCGCGGTGGCTAAGTGGCTAAGGCGTTCCGCTGCTGAGCACGAGGTCACGGGTTCGATTCCCGGCCGCGGCGGCCGCTTTTCTGATGGAGGCAAAAGCAAAAAGCCCGTGTGTACAAGATTTCGGCGCACGTTAAAGATCCCCAGGTGGTCACAATTAATCCGGAGCCCTCCACTACGGCGCGCCTCAGCGCCTGCGTTGCGTCGGCGCGTTAAAATCTACAATCTATCGATCAATTCAAGCATCAGTAAGCATGATAAGCAAGCTAATCTTAGACAACCAGGAAATCTAAGAGTAACCCGCTGAACCTTAGCTCCTGCTACGTATATCCTGGCATAGCCGAGATAAGCTACTGCTATTTTTTTAAACACCAGCCGGCACCAGAACGACGTGAGTCCGCAAACCCTTTGCCGTACCAATGACCATTGGTTAATTTTGTGGCCAAGTCCATGCTCGACGTACAGAGCTGAACAGGCGCTCACTCCCCTTATCATTCGCCAACAGTGACGAGTACGTCAGTGCTACCGCCTCAAGAGCACGTGCCGCTACGGTAGCGACATCAGGCCTCTAAGACACGTGTAGTGACAATGAGGTAACTACAACTAAGAAAGAAGAAGAGGGAGCAACCTGAGTCGAAGATAGCTTCACGCTTTTTCTCAGCAGTGAAGAAAGCAAAAAAGGAGTAGAAAACCGTGACAAGACCTATGCGGTTCTTACATGTAGGAAAAAAAATTAGCAGTGGCTTAGCTCGGCTATGCCAGTAAATACGTAGCGTGAGCTAAGGTTCAGCTGATTATTTTTAGGTTTCCTCGTTGTCTAGGATTACCAGGTTATTAGCTGATTAACTAGCGCTGCTAAACCTATTTCCAATCCAATCCAATCCAATGCAGTCCACTTTATTTCAATCCAATCCAATCCAGTCCAGTCCAGTCGAGTTGCGGTGGTGGTGGTTCCGCCGCGCCAGCTGTGTGACGTGAGACGTCACTGCTTCTCGGGCATGGGCAGCACTACTCTCCAGGAGCCACGCGAAACTGCTCAACATCGGCCAGTGGAGCTCACGCTACAAAAATGCAGCCATGGTTTTCTGAAGTAATCTGAAGGCCCCCACCGCATTCGCGTATAGGAAGCAAGGACGCGGCAATACCTTTGGCTCTCAGTACTTAGACCCTCCAGACTGCAATTGACTTTGCAACTATACGACCTCCAGCTTGGCCGCTTCGGGTCAGTCCTTCATGTAGTGTTTCGTGTATGCGTGGCCATCGGCGTGAACCAACCATGGCATGTATTAGGGGCGTTCGGTTTGTAGCGACCGTAGCGCCGAACTCTGCATGTCACGATAAAACTGATTGCAAAATCCGCCATTATAGCTTGGCATTACAGCTTTCTATCGGCGAAGAATCGTTGCTTAGAGATTGTGTTTTTCCAGTGTGCCTAGCATCTGTCGTGCGTCGATGTCCTTTCTTGCGTCCCCGTCTGGTTACGCTTTTTTTCCAGGTCTTTCTGCAGTGGTTTCCTTTTGACCTCCCAAAATGCGATACCCACCAGTGCCAAAATTTTCGTTCCCGGTCAATCCACGGGACACACAAACAAAGAAAGTACACAAACTAACGGTTGGAACGACATCCCTGCCTAAGAAAAACGTACAGGCATAAAAAATGAAAGTTGCACTCAGCGTGAAAGCTGCCCAGGACGGAGCAGTCAATCGCCAGAGGGGCAGTGACGCCTTCTCTTGAGTGGTGTCAGCATCAGGCTGGTGTTGATACCTTAAGCAGACAATAGAGGACGCCGCAGTCCCTGAAGAGGTCTATGAAGAGACACTGGTTTTAGGTTTCATTAATTTTAGATAATTCAAGCGTTTATTCATCCTTTTGTTGTTACTTTATAATATTTTATATTATTGTGTAGTTATTGGCGGCAAGCAACGGCAGCCTCCATGGCAACGGCGCAGAGCGAAGATCACTCCTAACATTTTGCATACCAGCAACGTGTACCTCTGTGGCGCAATGGGATTGGCATCGGCCTCGTAAAGCGAGGGACCCCGGTTCGATCCAAGCGGTGATCTTAACGGAGCCTTTGTTTTGGTGCAGGATGCCGCGTGACCAAGGTGGCTAGATACCGTGGCGCCGGACGAGCTATTACGACAAGCCGGGCCGCCAAAATGCTCCACACTCACCAAGAAATGCTCAGAAGGGTGCAACTGGATTCGCCCCGTCGGGCATATTCAACGCCTGTAGACCATTTCAACGCACAGAGCCGTTGTTTCCTGCTAGCAGAACGGAGATAGAAATCTCGTGTGCTCTGAAAGAGGTTCTCACAGACCCGCAGGCGGTGCAAAGGAGGCGGTCGCGATGGGAGGTTGACAACTTCATGATATCCACATAAACATAGCAAGAATACCCTTTTCTCCTTCTCACCCGTGTTTCTACACGCGATGTTTGCTTTTAAGGCACGGCCAGCTGTTGGTAACGGGACGAGAGGAACAGGCTGCACATATAAGCGGCATGAGATATTTGCATTCGGAAATGTCGCCACAACGGCTCCTCGCCACAAGGTGCGCAGCAAACAGGCACGTCCTTCAGTTAGGAGTGAAAGGGGTAGTTGGAAGACAGGTTCGTTTGTGAAACTGCAATCTCGAGAAGTGAGACAAATGGCGGCGGTGCCCGCAAAAGCTGGCTCTTGCCAGTAGGGTGTAGCCGTACAATGCACAGGGGTTACTGATGCAGCCTCGAGACGCTTGATGAAGGCTTTAGCCAGCGGCAACCTCCATGACACCCGCTCATGTTACTAGTCTTGATGTTTTTGCCTTAAGGAGTCCTAATGTAGCCGTGGAAAAAAAACGTGTTTACTTACACGCATGGTTTACAAGGGAGGCAGAGGCATCAGGCACGGGATGTAGTTTAGGTCGGTCGTTGGGAGATCATTCGCTCACGAGGCAATGGAGTGGTTTTGATGACGCCATTGTCATGCGTATTGCGTGTATGCAATTTCCTTCTACCGAGGACCTTTAAGTGTTCACAGTTTTGCATGCACTGCGAGAATTTGTTATGTACCTGCAATGACCCAAATGTAATGAATACATCTCGAGCGAAAGAAAGCCAGATGTCAGCTTTCCAATTACGGCCATTCTATATACCAGGACGCAATCCTGGCATTAGTTATGTAATTTTATACCTCATACCTCAATGGCGACATCATTCGCCGCAATCAATTGATAATTATTGCAGATAAGCCCCCAAGTACAGTCGTCTCTCTCCTTTCCCCCTTTCCATGATATATTTCATAATGATATTTGTGCAAAAAAGTGCTTAGAAATACGAGGCGTGCAATTTTTTTTCTGATGAGAAACACCTCTGCCTTGGCGTTCTCGCAAGAGCAATTAAATCACGGCATTAAAATGCAAAAGATAGAGCCAACGGGTTGTTGCATGTACTATTTATTTGAGTAAAAAAAAACATTCAATTCAAGAGTGCGGTGCGTCAATAGTGTTGTTACCATGAATGCGCCTTGGGTGCCAAGTACGATCGCAAAAGTGAAACGGTGTCCAGCTGTCGATGGCAAGCGGCGTTGACACTGAGCATTTTGTGAAAGGCTACTTTCCCCTGAGGTGAAGGCGGTGCACACACCATGTTTGTACACGCTAGCTACGTTTGTAAACATTTTTCTCCCCCCACTCTCCAGTGAAGCGTAAAACCGCCAACTTTATGCAAGTTAAGGAGTCGTCGAAGTGATTTTTTGGAATCTTATTTGAAGGGGCATTTTGTGGCTTAACCAACGTAATCGATACGGTAGTTTGTCGGAAGTCGAGCTACATTTTACATGTAGTTGGCGGCAGAAGGAAAAATGCGATCCGTCATTTGCCGCGATCGCGAAGTGACCTCATGCTATCGTGGCCCTCAAAATATTTGTTTTCACTCATCTGATCGTTCATATCAACTTTTTATTCATTAGCGCACAGGTTATTCATGCTAGACATGCCAGTAATATACTCAATTTAACATGAGCAGTTACCAGCCTGTAGAAGGAGCCAGCATCAGTGGATTGACGGGTTGAAAGGTACTGGTAAATCCGCAGTTTCGAACCCACTTCTGTATTGAAAAATGCTCGTTCATTTCCCGGAAAGACGCACGTTGTGGTTCATGTGATTTGGGCTTTAATCCGGCAGGGTAGTGCGCGAGTGTTTGCAGAAGCTTGCTTATGTATACAATACTGATGAGAATCAAAAAGGAAGAACGTGTCGTACGTACTTCGAAGGCAGCTTATGAAATCACCACAGATGTTTGGCACACAGACAAAGGTGCGGGCGGTGGGAGTACTGAATAACAATTTGCAGCGCTTAGCGGGTTCTTTGGAGCCCGAAAATTCATTTTTCTGACATTCCTTAACTTTCAGTGACAACAGCTGAACAGTTGTGGAAAATCGGTAATGTCACCACAGGCAATACAAAATTATGAGTCAATCCAGACACAACCACAGAACACCTCGAAAGCCAAATATTCATTTACTGAAAAAGCAAGGACAGAAATTAGTCGCAAAAGGTGGTCTGTGTCTCCAGCCGGCCTAAAGCAGCCGTGTTCTTCAAGGGAAGTACAGATCGCTGACCGTGTTCTTTACATTGATATAGCTGCAACTGAATTTCAGCTCCTGGGACCTGTAGTTGCAAGTGCGATAAGATGAAAAGAAGCAAGGTAATCGCTAAAAAATTTGTACCTGTCTGTCTGTCTGTCCCTTTACCTTTGTCTGTCTGTCTGTCTGTCTGTCTGTCTGTCTGTCTGTCTGTCTGTCTGTCTGTCTGTCTTTAGCGCGAACTTAAACTGGGAAGTAGTGAAACTCGGTCATCCACACCAGTACAGCACAATTGAAGCGAGTGGTAGAACGCACACGAAGGAGCGAACACACAAGTAGACGGGCCAGTTAAGACGACTTATTAAAGTGGAACAACGTGTTGAGCAAGAGAATTTTCGTGGACGCCAATATAAGTATTGCTAATAGTCACGCTGGAAAAGGAAGAAAGACAAGGACAAAGAGAGCCCGAAGCAAAGTAAATCCCGTATCTATCTTTAATGTTCCTGCATTCAGGCTTTCGCCTTCAAGTCGACTTTGGGATAGCATAACACAGGCGACAATTTTTGTTGCACATTTTCGCGCTGTAATTATTAGTGTACAATTTTCATGACGTGTGTTCGAGAATACTATGTTCTGTAGTGGTTTCCACAGAGGGGTGACGTTCACGTTTGCCATGAATAAGAGCATACCTCGGCGTGACTCAAGCCCCGTCTGATGTTTTCCTTTCATTTTTCTTCCTGCACGCCGAGATCCCGCGTAGCTGGCACGGTTTCAGACAGTCGGTTGTGTTAAGGCTTAATTGTGGCAGGGTCGCCCACGTTACCAAACACGTCCTCCGGGGCCACCATCGAAAACGAAGCTGCCCACGCCTTCCGGCAGCCGCAGCCTTCGCAAGGCATTTGGTATCTGTCGCTGTGCCTCCTTGAATTACGTGTAATTCCAGTCAAGGCTGATGCCCGTAATTTTTATTTTTTATTTTATTGACACTCTTTCTTTCGAAACACAAATTAGTTGTCATTTTTTGGGGATTATACGGCTCCCCAGGTATACGCCGTCATTAACATCAAAGCCAAAAACAGGCTACACCGTCCAACAGTAATAACAGCGTGTTTTGCTCGTGCACTTTCTTTCGGTATAGCCGGACGGAAGCAAGAGAATAAAAGGCGTGGATTCCTACGTAATTGAGATGTTGTGGAAAGGGTGAGTGCGGGAGTTGGTTTGATGTGCGGATATTGGAACGCATCTTTCTTGCGATACTATGTAGAAATTGTTTCCTGGATATATTTATTCTGCCCGAACTACTGGTAATATTATTTTGGACACGCACAACAATTTTGAACCTGCAAATTAACTAGGCGAGATATTTCGATGGACTCAAATAGACTTGTTCGTACCCTAGTTACCCCGTTTCAAATTGAGTTAATTTACGAGTGAAGTGCAGAAAGCTTGTTGGTAGTACAATAAAAATTGCATAACGCCAGCCCAGTAAAACTGGACAACGATCGCTGACCTTTACTGGCTGTATATAATCACCGCAGACCTCACCTCGTACCAATTTAAATAAATGAGCGCTGCAATTATGTTGTCACCAAAGTTTAAAATACACAAGTACAAATTACCCGACTGAACCAATTACAGGGTACGAATGACGCAAGGTAATCAGCTGCCCTCTAAGAATAGTGGTTCGGCCTATCCTGATGCACTAGTGATGAACAGGTCTATACATCGCACGCGCTGGTTCTCTTCTAAAATTTTTCTGCCGACTACCTTCTTTGCTAACAGTATCAGAGGGCCAAAAAGTTCATTATAAGCGACATTATGCCTTGCAGCGAGACGAAAGCGCACAGAGAAGTGCCATTTAAATTTCACCCACGTGTCGCACCCAGATTTATGACATCGTCTAACTTTTCCCCTTAAGCGGATTGACTTCTTTTTCCCTTCCCTTTTAAGTATGCAGTACTTGCTACTTGGTTATGTATAAGAGTTCAGGACTACTTTTTGTACCGGAGCAGCGTTACCGTTCCGAAGATGTCTTGGCAACTGACGACTATGAAGGTTCTATATTGATAATGCCATCTGCGAGGCGAACAAAATGAACGAAAAACAAAAAGCAATTGCAAAGTGTTACTAAAACTAAAACATTTACCGTGTGAAGTTAGGGCTAAGTACCTTTACAGTGGCTGTGAACCGTGGGGTGTGTGTGTGTGGGAGGGGGGGGGGGGTAGGGGGCACTAGTGAAACAAAAGCGGAAACTAACTAAACAACCACAAGAACAAATAGCTGAGAAGGTTGTTCGATGTTTCTGTTACGACCATGAGCCTACATTCGGTGGGCGTCGATGTTGACTTTACGTCTGGTAAAGATGGCGCTGTAGATACCAACGCGTGTTCCTCTTAAGGATATGTAAATATATGGCATCTTGCCCGTAAAATTCACAAGGAAACGAACATGTCACTGTGAACGTGACGCGTTTTTGCTGGTATTTTACTTGATAAGTAACAGTCATTGTACCGGCACCACCATGCTGGCTTCACCAATCGCCCCAATCCACCAATTGTCGCCGAGTGTTGGTTAGACGGACGCCGGGAGCCGGGGTGTGTTCAAATGCGACTGAAGCTCCTGGTTTCAAAATAAAGCCTCTCTCTCTCTCTCTCTCTCTCTCTCTCTCTCTCTCTCTCTCTCTCTCTCTCTCTCTCTCTCTCTCTCTCTCTCTCTCTCTCTCTCTCTCTCTCCTGGTTGCAAGCCATGTCATAAAGCGCTCGCTCCGCCTTCGGAAACATATGGGGTGAAGTGCACCCTGACTCCCCATAATGTCTTCAAGGGGTACATTCTCGGCCCAATTCGCATACCGGTACCGAAAATGATCACACCCCGCCGCCTTTCCGAAACTATATATACAAACCAATGCGTTCCTTTGACTACAAACCTTTCCGACCAGAAACCTCCACATCAACTTCACAAATTCTCCCGTTTCTATCAGACTTTAAGATCCGAGAAAGCGACCATAGCCACCCTCGGACAGCGATCCCGAAGCCGGAATCAACTTTTCGAGCGCGTTCGCACGCTACTGTAGGTATGAAAGCACTCACGCTCCATCCCAGCGTGCAAGGTTGCTAGCTCCGTTGCACGACTACACGGTAAAGTAGCTACGAATGCGGTAGCTACTCAGAGCGGAGGTCACATGACACCTATTCGCTTCTGTCTTGCTTTGTTTTTTGGTCTTTGCATTTTCTGCTGACTTTGTACCTTCCCGACGTGAATTGCTTGGGGCTGCGTCCTCTCCACTTTTGGAGCAGCTGAGGAACATCCTCGCGTGACTCGAGGATTAGTCGATTCGACAGCACCGTAGGGGACGTCTTAATGAATCCGGTTTTGTGGCTGCCGTTTAATTGGTGTCGTTTGCTTCCTATAGAAGTCGTGCTCAGTATCACGGCGTGCCTTTTTTGGGGGGCTCTGTTCCGCCGTCACATGTCTCACGATTTCGCGAAACTAGCGAAAGCTCTGCAGAAATCCGATTCATCAAGAGCAAACCTTTTGGGGGGACAAAGAGAGAGATTGAGGAGCATGGGGATGAAGATTTTGTTCTCAAATACCACACCATGCAGATGTATCTCGCAAGCACTTGAATTAATGTGGCAGCTGGATAATCCTAAATCTTAATCTTCGTACCCCAAGGACACGCGCAATTTAAGAAAATACTTCTCGAAAGAATAGGTGAGAATAAAAATAAAGGTTTTTCGAAAAGAATGGCGCATAACAATGATGTTTTGCTCGCATAGAAATTTAGAAATGACCTACCAAAAACAGCAAACAGGTTCAGCTCAGTTCAGGTAACCTTTTCTTTAGCACGTGATGACGCGGGAAAATATTTTACTGGCGTTTTTCTCAAGTCGAAGCTGACACTATCAAGATTGTGCTTACTTGAGCAGCCCTGAAATGTTTGTCAAAAAGTTTTATCCTCTTTGGTAACTGCAACTTTTAAGTGACCGCCTGCGAATTTTTCATGTCTAATTACTAATTTCCCATCTCTGGTATAATAAAATACCCGAAGACCGGTCCCAACCGTCCGCAGTTCGACGTAATCGCTCAAGCTACGATCTACACTATAGCACGGCATACAAAATCTGCGGGGGATGAATGCGCGGACGCGTGAGAGCGTACACGAAGATGCGGATCGCCTCCACCTTTGCCTCCCGCGCTTCAGTGGAGAGGGAGAAGCCGACAAAGGTAAAAGCACACGTTCGAAAAACAGAAACAAAATTTGGAGCAGGCCCAACTATTGCCACCAGCGGGCCACAAGGAAGGCAATGAGGCGTCAAGTGGCGCATCTCAATCGCGGGTCAGTTCAGCTCGGGTCACCGACATTATCTCTTTGGGAGGGACGGCAGCTTGCCGCCGGCTGCCTCGGTCGTCCAGGCCGGAAAAGCGAAAGGCGGACCGCGCCCACTCCCCATATGCCTGTGTCGTGTAGAGCCTATAACCTCCACCTTTTGAACTTCTTCTCAACAACGGACTTCAGTCGTCGCTCTGAGCTTTGGGCTCTGTCCTCGATTTCAGCGCCTCGCGAATTCTGACAGTGACTGTGTATTGTTTATTCCGCGGCTCCCAGCGACTGTTGAGTGTTGGGCAGATATCACAGAACGCATGGAGAGCGTCGGCTGAAGGCGGCCGCTCAGCTCCGAGGCGTGTTTACACAGAGTCAAGGCGACACCTGTTGTCGGCTTCAAATAATTGTCGTTGCAAACGGCATCATTACAGACGATATCTTAGGCACATGCCTATTTTGTTCCTTACGCTCCTAGCGCTACAATATGATACATGACCATGACCTGGATGTTGAGAAGGGCCTTTATGGTGTTTTTACAGTGTCTAAAGATGCCAATTTTAGCGTTTGTACCTAAAAATGTACAAATGCCTATAGCCTGTATTCAATAGAAAGGCACGCATCCAGGCAACCATGTGAATGCGCCGTCACTGGTTACGTAGGGCTCCGCGGGATGGCGGTACTTGTCCGTGCTAAGCGCATGATATGAGTTGGACCACGGCCTCCGCCGATCGCGAAGGCCGTGGTTGTACATTGCAAGCTCTACCCCGCCGAACGCGAAGTAATGCCTTGAATCCAATGTGAGTGCGATTAATAACAACTCTGTTGGCCCCACCGTTGAGAATCGCGTTGAAACGTAGCAGGCGACGCACGCCTGTGTTATTTTTATTAGACAGTTTTAGTTGAGCGTACGCAGAGAGTTGCGCGCGCACGTAGCGGAAGCGCTGCGCGCACAGCGAAGTTCACGCGAAGACCAGGTTTAGTTGAGCGCACGCAGAAGTCGATGCATGGATAAACCAGTAGCGTGAAAAAGTGCGCTTTGTGCGTTACGCAGCGCCACTAAACGGCATATTGGCGAACCATAAATGCCGTTGCCGGCCAGCGCCAGGCCTATCCCTAGCCAGCAGAAGCCGTAAGCCGGTTTGGAGCGAGTACTTTCGTTTCGCGGGCTTTTCCGCGAATCGTCACTTTCGCGGGCTTTCCCTGTTAGCGCTTTCGCTTTCTGATCTCCTTGAACGCCATGCCTTCCAGCATTCTTTGCGACCGCTTCACGGCGTGGAACCTGACTTGGTCCGAAATAGAAGATTATATGCTGACCAGCGAAGAGAAGCGACTGCTGAAAGGGGACCTCACGCTCGAAGATATCGATTACGAACTGAGGCGCGGTCGCGAGTCAGAACTGCTGAGGTACCGGTCGAGGTCTGGACTGCTAGACATCAACCGGATCGAGCGCAGTCTTTTTGAACAGCAGTTCAGGTTTCAAAAGGACGACATCGATGTGCTTGTTGAGGCACTTCTGATACCCGAAGTGGTGGTGAGTGCACAGAAAGTGACCGTGCCGGGCCGCGACGCTCTGTGCTTAGCACTTCGCTGCCTCGCCTACCCGAATAGGTGGTGTGATTTGCAGAACATTTTCGGGTTGCACTACTCCGTCATGTCTAGCGTGACTTCAAAAGTGCTGAAGCACATAGTTGGCACATTCGGCCACCTCCTGAAGGACTGCAACAACCACACCTGGCTGTCGCCAAGTGCTCTCGCATACGTAAGTACGCTTTGCTATTTTACTTGCATACTCTTGCTTTCATAACGCTACAATTTCACTTTATATGCCCCTCTTTCTCTCGCGCACACACGTACAAGGGCTGTGCTATCATGGCCTTGCAGCACCTAGTCAATAAGCGACTGTCCATTTAAAGAGGAGAAATAAACGTTTAATCGAGCAGTTTGTGGGTTAATTGCCAGGTGGGGAACCTCTTAGTCCAGGAAGCCCAGGGTCTTGGCGGCCTGTCTCGCCCGTTCTACCATATGTTGTTGGGGATCCGAATAGGAGCTGGTCAACCGACCCTCCCACTGCTCAAATAGCAATTTAAAGAAATGTATTTTCAGCGTATACAAACAAGGCCGCCTAAAACCCGAAGTGTGCAAGCATCTTCATTAAGTGTAAACTACGAAATGGGTAAAAAAAGGCACCAAAGTCAGCAAGTGCCTTATTATTTTTTTTTGCATTTACATCATCAGAACCATCAGAACATCAGAACCAAACCGTACACTATTACTGTTATACAGACAACTGCTTAACCTGATTCGAGTGCATCAGCTTTGAAAAAGCAAAGTGCCAAAGCATATTTTGTTTTCTATTGCAGGCTGTGCAACGCAAAGGTGCGCCCCTAACCAACTGTTGGGCCTTCATCGATGGCACCGCCCGCCCCATCTGTCGGCCGAAGAGGAACCAGAAGGCGTACTTTTCAGGCCACAAACGGGTACATTGCCTGAAGTACCAGTCGCTGATGTGCCCAAAATGCATTATATGCCAGTTGGATGGTCCGTACCCGGGAAGGCGGCACGATGCAGGCAAGTTGGGTAGACTATGTTGCATTCTCATATAAATTAGCACAGCCGTTCGATTGCACGCACGAGGTGCGGCTTGCGACGTTGCCCAAAACCAGCGTCACAAACCTAGTTTTTCGTGAAACTGCCACGGAGCCACTGCTACGGGACAAACGCGCATGAAAGGAGCCGCGCGATTACCCGTAAAATAGCATTCCTACAAACCCCTGCAAAGCGACTTATAGGTTACAACAAATAATTTTCTGATTAAGTTTTTAGTTCCAGCTTTGTAGAAAAATGAGGTCGAAGTCTACAACGGATCGCACATTTAACCGCATTATAGACATGTTTGCATCCCTATATAAACATGATGCTGTGAAGAAAAATTTATTGGGCGTGAATTGAGTAATCACCACGTTAACACAAAAAAGAAAGAGATCATGGAAGGTTGAGTCAAGTTCACTTTATTTACAATATGTGCAGCCATGGAAAGCGCCTCGTTGCCTCAAAATCACACCACCTTCCGTGATAGAGGCTTGTAGGCAAGTTTCATCCGCTCTTCAGTTGCATTCGGGTCTCCGGCTCAGTTTGCCAGCAGTGGCTGCAACAATTTTTTCAGAAACACTCTACAGAGTTCCTCGGTGTAGCCTTGATCATCCCTGTAACATGTCGGTTCCTGCCATTTTGCAAGATGGGGTAGACGTGTTGATACCAAGCGTTGGCAAAGCTTGCCAATTCGCCTGACCTCTGGACACTTCATAACTTTTCCAACAAAGTTGCAGGTGAGCTTGCTGAGACCAGTTACCTGCATTGTCAGGTATCTCAGCGTTCTGTTGTCAAGGCTTTTGACTAACCTGTATACCGCTTCAGTCGGTTTCGTAAGCTGCATTAAGGCTTTGCAACTGAGTCGGGAAAACCGTTGGAACAGGTGTTGGAAGCAAAATAATGAGCTTTGTGGACTTCTAATAGTCACCATCGACGAAATGAACTGTCATTTGGCTCCCACATGCTTGCTTTTCCAGTTATCCCTTCTCGACAAATGTTCTTTAGCATTGCTTTATGGCGCTGTTCGTTGCACGGAAACTCGTGGTACCGTATTGGTGGGCCTTTCCTTCCTTTTGTAGCACGCAACAGTTGCGCGGCATAGTGCTGTGTACTACACAAGAAGGGCCTCGACACGTTTATACCATTTATACTGCCATGTATGCGGTTGCACGGTCTGCAAGTGAGGTGCAGAATTTCTCCGACAAAAACAAAAAACTTGTCCCGTACTGATTCGCGGCGCCTTTTCAAAGGGAGAGCCGGGGGACTTGTCCCGTAGCAGTGCCCCCCCCCCCCCCCCCGATAGAGCGGTGGCAACTGTCAACTTTCGCTTCACGGCTCCACCTTTTGTTTGCCCCGCGATGTAGCAGGCTGCACCTCATGCGGAGCAGCTGTGACATTAGTATTCAAGGCGTCTTACTTGTGTAAGACCAGTTTAATCTGCAAACTGGCCACACGGTTCCTGTAAACATTTTCCTTTAATTAATTAATCACTGATTCAAAGCCTATTTAATTCGAGAAATTTTCAACTTCCTTCAGTTAAAATTAACAACACTTTATAGCATTGTTAAAAAAATTCTTTGGGGCACTTATTGAAAGGACTTGCCTTCAAACCTTGAGTGCTTTTAATTCTTTGCTGCAACATCGTATTTGCATCTTCTTCCTCGCTTTCATTTTTTTATCTTGGCACGTATTATTTCAATCAGCTTTTTCGTGCTACACCATATATGCGTCTTTGCTTTCGTTTCTTTGTCTTATAGAGCAAGCTATGTCAGCAAGCAGGCTGGCAGAGTGTCGGACGGAACCAAAACCAGAAACGAAAAGCAAAAAAAAAAAAGAACGGTATTTTTGGCTGGAACAAAAATGAAAACGGCGCATGATTTATTATTTTGCTAAGGAGTGAAACCGAAAAGAAAATTCAGGTTTTCCAGCATTCCTTTCAAATGCCATGAAGAGAAGTGGGAGATTGGCACCCCCCTCAAAATTGCCTTTCATCTTGCTGGTGCGCTCTCTTCTTGGGATTGCTTGCTGCCTGATTCTATATTCTCTCCGTCTGTTTTGATGGTTAGTGCTTGGCTCTTGGCGTGAGCACCACACCAAGCTGGCTGCAAAGCAGACTCTGCAGCAGTGTTTATTTATTATTCTATTGATTTTGTAGCAACAATATTGGGTACATATACCACCATCAGGCCATTGGGGTACCTTTCACAGGCAGGTGTAAGCCATGTGGATACGTGCCATCTTATGTTCTGCAAGGCTGTCCAACTTACCCGTGTGGGTACGCGTTCACGCTTATGTCCTCTAGAGAAGAAGCACCACGGGAGGCTTTTGACAAGCGAGAACGGCCATTATCTGTACACTCAGACCTTCTTGGCTCTCGTCTAAAAATAAACCGTATTAGCAATCCACCGGAGCGTCCACTATCTACCTTACACTTTATTTATTAACATACCTTCATTATCCCAAAATCATTGTGTGGGCTGAATAAACACATGTCACAAGCATGGCATAACAATTGCAAAAAAGAAAAAAATAGTGTTTGGCATGATTGCACTTGCATGTACATATTGCAGCTAAAACAACAGATTACAGCGGCACACCGAATGAAATCAGTTCAAATCATGTTTATGCCCGAATGCAGTGGAAACTGTATTTCAGAACTGGCATAACAGCACTGTCGGGCATAGCGTTTCACTTTTTATTGGTTTTAAGAAAAAATTACGCTTCGAAGCCCGAACATTCACTAAATTTCCTGCTGCTGTCTCTGTCTGTGTGTATACTTAGGAAGCGGGGTAAAGCTACAGATATCAAACTGCTGCTATATCTTCACGTTCAATCTGTTTTAAAAAGGAACCCATAGAGAACGTGCGCTGAATTTTTATATTGTTCCATTAGACAGACAGTTTTAAACTTGCATCACTATTGGCATATTTATGCCAATTAGTAAAAAATGCAGAACACTATTTAAAATTGCCTCCAAGTTATTCATGAGCATTTTAGCGTTTCAGCCCAAGAAAAATATTCAGGAATGCTGGTTCTTCAGAGGGTTGGTGTGTTCGCACCTAACAAGTGTACACTTATCTCAAAGAGCGCCCCTAAACAATTCGCTCCCAGAGATCCTTTTAGCTACGATTCGCAGTTTTGTAAATTTTGTGAAGTAAGCATATTGGCCCTTAGTGTTTCTTATTCTTGTCCGATACCCCAGGCATGCATGCGCCACAAAAAATTGAACGATAACTTTTTTTTCTATGCTGGCAATGGTTGTAAATAGCATAGTCTAAAATCATTTTGGTCACAGTACGCTTTTAGTATAGTTATCATCTGACTAAAGTGCGACTTGGAAGATACCATCAGCTCAGTGTTTTGGCATTGCATGCATGCGCTTTTTCCGTAAACTGTGTAGGGCCATCTGAAAAAACAGGTCATAAAACAGGGCAAATGCCATCAAATAACATTTTTCATTTATTTGCTCATTACTGCACCTATTCTTCCTATCATTTACCCTGGTGGCTGTCTTTTTGCACAGGAATCCTGAAGGACAGTGGCCTGTACTTTAAGCTGGAGCAGCTTGTGAAGGATGATTACTATGTCATCTACGGCGATCCGGCGTATCCCCTGCAGCCACTCATCATGAAGCCGTACGGTGGGTTCAGCCTGACTGCAGTTCAGGAAGCCTTCAACAAGGGCATGAGCTCTGTGCGGCAAGCTGTCGAGTGGGGGTTTGGAAAAGTTGTAAACGAGTTTGCCTTTCTTGACTTCAAGAAAAACCAAAAACTCCTTCGGCAGCAGGTGGGTGAGATGTACAAGGCTACTGTGATCCTAACTAACTGTCACACATGCATGTACGGAAGTCAAGTGTCAATTTACTTTGACTTAGAGCCACCTCACCTGCAAACCTATCTGACGCTACGTGCCACTTAATTGTGGAATCGCCACCATTTGTTTTCCCCATAATGCCCAATTAAAAATTTTTTACGTTGTACTGTATGGCGGCAGCATATGTTTTTTGTTCAGTACATCAGGCTACCTGACACCCGACTACATCATGTTTAGTGGAGGAGTACACGAACAATTAATTGTAACCTTTTTCTAATGCTGTATTGTGTGGCAGTAGCAGATTTATTTTGTTCAGTACCTGAGGCTGCGTGACACGTGGCACTGTCATGTATAGTGGAGGAGTTTGCAGACAACCAATTGTAACTATTTTTTTAGTGCTGCACTGTGTGGCAACAGCATGTATATTTTGTTCAGTACCTCACTGATTGATTATGAGGTTTAATGCACTGACACTACACAGGAGATGAGGTGCCTTATAGTGGAGAGCTCCAGATTAATATTGACCACCTGGGTATCTTTAACAGGCACCGAAATCTCAAATACATGGGCGTTTCGCTTTTCGAATCCATCATTTTGTTCAGTATGTCAGACTGCATGACACCTGACTGTGTTGTGCATTGTTGATCGCTTATTGGAATAGAGGCTGATATATATTCTGTTATTGTTTTAGGCTGAATGTCAGAGCCTTGCCAACCACGTAATGGTAGCAGAGAATATGCTGCTGTTTTGAACACTTGATGCTTGTTTTGAAGTTCATTGTGGTATCTGTGTAGTACACTGTCATGGTATAAGTTCTTGTTGAAAGCTTGACAATTTTTTTTTAACTGGCACTAGTATTGCTTGTCCATTCATTTGGTTTCAAAACAAATGGTTGAAGTGGGATATAGTGTTAGCAGTTCCTGCCCTGGATTGCACTTTGAGGAGGTGGTCCCATTTTGTAATGCTGTAAAAAAATTTTCGCAAAAGATGTTTACCATGCCTGCTCCTTTTTGCATTGTTTGGTTGTAATGCATAGCTTTATGCTTTCATTATTTGTCTTGCAGGTAGTACTCAAGTGGATTTCTTTTTCTGAGCAGAACTATGTATGTATAAGTATGTATATTGTCACGACGCAACAATTGATGAAGGCCAGTAGAAGAGAGAAAAGAGGGTGTATTTCGGGAAACTTGTGCCTGATGCCTGCCACTCTAAGAAATCGGGGGAGCAGTTGAAGAGTCCAACCGTCATTGTACTCTTGCAAGCGTTGGTGGACTCCCCTCGAAAGCTGCGGGGAGTTGGATGCAATGCTCGCTCCCCATGAGGAGGAGAGCAAAACTGACCGCGTACTCTTCTCGTGCGCGGCGGAGTGCAGCCCCAGTTCTGCTCCCGCACCAGTGAAGAGTAAACCTGCGCATCGTCTCCCATCTCCAGTACGAAGATTAGAATTGCAATTTCATTCTTGTCCAGTGCGGGAGTAAGCATGGAGATGCACTCCTGCCATCTGCGCACACCAACTCATCAGCGATGTTTTATTTGCATACGAATATATTATATAAAGCGGTTGTGTAAAAAGCGCCTGATTACTTCTGCCGCGCATTCTAAACGTGCAAGAATATGAATTCGTGTAACGATTGCTCGCAGCTTTCAGTGGCGGCAGGCGGCAAACCGAAGGAACTAATCCACGGACCGCTGCAGACGGTCGCTTTGAAAGAGTTTGATAGACGTACGCTTGTCGCGCGCCTAGTCGAGCTAAAAAAACGGATTGTAAATCTGAGATCGATTGAGAAAAATGGTGTTGCAAGAAGTGAAGTCCGCGCTCTTCTGGTAGCTCAAGCTGCAAGCGCAACACGAACCCAACCCAACAACCGTGGCTAGTGTCGCCGAGATAGGCATGTACATAGGATAGCTTTTATTAGGTTAAATAAAGGAAATCCGTATACATAACTGGTATTAACAGCAATATGGGGCCTATCTGCAAGATCGGAGTGTGAGGAACAGGCGATACCACTGCCAGGGCATCTCAAATACGCCCTCTACGGTGAAAACTATCTCGTCGGCTGACGAGCGACGATACAAGCGTACACACCGATCGGTTGCTGGAACTCAAGCGCCTTTGTTAAGCAAAGAGAAATGATGACCCCCCCCCCTCCCCCCCGCCGCGGCGGCGCAGGCGTGGATCATGATACGTAACGCGTCGTACATCCGGGGGATCAGGTAACGCGAACCGCCCGAGCAAGCGTGAGAAAGGCACCTTCAGCGAGCCACGAAGTGCGCGTGTTCTGCAAAAACCTACATAGGCGGTGAACCCGCCAAGGCCGGACGGGCGACTTACAGGCCGCGCCAGACCGTGATGTCAATGTGCTACGAACAAAGTGGGCTTTCAAGCAGACGCTTCGTGCAACATGGGAAGTTGGACCTGCCTTTATCGTCATACTTGCTTCGACACAGTATACGACGCGTGTTGGCTAACTGCTGGCCGCTTGTGCGTCAGCGCGACATCATGCACACGCGAGCAAGTCGTATATTCGTTCATTCGTGCGTGCGTGCGTGGTACTAGTTTTTCTTTCGGACGAACATCACAGCGGCGACAGCGCTGAGGCCGATTTCGGAACTATGCGCACTGTGTAGCGATGCGCGCGCTATGCCCGGACTGTATCCGCGGCCGTCGCAGGCTTCGCGCCTTGAGCTTGGGATCTTTCGCAGCTATTACGACCTTGGATTTATCTACCGGACGAAGAACCGCTGGCGGGAAGTAGAGGTAAGCCATTAGTTAACCTCGTATTCTTGTCTTGTGTATTTAACGAAGCAGAGTTACTCTCGGTACTTCGGTCCGCGGAAGCGGTTAGTCCTAACGTTTTCTTGACTGATTTTGACCGTTGCTTAGTTTTGAAGGGCGGCTTTTGTACCCGTGTGCAAACAGCGTCGATTCTTGCACCGTTTCAATCCCTTTGATTCGTGAAGTGTTGGTATCCTTGCGGAATGTTTTCGCAGGTAGGAAGCATAGTCGCGCGAGTAGTCGCAGCGCTACGCTGTACTCTTCGCTCGGCGGCTAGGGTTAGAGTGGCGGCCGTGCAGTAGCTGTGGCTACCTGCGCGGCTCCAAAGAATTGCGTACAATAGGCTGAGTGATAGGAGCGCGTCTAGCGCGTGGTAGTCACTAAAGTACAATAATTTTAGTGACCGCCGCGCGTACAGCAGCAGACTGAAACGCTGTTCAGACAAGTTTTTTTACGTTTTGCTTGAGGGCAGGATGGACGGAAATGGGACTTTTCGGGGCGTACTCACCGCACTGTTAAGGGGTAATTACATGCGTCTAAGGCGATGAGCGACGCGAGAAACCTCACTCAGTGTGTACGGAAAACAGGTATTGTGTGCGACACAGACAAGCGAAAATTTTTTACACAGGCCGCTGACGGCGGCGACAGCGGCAGGCGACGGGCCGTCGCCGTCGGGGGTTTATTCCCGGACAGCAGCAGCCCACAAGCTAGCGGAAGCAACGACGACTGAGGGCATTGGCAGCAATGCATTACTTTTTTTCGTTTGTCGCTGTCGCCCACACTGTTTGTTGTACCCATTACATTACTTATTTCGCGTCGGTTGTCGCCGTCGCTCGAGCGTTCGAGCGTTCTGATCGTTCAAAAACGAGCCTATTGGTTCTCATCAAATGTTGCGATCTGCAGCGTGCATGCAACGAAGCGTACTCGAGAATGAAGGCTATATGACCCATTAGCAACTTTTCCACGCTAGTCTTGTGAACGTTGGCCCTACGTTGCAGTTGGCTGAGGATAAAATCCAATGCAAATTATTCAGGGATTATAACCTTACAAAAAGAGTTATGTTTCCTTAAATTTTGTGCAATGTTTTTATACCGGGAACGATAGCGGGGTAAACAGTTGAAGCTACGGACACGTAAGCACTAATGGGTTTGGGGCCGCAGTGCGTAGGCAGACAGCTGTAGGGCGCGCTGTCTGACATGACATTGGCCAAGTGGTACAATGAGCGTGGTGGCATCCAAGGTCACCACATCCGCATCTAGACTGGTTACTGCGCCAAGCAGTATGGCATTTTAATACGGGTTAAGTGCGTGCTCAATTAACGTTGTCAAACTCGTTAATATTTCTTTCATTGTAGAACTTATATTTGCTTTCCCCCTCTTTCTGTCTATGTAGGAACCACGGGAAGACGCTACTTGCCCGAAGATTTTTTTTTTTTTTGAGAGAGGGAGAGATCCCCGAGGCGTCAGCAGCAGTGGCCGTCGCATTCAAGACACTTCTCCTCACACCCTTGGACATCGTGGATGCGTTCCCATTGCTGCTGTCTGTGTTTTGGCCGTTCATTGTGTAATACGCTTCAAAGGCGAAGCGCACCTTCTTGCTTCTGTAGACGTTACTTTGGCTCAAGCACGGTGCCCTGGTCAGTACTGTTCTGAAGGCCGCCACCAACATTATGAAGCAGTCAGCTCGAACGTGTTTGTTTTTAATACCAAGGTATGCCTTTTTAAATCTTACTAGCGCATCCTCATTTGAGAACCACCCGCCTAAAAAACCCAGTGGGAATGTTTCCTGCGGTTTCCTATTGTACCACCAAAATATATCTGTTGCAAGTTGCCGTGTCAATGGCTTGGTATCTTTGTGTTTATTGCACCTTGTAATGCGTTAATAGTAATCCACGCTGAATTGTTTTAGTCCCAGATTTTTCTTTCGCAAAATGTATTTGTAAATATTTTTTATGTGTGCTAAATAAGAGCTGGCTTTTCCAGTCCATGTACTAAGGCCATTTTGTTTTATGTTAATACTGTTAACTATTCTGCCACTGCTGTATTTCTACTGATGCTTTTCGTGCTAATGCCAGTACCTTTTATTTGTGGATGTTAATGTCATTTTTATCGTCGTAATTTAATGTTTGTATTTCAGTGTTTTCAATTGCTTTGCTGCATTTTTATTTGTGAATTTTTCTTGGATGTATCCTAAATAGGCGCTACGTCTCCTGTGTGCATGTGGAGTAGGAGCCGTTTTTATGCCGTGATATTTTAATTCCCAATAAATTTCATTTTGTATTCAATTGCAGAATGAACCGATTGTTGTGGTAGTTTGAAAAATAAAGTCTGAGATTGTTTTTCTTCTTTTCCATGTTTCAAAATAGCTTGTCCTGTTTTGTTTGCTTGTAACTGCCTATAGTACCATCGTGGGGAGGGGGGGGGGGGGGGGGGTCTAGTAGCAGGCGGAGCGAAAGCACGCTGCCTCGCGGGGAATAGCAGAACGCTCTTGAGGCGTAACGAGATGCTTTCCAAGAGAGAGTAGTAGTACCCGTCTGCAGTATCCGGGAACGCCGCCAATAGAGCTTATTTACGCCTAAAGGGAGTGACGGAACGCTGCCTTGGAGATGGCATTGCAATTCCCACACAGGGTTCAAGTACTCCGCTTCGAAAGCAGCAAGTAAATCCCACGGGGAGTGTTTCGCCTCTCGTTCGGCCGCCACGCGCTACTTCTCGGAAGAGTCGCCCAATGCTTCCAAAGGGAGTGAAATATGGGACAAAAGTTTTTACTCCTAGACAGAGTGCCCAGCACTCCTCGAGTTCTTAGAGTGGCCAGCAGCGGTCACACCAAGAACACGCGCTCACGAAGGGGCACGTTCTCGTCTTTTTCACGGCTTAGACAGTGATGATCATACTTGTGATTTCCATGATGAGGATTAGGATGATGGATACACGCCAGAACGGTGCACACCGGCTCCGGACGATTGGCGTCTGCGCTCTATTGCTGGTTACACACGTAACAATATGTAGACAAATATTCATTTTTATACAGTTGAACCCCTTTATAAGAGACACATACCGGGGAGCAGTTTCTGTCTCTTATACGAGATGTATCTTATAAGCAGGGAGCCATGTTTTCACTTACTAATCAGGCCCTAGTTCAACGTGGGCACCGTATGACTAAAATAAGCTCAAAAGAACGCTGCAGCATGTTGCAAAAGATTCATTCTAATTTATGCTTGGCCCTCAGAATTTATGAAACAGTTCTGAATCTTTGTTTGCTTCATGACTGTATTTACACTGTTTTTTAAAATCGATTCTACAAGCTTTTTTTACTTTCACATACGACGAGGCGTGGACACCTCGTCCTATGTTTGTTTTTTGACAGCACCTGTGTTCTGTGTGATTTTGTGTTGTAATATTATTCTTTCGCACACCTCCTTTCTCATACTCTCCTTTTGGCTGCTTCATAATTTTTACTTTTTTCTTCATTGGTGATAGCGATTGCCCTATCACAGACAGGCGTACCATGATATACATCCTGTGAAATATTTGCTGACGTTGCAATGCTGCTGACACAGTGTGTAGGGAGCTGAGGAGCTCTATCAGGCCATCTGTGCCTTTAGTCCCAGTCTCCTCTTGCATAGCTGAGAATCAAAGGTTTATCATGTTATTGACAAATTTGCTTTGCTCAGATAGCACAGTGTATGTATATGCAGTGGTGGAAGTTGCACTTGTGTATAAAGATGTGATCCACAGAAGGGTATCTAATGTATTTGACTTATTCAATTCACAGTAGCATGTTTTGAGAAATAGAAACGTCAACTTTCATTTTTATTGTTTCAGGTTTATGTACATGGGAGTTGAAATAAAAATGGGGTCGAACTTCAAATGCATCAATGCTGCAGAAGTGAATAAACAATTCTGTGACAATTTCTCGTCACATTAAAAAAGTTTTGGCCTCAACTACTTATTTTGAATGAGCTTTTCCATAATTTCTAGGAAGGCTTTTCTTTCTTCGGCCCTTTTTGACCGTTCAATTTCTCGTTCTTCAGCACGCAGCCGGCGTTCCTCTGCACGCTCTATAGCACGCTCTTCTGCCATGTGCTGTCTCATCTCCTCCATCTGTTTTCGCATTTCATGTGCGACAACGCAGTTCGCGTTCAGCCGCATCCTTCTCCATCTGGAGCCGTTTTTCTTCCAAAGCGATGCGCTTTGATTCTATTGTGGCTTCCTTCTCCTTCATTATAATTTCATGCCGCATCCTCTTTTCAAAAAACTCGTAGCGAGCCTCTTGATCGTTTTTCCTTCTTCCTGAAAGCAAACGTGTTACAAAATGACATAAAATGAGGCACAAAACGAAAAGTGGGTGCAAGCGAGATGCTGCAGTTAACAAGAGCAACAAAGAACACTGATGTAGAAATCTGAACCTGAAAGCAAATGGCTACTATGAGAACAAAATAAACAAATGGCGAGACTGGAACCTGAGTGTAAAATCAGATACATGACCATTGTTACAACAAAAGGTCTAATAGGAGCCCTTACCACGAACCACCTCGTTTCGTGTAGGTGTCGGGCCCAAGCTAGCAGCAGGGTCGGGAAGCCGGCTTGTGCTTGGTGTGCCTGCTTGGTGTGCCTGCTCCGTTGTCATAGGCACCTGGTTCACCGACAGTGCCTGGCTTGCTGGATCTGCCTGGCTGGGGCTGTTCCAGGGGGTCAGGTCCTGTTGGTCGTCTGGGTGTTCATCCATGTGCTGAACCGTGAAGTCGTCTTCAGCATGGTTGCTGCTGGCGTCGTCGTGGTTCACAATTCGGTTGAGCACCTCCGTCGCTGTCTCAGTGCCATCGGTGCCTGCAAACAAATCGTACAATGTAAGCACCTGCTGCATCGATTATTACCAAATGCAACTATAGGTGGCTCACAAACATGAATAGTATTCATCACTCTCTCTCTCACTCTCTCTCACAAGTGCACACACACACACACACACACACATAGAAATCTCAAAAAATGAGTCAATGAACAAGGACGCAAGTGAGTCCCCTTGTGAGGAGAGAGAACATTTATGGAAAGCATTTATGGTGTTCTTGTAGGAGTGCGATCGCTTTAAGTAAGCCTCTTGAAGTATCTGCTCTTTTCTTTAAGTTTTAAGCAAACAGACACAAACAGACAGAGTTCTGTCAAAGATGTTCGCATTCATCACTTCAACTAAGCTGCATTGATGAACCGCCAAAAATATATACCCAAGGCACCAGCAACAAAAAAAAATGTCATGATGTCACATTTCACTTTTGAGAAGCTCATCGTATTAAAGCCAGATACTCAGTTTCATTTTTGGTGAGGACTATAAACCGCACGCTGGTGCAACGGTCACCCAGCCGTTGTAGGTTCACGAGTGAACAAAAACCTCCACTTTATCATGTTTTGCATGGATGCAATATTCATGACCATTTGTAATCCTTCCATTTCCTGACAAGGTGTTTCCTAGGCACACTAGCGGCTGGAATGTACCCGTAAGGGGCAGCAGCTAGTCTTATGCCACTGTGAATGGGAATACGTACGTGTAGGTTTGAAATTTTACGTCCAAGGAGTGTTCCACTTAAGTTGACATACGTAAGGTTAGCACACATTTGTTTGGCGCAGTTTGTACATGAGTTAGCTTTCCTGCACAACACCGCTGTTGTGCAGGAAAGCCAGGAAAGCTCGAATAGCAGACGTTTTTTGCAAACCAATCGAAGTGTCGATTATTAGCGTAACTCTAACGTTTACACTGTTAACGAGGCAAGAGCACGTAAGTAACTCGGTGACAGTCTTGTCTCAGCATATCGCAAATGGGTACTCACCAGCGCGGCGGGTGTCCGCGTTGCGAGCCGAGTGCTGCGCGGCGAAGATGTCCCTCGACTGCGCCGCCGAGATGCGCACGGAGGCCGTCGTAGATGCAGCCTGCTGCTCCCGTGTGCGTACTGCCCGTACTGCTGGTGCAGTGCTCGTTCTACGAGGGGCACGAATTCGCACTCCGTGCTCCCGCGCCATGTCGAGCAGCTCCTGCAGGAGGCTTTCCCGTTTCTCATAGTTTTCCTCGGTTCCCGACCTACGAAAAGATGTCATGTATTGGTACACCGGTAGTTTTAGGCACCTTTTCTTAGCGTAAGCTACAGTTATGCAGTCACCGCACTCACCTGCGTAGGTTGGTCCGGTCGGCCGATGCGTACTGCCCGAGTAGCAGCTCCGTGCGGTCGCGCACAGCAGGGCCGTGAACGGCTGTTGAAGCAGCTCTTGCATCTTGGATGCTATTTCCGTCCACTCCATGGGGTCTTTGAAAGGATTTAAATTTCGAACGTAAGCTTTCCAAATCGATATGTATATTAAACCGAATCCGAGCTGTCCCGTTTGAGCCGTTCCGTGTGGATGCCATGTTGGAATGTGAGGTGTTCAAGTGGTTGTGTCCGAGCTGTCGCGATTCGGGAGGGAGACCGGAGGAGACGAGGGGTGTCGTTAACGAGGCCCCTCGGGCCTCGTTAACGACACGCAAAGCCCGCAAAACCCGCAACGCAAGTTTCCAAAACTTGCGGGCGCACGCAAAGCGCGCGGCTGCCGCTTACGTACTGCGCATGCGCTCTCGCGCCCCCGCAAGTTCCCTGCGTGCGCAGAGCTCCTGCGTGCGCTCAACTAAAACTGTCTATTCTTCGGCGTGCGGCCGCAGTGGCATAAACCGCGCGATGTCTGTGGCGCTTCGGTCATGTCCGTGGCCATTTCAGTGTTGCCAAGCGAAGAAATTGACAGCTAAACTTTTCAATGAATACCACGTATAAATGACCATTTGCAATATAGGCACTGTTATGCGCACTATTTACCCTCAGGTTTCCCTTTAGCGAGCAGTTTTAGATCGCTAGACATGTTACCGGAAGCAAGGACTGTTCTAAGCTCTTTGGAATTCCGTCTAGTCTTCCAGTCTAACCGAATCCCGAAAAAGAAGTGCCGTTATCCGCATTAAACCTTTCGAAATATAACTTAGCAGCGCCGATGCCACCTTCATCTGGCGCAGTAGCCGTCCTACAATGTTCGAGCGACTGCACGCCGCATACGTCCAAAGCACAGCGCCCTGCTCACCTAAACTCACCTGGACGTTACGCTCGCATCCACGGAAAGGGTAAGACGCAAAGAGATCAAGGGTGACGAGGGAAAAAAAAGAAATTACAACTCCGAACCCACCAGCTTTAGCGGAGCCGGCGGCGGCGGCAGCGATCAATAAGGAAAGGGATGATATTAAAAAGGAGAGAACCAAACGATGGTTGAAAGGCGAGCACGAAGTCCGAGACGCGCTCCGTATTCTTCTTTCCTTGTTCCACCATTTCGTCTCCCCTTGCCCTTTGCCTCCCCCGTTTTTGTTCCAGCCCCCTACTGGGTGCCCCGCCCCTTCTGATGACGTAGCGGAAAGGCGGGCGGCACGCGCCACGGCCGTCCGTCGCCCAGACGTGTTGCGGTCGCCGCCGCGTGGTTGCCCTGGAGGGGCTGTGCGTTCGAGTCGTTGCGCCACATCACGACGGGGCGCGTAAGGGAGCGCTGCATTCGCTTCTCCAGACGTCCCAAACACGGAAACGCTCGCGAGAAGCGCACGCGCGTAGTCCCCTTATGGAGTGACTCCTTCCTCCACTAGCACCTTCGGACGGATATAATCGGCGCACATCAAGGAGTTGTCAACCGGAGGACTTCGCTGTTTATAAGGGTACAGGGTGAACGTGCTGTAGAAGACTGTTTACTGAAGCAGTGAAGAAGGACTTGACGGCCTGGATCAAAGCAGCAATTGGGAGCGACTGGCGACGGCGGAAGCGCACGTCAGCCTCCACCATGGTGGCAGCCCAACAGCTGGGTGGCTGGTAAGTGCACGATTTACTTGGGCAATTAAAAGTTTACAGGGTACTTCAAAAGTTAGAAAATAATTATGCTGCCCGTTGAAGTTTCAAAAAACACCTTCCAGAGGCCGTTCACATAGACACTGAACTTAATGGCTATTTTACATTTTACCACATACATTATTTCATATTGTCTGCGTAAAAATATCTAGTTTTTCTTGCATTCGGTACCTCCTGGCAAGATATCGTGTGGATTGAAGACTTACTCAAATTATAACGGAAGATGAATGGCGGGCTTTTTAAAAACAAAATGCTGTTAACGGGCAGATGATCAGCCTGCATGTTATAGTACAAGAGCCGGAGGAGATCTCTTGAAGTTCAAACCCATGTATATATCAGTTCGTTAGTCTCTTGTTTCAATTAAGATGCATGACACTATTTGCCTGTAGACTTGTGCTCTTAACTGCGGGAGTTGGGGGATATACGCTTAGTAAAACAGCCCAAATAGTTGCAACCACGCAACACCGGCTCTATACACGTATACGGGGTGGCCGAATGTGTTAAACCGGTCTTATATCGCAATTTGTATTGTTGATGTGTTGTATACAGTGCACGACGTAGGTTTATTGCCGTGATTAAAAGAGAAGAAAAAAAGAATGTCGGCTGCACTTTGGCCATGGCTTAGGGCTATTCGCTGCGAGAAAAAGTGCATGTGCAGTATTCATTCGCTGTTGGCATGAACTGGCTTATTGCCATCGTTCTTGGCTCAGCCTCCCGGAGGCTAAAAAAGGGGAAAGCTGGTCTGCATCGCATTGCTCCCAATAAACTCACTTGGTACAAAACTGCGGTTTCAATAAAGATAGACTCTTGAATAGTGCAATGCAAAAGGAAAAAAGGACGCCCGCTTGAAACGAATGCCTGGTCAGAGGGGCAGTTTGTGCGATTCCTAGTAAAATACTTCTGGGCGGCAGATGTAGTAGAATTTATTGTACGCTGAAACTCTGATTCTCGGAACGGCGTGTGCGTCCGGAACGCTACACAAAGCAGACATAGGTGGCGCTGCTGGCGAACGCCCAAATCCGAACAGGAATCCGCGTAAAAATTCATGAGCTGCAAAAAACTGTATGCAGGGAAATTTGAAGGTAATTCTTGATATAAGTGGGGAGAAAGAGGCTGAAAAGAGGGAATTTCTGAACCCAGAAATAGGAATTTTGCCCCCTTGCACGGAACATCCCTGCTTCAGCTGTGCAGCGGTGATAGTGCCAAGTGGAGTGATAAAGTCCAGAGGGTCTCGACGGCTCTTTGTAGAGGGGAACTAAGAATTAATCAATTGTAGCGCCACGTTGAACCACATGGTGCTTGTGCGTGCCCCTACGGGCGGTTAACGTTCCACCCAGCACAACCAGCCGCACTTAAGAGCCACGACTTAGCCGGCATGTATTGATACTGGTGGCTCGGCTGGAACGTTACGCATGCAGCTAATGCCACTAATTACTGCTGGAAATGTGTTCAATAAATACTCGTTCGTCTCTGCGCCATGCCTAGGTCTACCGATGTAACAAGGTGCAGAAATGGTGAAGCTAACATGATTCTCATTCAGGTTAGCGTTTTCTTCCCGTGTTATAAGCAACACAAGTTATTCAGTTGGTTAGTTCGAGGAAATTCACTTGAAGTCGTTAGCGGCAGATATGAGGTATTTATCAACAACAAAGTTGAAATTCAGGGCTCATTTTCTGGTATAAAATTCTCCTATATAGTGTCAGGAGTAGTCGATGTATTGCGAAATCGAGAACATACAACCGAGGATGAACAAGCCCTAACAACACCAAAGCGCGACATTTCTAACAGTAAAAGCGACACCCCTGGAGCGGAACAGGAAAGTAATATGGAAGAAAAGAGGACACATTAGACGATAAGAAAGTTCCCTCCTTTACCTGCAACCATTGAGCACGCCCTCAGGTCACATGAAGAATACGAAATATAAAACCTCGCCCCGCCCTCCATCTTAGAGAAACACTTAGAGACAGCAAATGAGCTTCCTTGATCAGAGAGCAAACTCGATAGATAAACTTATAGTAGAAGTAAAGAAAAAGAGATGGACTTGGGCTGCCCACGTAGTTAGACGAATAGACATCAGGTGAACCACCATGCTACCAGAGTGGATTGCGAGCGACAAGTGTAGAAGAAAGCGAAGGTCAACAGCCCGATGGAGGAAGGAAATAGGGAAATTAGGGGCAAAGAATGTGCTCTAGCAACGCAGGACAGGAACGCTTGGTGTTCAGTGGGAAAGGCCTTCGTCCTGCAGTGAACCTGGATAGCCTGTTGAGGATGATGGTGATTACTGCATGCTGAGATGACAGAGGGGCGAGAGAGAAAATGATGTCTATCCTACGCCTTTTTTAGGGTAGCTACCGCGTGCTTGACCTGAGACTTGACAGAGCGCGTAAGATGGAAAGAAACGGTCGGTGCCAAGTTCCATGAAATGGCGGCCACGTCATCTCAGCAACAATGTGCTTCTCACGTAGATGGCAGCAGCACATCTCCCTCTTGCTGGGCTTCATTTTTTTTGGTTGTCGACTCGGTTAACTCTTCTGACACATTGGCAAGTTTGAAATATTCAGGTGCTAGAAGAAGGGTCAATAACAATATGTATAGTGGAAGTAGTTGGAAGTAGATACCAAGCGAGCGTGATGCCTATTGCAAGAAAGGAGAAGAAACATGCACAGACTATTGGACACTTTTCGACCCACGCAAAAGAGACTGTTGCATTTTCACACGTATAAAAAAAACAACTGTACATTTGAAAAAAGGGTCTCAGGTCATACATGATGGTCAGAGTACTGACAGAATTAGAAAGGTGACAATAGGGCCGGAGTATGCGCCCGCCAATCTCGAATCCTAAGAAACGACAATTTTGTTCCAGGCTCCGCTGTAAAGTGTTGGAGAGCTCTCGACCACACCATCCATAATGCTAGATGATAATTCAGTCGCGTCTTTTTTCTAGAATTGCCTCCGAATGCCACGATTTGAGCTCAACTGTGTTCAAAGCTTAACCACAAGCAGTCATTTAATTTACTGCTTGAAAAGGCTGGACACGTGCATTACGCCATCTAAAAGGGCGAGATTGAACTGTTATGTGCGCCATCCACCCTCGGAAGTCGTTAGAAGATCGAAACACGGGGTGGTTTAGAAGGTAAAGGACGGCCCACACCCCTACAATTGGTCAAAAGAGCCAAATTGAAGCACATAAGACCTGGTAGGGAAGTACGAATTACGTGGTAGAGAATTTCCATACAAAAGGTCTTGCGAGGAGATGAGACAGGGCGGGTGGGAAGTGCAATCCCAGGCGGTGGTGATGTGGCTGACTTGGGCTGCAAGCGGCAGTGACGGGTCTCCTCACAGCCGGGTCTCGTTGGCCCAGCACCTGGGCTGTGGTCTTTGCGACATCCGTGGCGTAAACCGAACCCCTACGTCTACAGGCACACGTGCGTGCTCGACGAAATACATTAGCATGAGGAAGGTGGTGAGAGAAATGAAAGTAAACAGATAAAAATGTCGTTCATGTTTGCTTGAAGATCGGTCTTGGAACTGATAGAGCAATAAGCAATTTTTGGCCGTCGCCTAAGTGTATGTCCTTCCAAACACATGGGAAGGGCCGATTTGGCATTTACATAACAGGAGTGCCTCTTTTTGCAATCAGTACCACGGCCGTTTGCAATGCGCAGCTCGAATTTGGAAGTAAAGATATTTTATTGCAATGATGACAATTTGGCACTTTGATTTTTTTACAGCACCAGGGGGATAAATTTGACGATAACATTCACGCCCTTTATTTTACCCTTACGCAGATTCGGAATGCCCAGACCTGTTCCTTTCGGACGAGCTGACCCTCCCCAAGCCAGTTCCCGTCATGGAGGTCGACAGTTTGGCGCTCGAGTCCTTCCTCGAGCTCAACTTTCCCTACGACCTCAACGTCTCCGCGCCCATCGACTATCCTACGTTCAGCGCAGTCGAACCAGCACTGCAGACAAAGACACTCACCCAGTCCCAGCAGACAAATGTCCCTCTTGATTCCAACACGATGCCGCAGCTCCAGGCCACGTCCAAAGCCGCTGCTATAAACATTGCTGGCGCAGTATCAAGCACAGCAACGTCCGGGGCACAGGCCTCACAAGTCGCGCGGCCTCCTAGCGGCCGTCCACAGCGGTCCTGCCGACATAACCCTGACTACAACTTGAGGCCAAGGTCCGTTCAAGCGCGCATAGAGACGGAGCAGAGACGAAGGCAGAAGCAGCAGCATCAGAGTTCAAGGAAGGAGCCCAAGCCCAAGCACAAGCCTCCGCCGTTGTCGAAGTACCGGAGGAAAACGGCTAACGCCCGCGAGCGCTGCCGCATGCAAGAGATCAACCGGGCGTTCGAAAAACTGCGGGCGGCAGTGCCGGCCCTTCGAGGAACTGTCGTCGAGGCCGAGAACTCTGGCGACATGAGCAAGCTTACAAAAATCAACACTCTCAGGCTCACCCTCACCTATATATCTGCGTTGACGCAAGTGTTGAGGGAAGCCGATGAGCGAGAAGAAAACGGGTCCGAAGTGGACTCGGTACGGAGCATCGATTCATTGGAATCTAGCCTCGACTTTGGGGATGACCCTCTTCTGATGCCTTCCGACCTGGTCGGTATGATTCTCGATTCCGACGGTGATAGCCTTCAGTTTAGCGACGCTTCTACGCCTTGAGCCTGGTACGAGCCGGGGCGAAGCCGGAACGAGTACACACCTTTCACCTTCCTACGAGCTGCAACCTGATACCGGGGCCTCCGCAATGCTGGCCTGTCGCCTCTGGGCTCGGACGCAAGGTTGCCAACGGAACGAAACGGGTCGTTAATACGAGCGCCGTCTCCTAAAGTGCCGTAAGCACTTCTAAGGTTCAGGTTGGGCTGTAGTGCTCTGTGCCTTGTTTCATTCCCAACATCGCTGGCCTACTTTCAAACCACGGTGTAGAATGGAAGACACTGCGTCGGAGAGACTCTTCGTCTTTAGAAGCGGGTTCTTCTGGAGCACGTTTGCCGTCGTGGTACTTATCCCAACGATAGATTAAGTTATGTAATTTTGAGAATGATTTGTGCACGAAGTTCGCCATGTGCTGCATGCGCAAGAAAATGTTTTCCGTATGCATGTTTACCGGTGCAAGAACCTTTGCCGTGACAGGAAACTCGTAGCTTTGCTTTTAAGCTAGTGGCAGTCAGTGCAGAGCTTATTGGTTCGCGTAAAACGTAAGCGAAATTACCGGAACTTATGCTTCACCTATCCCCAGTGAATGAGACGGCGTTCTGCCATCGCGGTAACTGCTCAAGAGGTGGAGTGGAGTTTTCGTATGTGCCATGATTCGTATGTGGCATGAAAAGTGTATAGCCGTTGTGAGCGCAGTCTAGTCAGCCTGAAGGGTCGGTCTTGCGGAAGGCAGCGGTTTGCAAAACACGTCCAGTTATAATGGGTAGACCAAAATACGATTTAATATGTCTTGGCAAACCGCGAATTACATGGCAGGAGGTTTTTCCAGCAGTGCAAATAACTATAAGTATGTTTACACGCTGTGGACTAGTTAACGACAAATAAACCAGATATTAATGCGAAATAGCCAGGCTATGTGGAATTTCGCTGATGGCGGTCTCCGACAGCGTGATATTACGTTTCGGGACTGACATCTTTTACGCGCTCTTTTATCGGTCTATAACTACCAAATACGATTTAATATGTCTTTTCAAACCGCGAATTACATGGCAGGAGGTTTTTCCAGCAGTGCGACTATCTATAAGTATGTTTGCACGCTGCGGACTTGTTAACGACAAATAAACCAGATATTATAGCGAAATAGCCAGGCTAGGTGGAATTTCGCTGATGGCTGTCTTCGACAGCGTGGTATTACGTTTCGGGACTGACATCTTTTACGCACTCTTTTATCGGTCTATAACTATCATATAGCTCATCCTGTTCAGCAATCTGAAGGCTTTGTTTGCTTCCGTTAAATTTTTTTCTTTTCCCGAAGCACGCCTGGAAACTTCGAATCTGGCAGCGCCCTAGAAAAGCAATGTAAAGTGATTGCAGCAACGCATAGTTCAGACGTTCATCACCATATTTACTCTAAATCCCCGAAACAGCAGCATGATCGAAGCGCCAGCATTTCAGGAATACGTAACGTTGCAATGCAGCCGCAACGAGTTTCTTTACCGATAACTGAATGGAATGGTCTGCGTATTTATGAATAACCTAAAGATTTTCGGACAACGAATTAGTTGCTAGACGGCCCGCATGCTCGTGCATTACGCGCTGGTCGTGTATTACACAAGTATCTCCCTTCTTTGCTTGGACATTCAGTACGTTTTGCAAGACGTTCTGCTATACCCTTTGCATTTTTTCAAACAGTGGGGCTTTTGTGCATTTTATTATATGTGTTTCTTGTATTACGGAATGAATGTAGCCGATAAGGTGTTTAAGTTGTGTGCAAGAGTTTCATTATACACTGTACACAGAAAGTGTTAGGGTTTGGCATGCAGGGGAGGGCGCATGCCTTTCACGTTGCCGAAACGTGAAGGCCCAATTTTGAGATTAAAGAACCGCATAGCCTGAGTGGGACCAAAATCAAAGTAAATTCATTCAGCTAAAGTGGATTGTTTTCTCTCGCATTTCAAACGGAGGCACAACGGTGCAAAACATATAAAACATAAAAGAATAAATGATGGGCACCTGAATCATCTTAGGGTACGAAGTGACCGAAGTATTACGATCGTCTGCAGGTTCAAATGGGCGCGAGCAGCTCGCACATATAGACAATTTCACTACGTGTACTTCGCACGCAGAATTCCTACCTTGCCTTACGGTTCAATATTCTTAACAATGGAAGAGGTAGTTCACGAAACACCGACCACAGGTGCGGTACTGGAAGGCGGTTTTTCTGTTGCAGGATAAAAAATGGAACGCCCCTGTTCCATGGTTTTAGTTGACGTAATAGATGCCCACAGGTGGCTTAATTTATGCGTAGCTCTTCACCATACGGCACGCCTAATAACGTGGGTGTAGCTTCGGAGCGCAAAATAATACTTGGGGTACTTCATTTTTACAAAAATTGTGTTGCCTCGCAGGCATTTAGGAATGTAAAACGAATGCTCCGGTGCGTTTGGGCACATAAATTTGCAAAGATATAAACTGCGGTATCGCTGCATTTGGCAGGTTAACAACGTCATGCAGTCTGGAAGCACTTTCAGGCACCCGCATTGGCCAGATACAGCACTGTGACAGAGGGTATTCAATGCCCGTCAGTGAGATAGCCATTTAACTTCCTTGAGAGTAACAAAAAGAAAGTGCTTTTGTTTTTCAAATTTCCAGAGTGGTGTCGAAGTTCGGTTTTTAGTTTTATACATGCGTGCCTGTGAAGCAAGTGACCTGTTCAAATGGCCCATGAAGCGGTGGTTACGCCGAGTGAGTGGATGATCGCGGGTTTTACAATGTGCGCAAGCTGAAAACCATCGTTGAGAACCGGGCACATAGCAATAAGCGTGGTGGCTGACATGCCCCGCTGCGAACCATGGATACCGCTGAGCTTCTGACAGAAAAGTGCCCATGCTTTATGTGAGCACGCACATATATGGTTTAACGGCCATTGGCGCCCTCACGAAAATATCCTGTCCGGTGATGTATATATTGTTGATGTGATTGTGCGCTTTCCTTTTTTTGTGTTAAGAGACGTTGCAAGAAAACGATGCAACGAAGTTTTCCTTGAATGCTTGTTCATATTTTTCTACAGAGGGAAACTTTTCCTCATTCTCATTTTGATTTGCCTATTTTGGAAATGAAAGAGCAATAAAGGATGTTTATAATAAACTGACTCGCCCGACCATGTCATCAATTTGTTAGTGGTTTATGCACATGGTGTCAAGGGGGATTACTTCAGGGGCCCGGGATACCTTCCGTCAAATGCCGTTGGGAGTCAAGCAGGTAGGTTGATACCGAAACTTGTCAAGAGGGGGTGCCACAGCCCCCCGCCTGATACGGAAACTAGTCATGAGATGGCGGCAAAGCTTCTCGGAATAGACAGTGGGTACAAAGAGCTGGTCTTTCTCGCCATGGACGCCGAATATTTAGCACAGTTCGAGGGAGAGCAGAAGCTTCTTAGAAAAAGAGAGTGACGCTGGAGGGCCAATTCATCCGTGCTACAACACGAAGCAGAATCCAACCGTTAACAAAGAGAAGAATATTCCCAGCACTATCCGGCACGAATAAGGCCTCAACAACAGTGAAGGAGAGCGAATCCTGCAGTTAAAGTTTCGAAAGCGTAAGCAAAACAGCAGAAAAGACCAAGTCAGGCAGGACTCCTTGCTCAGAAACAGTGAAGGAGAGCTAATCCTGCGGTTAAAGTTTAGAAAGCTTAAGCAGAACAGCAGAAAAGACCTTGTCAGGCAGGAGTCGAGGCTCAACAACAGTGAATGAGAGCGGTTAAAGTTTAGAAAGCTTAAGCAAAACAGCAGAAAAAACCTAGTAAGGCAGGAGTCAAGGCTCAAAAACAGTGAATGAAGGGGTTCAAGTTTAGAAAGATTAAACAAAACAGCAGAAAACACCTAGTCAGGCAGGACTCAAGGCTCAACAACAGTGAAGGAGAGTTAATCCTGCGGAAATATTTTAGAAAGCTTAAGCAAAACAGCAGAAAAGTCTAGTCAGGCACGACTCAAGGCTGTGCGTGTGCGTGTGCGTGTGTGTGTGTATGTGCGTGTGTATTTGTGTGTGTGTGTGTGTGTGTGTGTATTGTATCGAATGTATTAACCTGGCCCCTCGCTAATTGCCCTTTGGGACGATTATCGAGGTGTGTTTTTGCGATAGGACTTCTGTAAATGGGCGGCGTTTTACGGTTTTTGTACTTACCCTTCAACGCGACGGGTCAAAATGGTTTTTTAATAATAATATTCGTGTTTATTGATTCCATAAAAACAGAACACAAATGCGGGTCTGCCAAAGCCACAGTGGCTTGAAGGGCAGTTCCCGGCAGCACGTAACACGTCGCAAACCAACAAACAGGCAAAAGTTGCAAAAAAATGATAATTTAGACAAACTAAAAAAGAACAAGAAAAAAAAGAAAGCAGAACTGTTAAAGGCGATAGTGCAGTTCTATGAGACTGGTTTTAATTTTCCTTTGACTATTCATCGAAAAGAAGTCGTGTGGCAAAGAATTCAGGACCATCGGGACATAGTATTCGCGAACATGTTCCCCAAATCTAGTTCTAGTTCGTGGTAAAAGCAAATGATCGCGAGGGCGTAGATCCCGCACAGGAGTGTACGGCTGGCAAAATTGCAGAGACCAAATATACTCAACTACAATTCTTTGCTTGAACAACAAGGTAAAATCGGGAATGCGCAAAACATGAAAGACATCTTTGTTATCAAGATCTGGTGTACCATACAGAACGTGTTTGAATATCGAGCGTAAAATAGCATCCACCTTATTTTTCGAGAAATCAGAGCAAAAGTAAAAACAACAAATTCCGTACATTAATGTGGAATAGGCTAAGGCAAAAGCAATTTGCGTACGTACTGTTAACGAACAAAGTGATCTGAGCCTGTACATCAAACAGGCAGTTTTCCTCAGCTGAGAACATATAAAGGCCTGTGGGTATAATGGGTCTGGCTACGGGGCAACAAACGACCCCGGCTAGCTTCGTTAGAGACGTTGAGCGACGATGTCAGCTCGACGCCCGGAAATGACCCATCCAAAATGCCCCAGAGAGGTACGCGGCGTCCACAAGGGAGACGCCGCGACGGGTTCGACTCACCGACACAGGCGACGACAGGCTCCAAGGGGCCGGGACGAACCAGGGGGTTTATTGGCCGAGTCGTACAGTGCATAATAACGCCAAGGCCGGGTTAAGAACTACACTGTACCGACACGCGTCCGATCGGGGCCAAACAGCGCCCGACCGGCCGGCGCGGCGGGGAGGAGACGAGCCGGCCGGGGGCATGGAGCGCCCCGGTATCCAACTCCCTTCTCCTGGACGTGGGGCGGCGAGGGTGCGATACGATCCGCGGCCCCTCGCGTTCCCTATCCTCCATCCTCCATCTCCTTCCCGAGTCCCTGGAGTCAGGGAGACATCCAGAGAGCTCGCGAGAGAGCCGACCGAGCCCAGAGAGCAGAGTCCTGAGAGAGAGAGGCTCCGAAACGGGCGCGTCCGGTTTTAAGGCGCTGAGGAGAGGAGGCAGGTTCCCGGGCGAGGAGGAGCGACAGCGGCGGCGGGACAGTCGGTGCCCGCCGGCGCGTCGGCCCGCGAGGTTGACGTCACGTGCGCGGGAAAGCGCGCTCGTTCGAACATCGCGCTCGCGGGAGGAGGAAAGGGGATCAAGCGGATCCCCACATCCCCCCCTCCTCAAGACCCGAGCCCGGTCTGAAGGACCGGCTCGCCGACTGCAGGCACAGCACATACCCTACGGGTCCCCAGCCCAAGAAGTCCGCGAATGTCCGCACGTTGGAGTCCACGCCGACACACACACGCCCACACTTCGAAGACACGCCGTTCCAAAGTTCGACACGACGCCAGAGTAGTCGGCACGAGCAGGGGCCGTCTAGATGACTCGCCGGGACACCAGGGAGCCAGGCCCAAGACCGCCAGACCGCGGGGCAGGTTCACGCCGGACGCTCGAGCAACAGGCTCGAGGGTTGAAGCCGCCAGGCGTGGCTCGACCAGCTGCAGCAGGAGAGGGCCACCGGAGGTGGAAGGTAGCCGCAGCTGCAGGGTGCCGTACCGGCTGAAGGTCCCGAAGAAGCACCCAGGGCGCGCTCGCCGAAGGCACCAGGGAGAGGAGCCGCAGCGAGCGACGCCGCGCGAGGCATCGTGAGGGAGTGCCCCGAGAAAGCGCCGGAGCGCCCGAGCTGCAGAGGCGTGCCATGGCCATGGCGAGTGGCGACGTTGAAGCCGCCGGTCGGTGCAGGAGGCGTGTGGCAAGGGCGGTGTGTGGTGCGGCAACTGAAGAACACCGGGCTGGGGACCGAGCCAAGGTACAGTGCTGCAAAAGGGAGACGAGAGGCGAAACCCAAAACTACCTGCCGGGAACAGCGATAGGGGCGTGCAAAGGCTCGGGCCGAAAAAGCGGCCGTAACGCCGATGCCGCGAGAAACTGGGGAGAGCTAACGGCTGCGTAGTGCGTAACAGCGGTCGCACGGAAAGTAGCCGGCATTCCCCGTTTCGCTTCGTCGGCGGCCATCCTCCCCCCCTTCCAAAGCGTCGCTATCGGCGACGAAGGCCTGGAGGGAAGAATACTGGAACGAAGGGCGTGAGGCCCGCGTCGTTCCCTAGGCCGCCGATTGAGTGGCGTGCCCTTCTCCCGCGGTGTCTCTCCGACATCCGCCATGAGAGAGGGTCTACCTGGCGTGTCACGTGGGCTAATTGGGCCAATTCGTGGGCCCGTCGCCTGACGTGACGCGCTTCCGCCCGCCACAGAGAAGAGGGGGCAAACTCGCTGTCCAGCCGGGCGTCGCGAAGAAACCTCTCCGTGGCTGCGGCGTTGGCGCTCGCTGGCGCTCGGTAGGGTTGGTCATGGGGCGGAAACGTCGCCCCGCGCCAACGCTCCGCTCGGACGTGAGGACGCATGATCAGGCCCGCGGAAAAAGCCAAACGGGTGAATATCGCGGTCCTTTGTCCTCATCGCGCATGCCTAGCGCTTCCGCAGGGCGAAAATGTCGCCGATCCGCGAAGCAAACAGCGGCAGCCCGAAAGGAACCGACGACTACAGCTACCGGGGTGGAGTCCCCAAGTGTACGCCGCATTTTGCCGTGGTTGCGCCTCTCGATTGGGTGCATGAAGTGGGATAACTTGCGTGATCCGGACTTCGCGCTGTGGCATGCGCGGCACGAGCGAGAAGAGAAAAGCCTCCTCGCTGTGTGCGCGGCCGGACTATTTCGCAGAGTGACTCAACTTCGTAAAAGTCTTACGGTCGCTCGCTTATCCGGCCTGTCGCGAGTCGGGGAAGCCCAACGCGGCCTCCCTAGACTGCGGCAAATCGTCACCCTAGATGCGCCTCGCGGGGCATTATCGGGTGAGATTTTATCGGCAGAACTCCCATCCGCTCCTTGCAAGCACGGGTCCGAGGCAAAAAATAAAAAACGCGCTTGCAGCAGCCTCGCTGCATAGCGCACGGGACCTACCGCAACACCAGCGGTCATCAGCCTCCGGCGACAGCGTCGCCCGCTCCATCTCGGAGCGCGACTCACACAGAGCCAAACGACGTACTATTTACATATTTACAAAGCGGACCTTCCTGCTGCGTTCGGAGGAGGTTTGTTCTGCCAAAGGCGATGCCGGCGGACATGTGGTCCCCGGGTGCGCCTCTCGTCTGGGGATTGCCATATTCCTGGCTGCGTTCCCTTCGACGATCGCACCGACGAACACATTCGAGCACGTGGTCGCATGTTCCGTCAGGTGCGGCGCGCGTCAGGAACTCCGGGTTAGCGACGGGGGCTAATATCCGCCGCCACGTTCGCGTTTCCCTTCCTTTAGCGCAACGGCAAGAGCGAGGATAGTGGAGATCAACTCGCTACATGCTTGGCCAGGTCGTGGAGCGGCACAACTTCGTAAAGTCTTGCGGCCACTCGCCCAGCCGCCCGCGAGTCACGGAAGTATCGTACACCTTCCTCAAACTGCGGGTGCTCACCACCGTGAAACTCTCAGGGGGAATTTCCTTCGGTGGGATAAACTTCAGCGAGAGACATTGACCATGTAGCAGATACGAATCCGAGAAATAAAAAAAAACGCGCCTGCAGCAGTACAAGCTGCAAAGCGCTCGAGGCTAACCACAATACAAGCGGTTAGTAGCCTCCGGCGACCGCGTCGCCCGCTCACACAGAGCACGACTCACACAGAGCCAGTTAAAATCATATTTACAGCGCGGATCGTTCTGATCACCGGGCACCTGCTCGTCTCTGCTGGATGCAATACCGGCTGACAATGGGTCTGCTCGGTATGCGATATCGCCCGGGAATTGCAACGTTTGCACGCTTAATGCATTCCCTTCGGGGCTCGCACCAACTGGCCGGCGTTCAGCACGTGGCTACGGGGTCAGTCGGGCGCTAGGCGCGTTAGGAACGTTCAAGCGGCCACGGGGGCTCACGTAATGTGTCCGCCACCACGTGGTGCTACCGCTCCCATTGCGCGCGGTGACGTTTTCACGGGCGCAGCTTATATGGCCAGCACGCGTGGTTCGCGTATCCGCTTAAGCCAGCTGAATGCCACGTGGTCCGTCTCCACTACGAACGAACTTTTGTCGACGAAACGGTAAAACTCGTTCAGAACGTGTGGCCCGATCTCTAAGTAGTCCGTAGCACTACGCGGCGAGCGGGCCGCCGTGCTTTGGAAACACGAGATCGTAAAGCGAGCTATGCCTGGGAAACAGAGTGCTCCCCAGTGGGCCTAGCTGCGGACTCAGCGCACTGCATCTCACGCGCGCCGGGCAAGATCGACAACAAAGCGTCGTACAATGCCTGCGCGGGGATGTGCTATGCGGTCCCGGCCGTGTCGTGGAGGCAAAATGCGCTCTTTTGCGACAGGGCCTTGGCGTCCGCGCGTGCGATGATGCACTCGGTAGGACGAATGCGCGTTATCGTCGTCGGAGCAGGATGCTCCCCGACGAGGCGCAAGGGGCTCCTTGGCGAAACGCAAACTTGGCCACAAAAGCCGTTTGTCGTCTGCACGTGGAGATACATTGGCCGCAGGCTAACGTCGTCCGAGCAAGAGGTGTTCTCGTTTCCGACGTAGCGAGCGTATGGCTCTGCTCCAGGTTCATATCGTACGTCAAGTTCGCAGGCTCGGGATCGCCACTACGTTGAGTCGTACAGAACACAGGAGGTGCTGGCGCGGGTCGGGCGATAACTGCCTCGATCCGCGGACAGCGGTGAGCGGCGGGAGCACGTTACGCCGAAGCGTCGTGCTCGGAAGCCGAACCGCTCACCTCACAGTAAATCGCACAGGGACTAAGGCCAAGGGCCTGCTCCGTCGCGCAGTGTCGATACCGTGTTGGGCGCCAATGTGGGTATAATGGGTCTGGCTACGGGGCAACAAACGACCCCGGCTAGCTTCGTTAGAGACGTTGAGCGACGATGTCAGCTCGACGCCCGGAAATGACCCATCCAAAATGCCCCAGAGAGGTACGCGGCGTCCACAAGGGAGACGCCGCGACGGGTTCGACTCACCGACACAGGCGACGACAGGCTCCAAGGGGCCGGGACGAACCAGGGGGTTTATTGGCCGAGTCGTACAGTGCATAATAACGCCAAGGCCGGGTTAAGAACTACACTGTACCGACACGCGTCCGATCGGGGCCAAACAGCGCCCGACCGGCCGGCGCGGCGGGGAGGAGACGAGCCGGCCGGGGGCATGGAGCGCCCCGGTATCCAACTCCCTTCTCCTGGACGTGGGGCGGCGAGGGTGCGATACGATCCGCGGCCCCTCGCGTTCCCTATCCTCCATCCTCCATCTCCTTCCCGAGTCCCTGGAGTCAGGGAGACATCCAGAGAGCTCGCGAGAGAGCCGACCGAGCCCAGAGAGCAGAGTCCTGAGAGAGAGAGGCTCCGAAACGGGCGCGTCCGGTTTTAAGGCGCTGAGGAGAGGAGGCAGGTTCCCGGGCGAGGAGGAGCGACAGCGGCGGCGGGACAGTCGGTGCCCGCCGGCGCGTCGGCCCGCGAGGTTGACGTCACGTGCGCGGGAAAGCGCGCTCGTTCGAACATCGCGCTCGCGGGAGGAGGAAAGGGGATCAAGCGGATCCCCACAGGCCAGATGCGTATTCCAAGACATGTTATAATAAAAAAATATGCCCAAGTATTTAACAGAGTCCACTGGCAAAATAGGAGTGCATTTGCAGTTCGAACAACCAGGGACATGCAAAAAAATTGATGTGACATTCGGTATTGCCTTTAAACTATTATGAAAGCAAACAAATTGAGTTTTTTTGTATTGATTCGAATTTCGTTGCTGCTAAACCACTTCATTATCTATTCACAATCATGTTGCAGATTCCCAACGGCAAGATAGAAGGCACTATGCCTAGAAACAAGCAGAGCGTCATCGGCGTACTGAAATACCCGGGAATGAAGTACACAGTTGAAATATCATTAACATATAAGTCAAAAAGCAATGGTGCCAAGATATACCCTTGTGGAACGCCAGCGTGCAGTACTTGTAGGGAGCTTGTAATTTTACCCAATACGACATTCTGTCGGCGGTTACGAATGTAATTTTCTAATAGCGACAGAAAGGCATACGCAAACCATATTGGTGCAGTTTGTCAGGCATTACATCGTGATTTACAGAATCAAATGCTTTCGATGCATCAAGAAACACCGAACAGGCAAACTCATTGTGATCAATGGCATTATTAAGTACATCCGAAAGGTCATCCAATGCTTTTTGTGTACCCCTTCCAGCAATGAAACCATATTGGTTGGACGAAAGAATGTCGTGTTTTTCGATAAAGGAAGTCATTGTAAAAACTAAATGTTTTTCTAGTACGAGGGCAATTGTTGGCAAAATTGATATACCTCGGTAGCTATTGACACAAATTTTTACGCCTTTCTTGTAAAGAGGTTTAACGAGAGCCCTTTTTAAACCTTGTGGCACAATTTGGGTTGCAATAATATTGTTGATGATGGCAAGAATTACACATTTACGTTCATCAAAATGCTTACAAAGTAATTCAACTGATACACCATCCAAACCTGGTGATTTGCCCTGGTGAAATCCAGATAAGATATACCTTAAACCTTCCTCGGTCCATGGGGGAACAAACGCAGAATCTTTGACAGAACTAGTACTTTGAATCTTCTGATTACTACTAATGGCTTGACCAGCAGCGGAAAAAAAAAACAGTTCAACTCATTAGCGAGGGTAAGTGATGCCGTGCCAAAGTTTTGGGCAATTATATCAGAGGCATGTTTAGCTGTTTTGCCCCGCAACCGATTAATGGTAGACCATGTTTTGGCCGGTCTATTTTGGGAATCGCTGTATACGCTGTGAAAATATTTTCTTTTTTCAGAGCGAAGCACAGCATTCTTTTTGTTACGGGCTGATTTAAATTGTGCTCTTAAATGGTCATTTTTAGGTGAGCGTCTGCAACGGGCCCAGGCCCATTCTCTTTCTAATATTGCTGCAAGCACCGAAGAACTGATCCAAGGACAATCACTGTTCTTTTCGAAGCTTCCAGGATCGTAGTTAACTGGGAAACAAAACAGTCATAAAGATCGCTCGGAGGAGTAGAAGCAAGCAAAAGGTTCCAGTCAAAATTTGCTACTGTCAAGTCCACTTGTCGTTTATCTGTAATTACTATGGAGTGGGATTTCTGCGCATTCGATACGGCATTGTTAGAATCACTGAATACCCGGCACCCGACGAAAAAGTGATCGGTCATTTTCTGTTCAATAATGAAAGAAACCAGTTTCTTATGTTCGAAGCGGACATTCACATGATCAATGCATGATGACACTATCTTGTCACCTCGAAGCTCGACACGGGTTGGACTATTTATCGCAGCTTCAATTCCTTTATCTGCAAAGTGTTTAAATGATCAACAACCAATGGTTGCTTATTTTTTATTGTGTTGATATTTACCTTCCCCACCATGCAAAAGTAACCGGAGGGAATGCGTATGTCATTTATTTCTTTGATAAAGCGTCGAGTGTTTAGGTTAGGGGGCCGATAGATTGCAAGCAATCTGATATCTGACGTTTCATTGTGAACATAAATCATGAGGGATTCAGCGGTCACGAGCGAAAAATCGAGCTGATCAGAAGCCCAGTTATTCTTCACGAACACTGCGATGCCGCCCTCTGCCTCATTGCTACGCGTGCGAAAAAAACTAGAATAGCCTGCTAACGAAAATGGGTGGGTTATGTTCTCCACAACGTTTATTTCTGCTAGTACGAAACCATCAAGTGCATCTTTCAAATTGTAAACAATACAGGAAAATTGGTCCCAGTGCTTACGTACACTTCGAATGTTAACATGAATACATGTAAAAAAAACCTAGAGTGGTTGACAGGAAAGCATTATAAAAAACCGAGAAATCTTTAAATAAAAGAAAGTCTGATGCCATGAAAGAATCTGGTACGTAGGATTACTCATCTCCTTTAAGCCAGCTGTGTAAGGCGAATTGCAGGCGACACGCGAATAGAAGGATCACCCTCCCTCTTCTTGAGGCACGTGTGGCCGTTTTTTACCCAAACGAACTTATAGGATTTGTCCTTCGCCGCCGTACGCGCAACCCAGTACAGCTCCCTGTTTTTCTTCGCCAAGTTTTCCGAGAAAAACACAACTGGAAGCTCACCGTTCTTAGCACATTCTCTGAGTTTTGAACGCTTATCCAACCAGAGGTTCCTAACTTTGACCGAAGTGAACCTAACCAAAACAGGTGCCGGCTTATTTCGAAGAGAGGCTAGTACCTTGGTGTGCCCGCCGCTTTGCAGCGACGAGCTGTAATGCAGAGACCACCCACGGTGAGAAAGAATCCGGCTCGAGGAGGACCCACGAGACCGGTCTGCCCAACCAGATGCCATGTACCGGGCATCTGGGATGGGTAAGGCGGGAGCACAAGACTCTCGGAAAAAAAAAAGATACGCTTACCTGAATGGAAATGGGTGGAAGCCTCAGCCAACGTCATTGTTGGTTGTTTGGGGTGCGGGGGTCAAAATCGTGGAGGTGGGGGCTGCCCGAAGCGCCAGCACTGCCCACCGGAATCCCACCTGCCAAATCGCAGGGACAGGGCGAACCCACCGTCTCCTACTCGGGACACGCAAAATGGAACGCGCTCCCTGTACTGCTGCGCAAAGGGCGACTAGCAGTTGAGGACTTGCCTCCAGCAGAGTTCCCAGTGCGCGCGCAGTACCCGAGTAGCCTGACGCGTCCACGGGGGCATAGTGTGTAATACAGATAACCACCCATCCGTAGTGTTCAGGACCGAGAAACCACTCGCGGACTCTGTCATATCCGACGAGCAACTGGTCTAGGGTGACATTACCCCTAACGGAGACCTCCGGCCGATTGCTCACCGGGGTCCCGGATGGGGTAGAGGTCAGCCCTGACACAGTTTGTGCATGAGCCGCTAGGTGGGTAGGTCGAGTCCGTGGCCACCCCAGCTAGGCAGAAGTGGTTGGCAAATCCGGGATTACACGCACCCCTGGTGTGTGGTGGTTGGACGGCGGGCTGAGTTGGCCCAGCACTCCTGAAACTCTGAAAACCCTTGGTTCCACCACACGGCCGTTGAGGCCAGTTGCCGCGCACCCCTTTAGCCGTCGGGCTCGGGAGCCGGACGTTTCCCGTGGGACACCCCATGGAGGCGGGTGCGGGCAGGGGGAATGTACGCCCACTCCTACTACTCCCCCCGGAGCAGATGGTCAATGATGGTCACCGGAGCAGATGGTCACCGGAAGAAAAAGGGTGCCAAGCTTATCAGCAAAATTTGTTGTAACCGCTGTCGTGTTACTACACGCCATCGGTTATGACGTTTTTAAATTGCTTTACCGCCTGGAAGTTTCTTACACAAGGCCCTCGTGTTCATAAGAAGTCTATAATTATATTGAGTGGAATAGAACAAGCTTATGAACGACACCCAAATAATCATTTTAAACATGCCGGTCATTCTTGTTGCTCTCACCTGGCCCAGGGCCGAGAATGCTAAATGGTCAAGGGGAGCGTTATTTATCAGGTAGACACGAAACATCCCTTTCGGTTGACATATTAGCATTACTCTTCCCAAGATTGCATTGTAAGCAGGGCGAAATATAATCGCGTGGCAACGTATTAGGGGGAAATTAGGGCGCGCAACTGACATACGACAGCTGGAGCCTTATCTAGTTATTGCGATACCGTGAAATGGCTGTCACGGGAAGGGGTAGATAAGTGTGAGTAAATGAGAAAGAGACAGGAAGAAAAACGGAAAACTCACCTTAAATTATTTTGTGTCTGTGTACGGGAGCAGAATGTCAGCTTTGTTATCTGTTGTCGGCCGTAGTTCCTACCTGTATTCTAAATTCCGAGCCTCCTCAGCTTCGCTAGTTCTCCCCATGCACAACGTGGAAGGGCTTATAGCCTTTTTTTCTTTTACAAATCGTGAGCTTCTAGCATGTTTTTGAAGCTTGCTTGACCATGGAGTTCTTCGTTGTTCACCTATGATCATGCTGTTAATTTTGTATATGTAGCTTATGCTTTCGTGGTCCTTGTGTTCAGAATACCTCAAAGGGACCCTGAAACACTTTTTCCAACTTTTTTTTTGAAATCTTAAATGCTTGCAGAGCGTAGTCACCCAACACACTCAGTACTTAAATTTGGGGGCCGCAAAGTACCTCAGACAAATATTACTGCTCTATGGCCATCAGATAACTTGTAAACTCACTCCAAATATTTTTCTCTCTTTCCAGGTCTTCACGTTCTTCGACGGCTCGAATTACGTCCCTAAGGCCATGTTGCGGCTGTTGGCCGGTTTTCCTTCAGTTGCAGCAATGAACGCTTTTCGATAGCAACTTGAAAAAAAAAAAAGCCACAAAAACAAAGCAGAAATTGAAGGGGTATCTGGTGAGAGGATCAAATCACTCAGTGCCGCTCCGTGTTGGCGATAACTATAGCTTTCACAGTGGTTCCAGGCGCGAAGGAAAGAGTGAAAGCGCTTATTGAAAGTGTTGCAGACTCCCTTTAACATCGTCAGACTGACTTTCTTCATAATCGTTAAGATTGACCTGGCTATAAAAGAAAAAGAAAAATTGCGAATAAAATATTACACTCGGTCTCCTGTGACGACTCGACACTTACCGCTATTAATAATTGTCACTCATCCCAGACGATCTTTTATTATAGCCATTCTATCAACTTTCAAATCTCTAGAAAAATATGACGGAAAAGAAGAACGCGCATAATAAAGTAACGATGGAAGAAATAGAGAAGAAACGTAGTGGGTGCTGGTCATAAGCAATACAAACATGTCTCAGAACTGCTCCTAATACATGCCAAACTCATCGCAGTGAAGGAAACTGCCACGATCAATGTCCCCTTCCGGAGCGCTAAGAAAGCTTAAGTTTTTTAAACCCCACCCGCCATGACCCCCAATGCAAAGAAACTGCTGTTTATGTATCTTTCCTATAGAAACTTCTTGCATATAATCTCGCATTCCCTGCACTCGAAACACTTCAGTGCGCAGGAACCTCCGGCTGCCATTCCTCAACCAGTTTAACTAACCTTTCGCTGAAACTCGTACAACAAATAAAAGAGACATCAAAGAATAGCGTGCTCACAAGCTCCCTTTTCTACCACTCTGACAGTGTGAGAGTTTGGCCGCACCCCACCGCTTCCCCCTCGTCAGTTCCTTCGAGACCATCAATGTCCGTATAGCCTCCTTTAATCAGGAAGGCGAGCCAAACCCCGAAAATAACTCCGCCGCACCCCTGTAAAAGCCCTTCGTGCACCCGCGTTGGAATTACCCCAGGCGGCAACAAAATCCGTTTCTTGCATGCTGCGAGGATATAACATGTTGTAACTGATACTTCGACATGTAACAGATCCTCGCACTCCTGTGTGTTCTCGTTAATCTCCGGCGGGAGTTATCTTGTTTCTTTTTAAGCGAGCTGGAAACTCAAGTGGGGCTCCTATTCCCGTTTACTTTCTTTTGTGAGCGTATCCCTCTCGCACTTCTAAATCAACCGGAGTGGACACATTTCACCAGCGTTGTTTCAAGTCAGCAGGAAGCAGCGATGCCACGGCGAGGTCAAGGAATCAGCATGTGGTCCTTGATGCACGAAGCCACTTACGTTCATCGAGATTTAGAGCGCTTGGGTTTCTGAGATGCCGATCTACTGCTGCTGAAGGCGAGAAAGCCGATCCCTCAGTGTTTCTGCGACGTTGCGGTCAGCCTACAATGTACGCAAAGTCGTTACCAAAGTGTGGCTTCTAGTCCTGTTGTATCTCCTTGGCGCTGCTTTAGGAGAGGATTAGTTTTGTATAGCGTGAATAGTTTACAGCGTGTTTTTTTAGCTCCCTGATGGCCGTTTGCATGTACCATTATGGCTTGTGTCTCACGTGACCGAAAGGTGTTAGGCTAAAATCGTGGTTATTGTGACGGGTGCGCGAAAGCCTTGCTGTAACCGCGGCAATGTGATGGACAGCGATGGTCGGGGGACGCTGGGAAGCAGTAAAAGGAAGCTTGGATGTGGACAATCCATCGCGCCGCAATTACTTTCAAAAAAATTGATTGATTGATTGATTGATTGATTGATTGATTGATTGATTGATTGATTGATTGATTGATTGATTGATTGATTGATTGATTGATTGATTGATTGTAGAAAAAAGGCGAAATGAATAAGGTGGAAAATGGTGAGAAGTGACAGAGGCGATAAGATCAAAAGAGCTTACAAATTGCTTATACACCGTATTCGAATAAGGTCTTTAGTCCACCTAACGCACACCGAGGGCACTATAGGTACTGTCCCGTTTGTGTCCCTTACTTTGAGTTGACAGGAGACATGGGAGAAGGGGCCGTCATTCGCGGATCAGACACCGAAAGAGATACCGCTGTTAAACAAAAATGGAAACTTTCTTCGACCAGCGAGATGTAACCAAGACCTGTGCCAGTGTTGTGGAAGATTGTTCGGCAGGGCATGGGAAGCGATGAGTTCATCAGAGCAACGTGAGTGCATGACCATGTTTAATGGAAAAGGTTAGGGTAAAAGATTTTGGAGCCTTGGCTCCCTTTTCTTTTATTGTACTAACTTTAATTTTTCGTTTTAGTTTTTTAATTTAACCTGCTATAGCTCTGCTGGTGCGGGTTGTTCCCGGTTTTATAAATTTGCTCTTATTTACAGAGAACGCAAATTTCTAACGTGTGGTCAATGAAAGAAACTTTTGCGGAGAGTGTTAAACAGTAATGATTCCGTTTATGAGTGATATCCGTATGAGTTTGGGATATCGATATGTGTGTGTGTGGGAGTGCGTTTGTGTGTGCGCGTGTGAATGTGTGAGTTTGTGACAGACAGACAGACAGACAGACAGACAGACAGACAGACAGACGTGTGCATAGGGGATTCGATTCAGTCAGAAATATCTTACTGCGTAACCTCGCTTGCTTGTTTGTGAAAAGGTGATTAGTGACGTGAAAAGGAAGGTAGCTGGGGAGAAGGGTGGCAAGCAGGGCACAGGGAGGACAGAACTCGGAAGAAAATGGTTAAGTAGAATTGTGGAGGGAGATTGGAGGGGGATATGAGGACGTGAAAAAGGGAGGTGAATCGGCATTGTCAAGGGAACGGCGTGACGTATATCATATAAGAGGAGCAAGAAAGGGAAAAAAGAAAACAACAGGAGAGCACGAGAGGCATAAGAGAGGGAGCGTGAAGCACCAAAGGGAAGGGATGTAGAGAATATGAGCGGGAGATGAGAGATTAAGGAAAGGGAGGGAAGGAGTATGAGAAAGTTTGTGTGAGGGAAAGCAGGACCGAAAGGGAAGTTAATACGAAGAGGAATAGAGAAGAGGACAAGAGCACAAGGAGGAATAATGTCGAAGGGGATGAGGGGGGAAAAGGTGGAAAGTATAGGAAAAGAGCCAGGACAAAGCTCACGAAAATAGGAGGAGGGGGATGCTGGGTTTGAGTCAGACATAGCAAAACAAGGAGAGAAGATGGACGGAGGGGAAATAAATGTTGGGAGTGACCAGGAGAAAAAGAGCGTGAGAAGTGCCAGGGTAAAAGAATGCGGCTGCTAGGTCAGGTCGCAGCAGCGGTAGAAACACCATCTTTTTTGTTGTCATTATTCTAATTTGAAGGGAAGCAACTAAGTCGTCTTGACATTATTTAGTGAGGCCAATTACCGTCACTAAGAGAGGGAGGGAGGAAAGGAACAGAAATGCGTTGTCGAGTATTTGGTGTTTTGCGGGAAGAGAGAGTTATTCAGAATAGGCAAGCACATTCAGTTAATCACCAACCTTGACTGAGCCGCGTGGTTCCTTCAGCGAAGGTCCGCTAGGTCCCTATCCTGGAAACGGACTAGCTTACTGTGCAGAAAAAATAGGAAAGGCGCACTAGACGAAACTCAATGCCGAATCCACATGCAGGAAGTGCAGAACTTACTTCTGTCAACTCACTTGGCCTTGCTCTTTTTCACGCAATGTCTGGCTTTATGCATCGCCGACAAACCATCAAATCAGGTCCAGGAATATGCACAGGCTATCTGAGAACGCAAGCAAATTGTTTCTTTGATGCAGTATTGATTGCATATTGAGATGAAGCACCCAATTACGGAAAGCCTTGATGCTTCCCTTATCACCATTACATTCCGATACAAAGAGCAATTGCCCCTATTAGTATAGGGGGAAGGAAATGCACATCCCAAAACACCTACATTAGTGAGGGTACAAGAGCCGGATATTTTCCAAGCCTATCCGCGATAGAGGCGAGTTGAGCAACAAACATCAAATGGGAAGAGATGAGGGGCGACTAGTGGGCACACGGGGCGGGGGGGAGAGGGGGGGAGATACGAAGCAGTTCCGACGGCAATTCAGCGAGTGTTCAATAGGGGCTGCAATTTCTCCCTCACTCTGCGCAAATATTTGCAACGGGCAGGTCATAAAAAGCCAAAACACGAGAACGTAGCGAGTGCAGACTACGTTGTGGGCCAAAGGAGCCCGATGTATAAACGATACCATGTCTCTCTACATGGTTAGCAGCAAGAGTAAAATATTTGTACTACACAATCCACGCTTAAGAGGCCAATTCTGTTGAACGAGGGCGCTGAGGAAGCAAGAACAAGCAGCACCTGAACGGTTCGTCTATGCCTCACAGAAGGAGGTACTGCGTTGGGCGCTGGGCCGTCCAGAATGCGGGTTCCTAAACCGCTTCAGAAAGAGAGAAAAAAAACGAGAAAAAGAGCGAGAGGAGGCTCCAAATAGCCAATAGCGCAGAACGGCGGCTTATAATCGCGTTGCGGTGCCTATGCAACACCACTGGGCAACAGGGGTCCTTCACGAAGACGTGAAGTTTTCGGCACGCCGAGGCTGCTTCCAGAGCCGCTTTTGCTCGGCTTTGTAGATGCTCTGCGCCTATTTGTAAACACTAAATGGAGCGTCGCCGAGGCGTTTCGTATCGTCCCCTAATTCCAGCCTTTGCAGAGCGCGCGCGGTGTTGGCCAAGAGAGTGGCTGATTACATAGGAGGCGGCTACTTTGCTGCGATGGAAGAGAAATCGCCACGGAAAGGGCCCAGCGGTGCCGATATCGTTGCGTAATCGTCTATGAATGCGTGCAGCGTGATGTGCCTATAGGCTGCCTATTTGATTGCGCCGCCTCGTTAAACTGTTTGTTCTCTTCTTATACGGTAACACTCCACACCCCCCCATCGTATCTGTGCCTTCCTCCTTGATATAGAGCCCTATGAAAATGCATTTTTTGGGTCTTGGCAAATCGCGTCCGTACTTCGCCTCGCGCGACAATTTCGGCTGTCGACTTTACCTAATGACAGGCGAGGCAAAAAACGTTATAAGCAAGTATAAAACGTAAAGTAAATGCGAACGGGAAAACGACGCGGTTGCCTAATTACGGTAGTTCCTTGGGCGGCTGCGGGGAGCGGTGACACTCCGAGGGTGACACTAGGGCATACCCGATGGTTACCGAATACCCGGCGGTCCTTCCACGGTTGAGAAAGTGCGCAAACGTCTGCCGGCGGGTCTGGTGCCGAGTGTCGCTAGTGGGATGCTGGCGCCACTGTGGCAGCGTCTGCGGTGGGACTGCCGTAATATATAAAAAAATATATATTTTTGTGCGTAAAGTATATAATAAACAGAGACGGTTTTGCTCCACCCTGGCGTGGTAAAGTGGGGATCCACACTCCCTTTCCCGTCGCCCTTTCCGCACAGCCAATAAATGATGAGAACCACGGTCCTCGGAAGAGATTGAGGAAGTTATTATTAGAATTAAGGTGCATAGCACGGTTTTTCTAAGCTGGTTTTGGGCGCTGTTTGAAGCATAAAAACACCACCTCCCTAGTTTACTTTAAATAGGCCTACATAACCGAACTTTGTATACAGTGCTCATGATGGCCAGAGCAGACGAAAACACGGGACAGGTAGAGAGGGGACGGCATGGGCGTTTGCGTCGTCCCCTCTCCTGCTGACGTGCGGCCACTGAAAGCCCAGAAGGCACATACGGACAAATGCGTATGAATGCAGCCCGAAACGTTGACGCCATTGACCTCTACAGAATCATGACTCCAGACTATGCCTTTTTCATCGCTTTTATCATTCCATACACCTAAACCAGGCTTTCATTCCTGCTCATCGCCTTTCATGTCGACTAAGCCATTCGAAAGCTGTTTATCCTGCTCGTGCGCATACTGCCGCACACCATTCTTCATTTTTTCTTCAAACATCTAGGGACTGGAATGATCTGCCTTCTGACGCCGTGCACCACTCCTGCATCACTCATTTCAAAGAAGCCATCGCACAAATCATCCTTCAGTGACTTGTTTACCCCCTCATGTAACGCCCTTAACGGGGCCTTTGAGGTATAATAAATAAATAAATAAATAAATAAATAAATACTTTGGAACATTACCAAAGGCTGCTTCGCATGTCACCAGTCACCGCCGATAACTTGGGCTATGCTAGTGCGGAGTGCGGCGAGCATTTTTGGAAATCCACCATGGGTGAGGATATTTTTCACTCTCTCCAAACCATGCAGTTTCTTTGGTCCGTAGAGAAAAGCTCTCGTGGATATGGGGGGGGGGGAGGTGGGGGCGGGTTCTCGTTTGCTTACCTTTATTTCGCCTTTTTGAATTTACTTGCCACTATGAGGGTGCAATGCCCTCTTTAGATACCGTGTTTCTGGGGATAGGTAAGGGCGAAACTTTGGTTTGTTTGTCTGTCTGTCTGTCTGTCTGTCTGTCTGTCTGTCTGTCTGTCTGTCTGTCTGTCTGTCTGTGTTTCGTTCTGTCTGTCTGACTGTTCAGCGAAGCAGGGAATTGTTACTGTTAAGTCTGCTCGCTAGTGGGTCCCAAACTCCCTAGAAATTACGTCACTGTTTGCCCACCAGCATTGATCAATCAGCCACTTCCCGAAGGGCGCCGTGGGTCTCGGATGAATCACGTGACTCGCACGTTCGTCGCTGACCCATGACCAACAAAGTACCAGTGAACCACCACAGGCACACTAGCGCGATAGTCATCTGTTGGGGACACCAGTGCACCACCAGCTGTCCAAAGATGGGTAACCAGTTGGTCACGTAACCCGCGGGGTGGGAAGAGCTGGATAGGAAGATTGAAGGACAACGGGAAAATATACACAGAGTAGGGAAGAGAGCGGCTGGAGAGGGGAGTGTGGCGGGAGGGAAGAGGGAGAAAGGGAATGAGACAGGGGAAAACGGGAAGAGAAGAGGAAAGGATGTGAAGTGCAATGAGAAGAAGAGGAGTGCTAGGGCGACTTTGCAGAAGTTAAGTAGGAGGAGAGGAGTGCTGGGAGAAGAGAGGAAGGTGAAAATCGGGATTTTAGTTGAGGAGTTGGATGTTTTAGTGAGACAATCACATGAGGAGTACGGGAGAAGATAAGAGGACGGGAAAATCAGGGTCAGGTTGTTGTGCTGATTTTTGTATATACGTCACAGGAAGGAGGTGAAAAAGAGGAAGGAGGACATGAGAGAATAAAAATGTGATTTTCAGGATGGAGAAAAGAGGAGAAGGAGGAGGTGGAAGACGAAGAGAAGGAGGAGGAGGAGAAGAAGCAGGAGGAGGAATAATTTGGGCAGCGTGACAGAACAACTATCATTTTGTGGCGCAATTTGCAGAGAAGAGGGTAGATACTGCGGCTATTGTTTTAATAACGTAACTAATACTGTCTTCTAAAGTTACGAAACACAAAACGTCGCAACTTTTTCAATAGTTCATCTTTATCAGTCACTCCGCGATTATTTCAAAATCTACCCAGCGCATAGTCGTGCACTAAAGCGGCGACTCAAAGGGCTGAAGGGAAAGCTATCTGCGATTGTGCTGTGTAAAACGGGTTTGTAGTAAAGATGACGGTCTGAACAAAAAACTGGGGCTTCGTATCCAATCCTTTCACTTGCAAGACTATCGCAGAAAGGCGAAAGTCTTGTGGCACTCCTGAAGCGCACATGCCTTTCTCCACTTCCCCGCCCACAACTCACGCTCTTCCACTCCCGCCTTGCTCCTCCCACGGCAAATACAGGTTATATCTGGTTAAGCCAATTCAACTTTCCCGCCTTCCACTTCTCGCCCGCCATCTCTCAAAACCATTCGCGACCGTTTTACTTGGAGCGGCGCCACGGGCTCTAGGCTTGTCAGCGAACTGTTTTTGTACTTTCCGGACAAAGTATTGTTTACAACACGCTTTTTTCATATGCTATCGCAAAAAGGAATAGCACAGTTATTTTCACTTAAAAGAAAACTGCATAATATTCGTTAAGCATACTTGTTTTGGCTGAAATATGCCTACTGCTTTTATTTGGCTCATTGGTGTTCACAAGTATGAAGTGCGTTTCTACATTTAATTGCTTGGGCAGGTTTTTCCTATATAAACGTCTCGTTCAATAATTCCGGTAACTTTTTGCCTGGTGGCGTAATCAAGGGGCAGACAGTAAGACGGACCAAACTTTTTAGGGTTAAGTCGAGCATGAAAGACTACCGTCTTTAAAAGTTTGTATCAAGCTTGACATAAGTCTCCGTGGCTTCTTTTCTCTTTAAGATGGCCTCAAAACAGGTACTTGATTGCTGCAGTCCTCTTTGAAACACTTAGAAATGAGCTTTAGGAATGCAATACCTGTTGAGACAACCGTCTCGGTACTTTAAAAATGTGAAATTACTGAGTCCCTTCATTCACCTCCTATTTAAAACAACAAGAACAAAAAAAGACCAAATAAACGGCTGAACAACATCACATCCGGATAAAAAAAGGTTTCAAGAAAACTAAAACGAAGAAACTTAATTCGCCCGTGCACGCATATTCTATGACAGGCGGCTCCTTCAGCGTAACAGAGCCCGGGCTGCGCCATCGTGTGCTAGCGGAACGGTGCTCGGGATTTCGTCTGCTCCGAAGAAATTGTCGCACACGCATACACAGCGGCCAGCGGAGAGAGGCGATGACAGGAGGATAACGTTTTCGTGATAGCCACCTTACGCTATCCCCCCTCTCCAGCTCCCCAGCCGCTCCTCTATATGCGGCTTCTGTTTTCGACGCGGTACAGTCACTTGCTGGCCAAGGAAAGCCTTTGCAAATATAAGCCGGGCACGATATTTACATTTCTAAACGTGACCAAAACGGCTGTGCGCCACAGGATACGCGAGAGCTGAAACACGCTCTTCAGTTTGGCGGCTCCTAAGTATTCAGGCTTGGTGTGTAAAGCTCTACACTCTGCAAGGGCGTGACGCAAACTGCCGCGTTGCGCCCTCTAAATCCTCCTTTCGCCGAGTACACGTCGAATGCGGCACCGCTGTCGGCGCTGATTCCAGTTTATTGATGGTTCCTCCGGCCAACAGTAACACGAGCATTGACTCCGCATATCTAGATGTCTCTGTCTCTCTAAAGCTTCATTATGTCGTCCTGGAACTTTAGCCTTGTAAAGTTGATAAGTAAGACGCTGGATACACCCCTATAGTTACGATCGGTCGTTGAGAGCTCATTCGGTCGCAGGAACACGGCGTGGCTCTGGTGAAGTCGGTGTCTTTCGTGTTGCGTGATTGCGGCTTCGAGCTACCGCTGGACATCTGATATGTTAGACGCAGTATGTTCCGTCAATAATTGCTGCGGTGCTGCAGTGCCCCAAGAAGATAAATGAATCTCTTGAGAAAAAAGGCTAGGTGGAGGGATTAGGAAGCAATTTCGGCACTAATGGCGATATCATTCGCAGTTGCACCAAGATTGGCCTTTTGGATAGGCTACCATTCCCTGCCATTCACTACCCTTCATTTATTCCTCCAGTACTCTTCTACCCCACCCCTACTGATGGTCAATTTATTTGTATTGAGATCCGCCTGCGCATTGACGATCCCATTTCACGCACAGTTATGAAGCACTATTGTGCAAGTATCAGCGGTAAAGCAAGCGAACTGCTACACTCGTTTTGTTAGTTTTACTATTTCGAAACCCCACCTGGTGCAAGCCGCAATATGGTAATGTGGGTTCTGAAGCACTGACATGCCTGCCGGCCTTTCGGAGTTCAAGAGGTATGCGAGGCTTAACTGTGCGGGGCATTGGGGGCGCGCCACGCACCTTGAAACGGAATGTTGCTTTTCTGTCGCTGCTCTAGATTTGTGGTTTGCTTGCATTAGAAAGTATTTTGGATATTTGTGACGTACCATGCTCCGATTAGTCGTACGCCAGTAGCTATTCCTATAAAAAATGACGAAAAACTAACAAACGCATCTACGAACACATAAAGCAGCGTACCATTTGCAGAAGGTTGGTATGAACAGAATACAGAAAGGATTGAAGAAAATTTAATCCGTGTGCATATTTACTTGCTGCCAGAAGCATGCGGAAGAACGCCTGATCAGCCTCATTACGCTTTGGTGCAGAAACTGAGTTTGGTGATCACCCTTTTGATATTGCTTTTCCTGAAGCAGATACTGACCGTTTCCCCCCCTTAAAGCAGCATCCCGCTTTGTGAAAGTCCGTCAGGGTATTATACACCGCACTAGGCACGAAGAAGATTGATAAAACGTCTGAGAGAACGGGGGTACAAAGAAATGCCTTAACTAGTTTCAACGAGATTACGCCTGAATTTTTACTGGGTTTTTATACAAGTATAGACGTTCAAACTGAAATATCAATGAGCGGCGCTGAATTCAACACACCTCTCTGTGTTGAATTCCAGTTCCTGTAGCGGTTCTCTTTTTTGGTGCCAACCGCGGCTCAAAACGTCGAGTTTCCTAACGTATCATGCACAAAATGCCTTTACATTTGAAAAACCCTGTAGTAGTTTGCTTGAATGCGCCAAATGTCGTCTAGGCGGCGGTCTATTTTTGCTGCTTTTTCTTTGTATGGTTAATCCCATGGACAGTGAAGTCGCCGGAATTCGGAAGGTCAGTTCGTGCCTTACGGTAAGCATGTAAGCCCTCAGTGTGCCTGCTTTATGTGCGTCCAAGCGGGCCCTGTTTCCAAAGTTTTTTTGCGCAGAGAAAATTTATCACCTTTACAGGATATTTGGTTAGTTCGAAGAGGGGCGTGGTGTTATCCGACTTTGTATACGGAATTCATGCTGTGCTTGTACTGAAACATTGAGCCAGGAGGCATTTGAAATGAAATGACTTTATTTCCATAAAGTACAAGTTATTGAGGATATTTAGGGGGAAACGTTGTGGGTAGGGAACTTGACTAGCCCTAAATCCATGTTTACAGGCAGAAGCGGAGCAAGAGCTCTGAATAACAAATCAAAGAAAAGGGGAAAGAGGAAAGAGACAATAAAAAAGAAAAAAAGAAACGACAAACAACCTACAAAAAGAAACAACGACATCTTACAATCGCAATGCGTCAAAACTATAAATGTAGTGGTTTACAAGGCACATTATCAACAAAAAACAGAAACGTTGTAAAACGTTATTACACACAAGGAGGAAGAGTGGCGATACAATTCTGTTGAGGAACAAAAGCTTATATCAATGTTTTCCGAAACACGTCTTAAGTATAGCCGCGGTAGGCAGGACAGTAGCAACTGCATGCCATAGTTGGTTCTAGGCGGCGGTACATTCCAGATTTCAGGTGTACGAGTACAATAGTGCACAATGTTAGGCTTCAAGTTCTTTTCTTTGTTCTTTTCGATAACTAGTTGCCAGCCGATAATTTTGCAGGCTACGAATTTTCAAGAGCTGACTCATTGAATTGAAAAAAAATGGTTCAGTGTGAGCATTAGACGGTAGCTTAAAAAGAAAGAGCGCGAATGAACTTATTCTGCAAGAGACATATGCGGTTGATATTGGTGACCATAGTAGTACCCCACACCAGGCTACAGTGTTTAGATGGCTCGCGAACAGAGCCTTGTAAATTAGCAGTTTAATACAATACGGTGTAAAGACACAGCATAAATGATACCAATGATACCACTACGATGATGCCTCCCATATTACCACCAATAATAATACTGTAAGGCGAAGGAAGACCCCACACAAGTCGGCAGCAGTACTAGCAGTCTGCGTTTTAATCCGCCCGTCGGTGACTCGACAGAACAAGCCACTCGTGACGATGATTATCTACAGAGGATGATTATAATGGTTATGCACAGATGATAGATTGGCCCTACCAACTGACGGCGATTGGCCACAGCATACATAGGGGTCCTATAGCGAAGCAAGTACTCATTAATTCTGAATGCACTCACCCACACCCACACTATTTCCCCCCTCGAATGAAAGCGACCTCCTGGTCGCAGTAAGTTACGGTGTGCGCTGGTTGTATCATTGCATGCGGGAGACGTGAACTATTTCAGTTCCTCGCTTTCGGCGGCAGTGGGGGAAGCTGTCGGAGACACCCGGTATTTCACAGGAGATGTCTGCTCAAGCACAATGTACGGACCAAAACATCGATGCAAAAACATTCCGCATAGGCCGGGGGAGCGTACGGGCATCCAAAGTAATACTTCTTCCCTAGGGCGGAAGTGAACGGATTGGTGAGTCGAATCGTACTGAGTTTTCCGCTCTTGCTGGGCGGCTTCAGTGTGAATGCGAGCCAGATGGCGACAGTGGTTTAGGCAACAGACAAACTCGTCAGAAAACGGGCCGGCAGGAGAGTCCGGTGCGGCAAAAAAATTGGTATCAATGATGAAGGCTGGGGAGCGTCCAAAAACCAGGAAGAAAGGGAAGTAGCGTGTGGTGCGCTGGATGGCCGTATTGTAGTCGAACGTTACAAAAGGAAGAATTTGAACCCAGTTGCTGTGGTCCGGCTTGATATACATGGACAGCATGTCGGACAGAGTTCGATGAAAACGTTCGGTGATGCCGTTGGTTTGAGGATGGTACCCAGTGGTAGTTTTATGCACAGTATTGGCAGCTCGAAGCACCTCAGCCACAATTTGGGATAGGAAAGCTCTGCCACGGTCGCTCAAAAGGATTCGAGGGCGCCGGGACGCAAGATGATATTTTGCAGCACAAAATCTGCAATTTCCTGGGCGCATCCCGATCGCAGAGGTGATGTTTCTGCGTGCCGGGTCAAATGGTCGACCGCCGTCCCAACCCAGCGATAGCCGGCAGGTGTTCGCGGAAGTGGCCCATACAGATCAATGCCCATTGTATCAAATGGCGAAGGTGGGCAGGGAGCTGGTTGTAGCAGACCAGCTGGGGGAGACGTGGTGCGTTTCCTGTGCTGGCATTTGTCACAAGATGAAACGAATTTTGCCACACTGGTCGACATCTCAGGCCAATAGAAACGACTGCAGATTCGGTTATATGTTTTGTCGAACCCCAGGTGTCCAGCCGACGCGTCATCGTGGAACGCGTCTAAGATGACTGCCCTGAGCTTCCGAGGTAAAACAGTTACCCATCTTCTGCCTGCAGGTTGATGGCTGTAGCGGCAGAGGGCTCCATTCACAATTTTATAGTTCCTCAGCTGTCGGCGTCGGCGGCTGTTTAGGTGTTGGTACGGAGCCTTCAATTCTGTCTATTATTCGACGACAGTAACTATCGGGACGTTGCAGGGCGGATCGGTTGACTGTGTCTGAAGCCATGGCATGAGGAATGGGTGCGATGGGCAGAGCAGGCTGGGTCGATGCGAAAGCAGGGGCTGGCGATTTGGACAACGGACAACGTGAAAGGGCGTCTGCATCCAAATGCTTCTTCCCGGACTTGTATGTAACGCAAAAACTGTACTGCTGTAGACAAAGAACCCACAGGGCAAAGCGTCCGGAAAGGTTCTTGAGTGTCGACAGCCAGCCCAACGCGTGGGGGTCGGTAACGACAGTGAAATGCCGGCCGTATTGGATTGCCCAAACAACGCCAAGGCATACCTGCTCTGTTACGCTGTAGTTTTGTTCTGCCGCCGTAAGTGAACCCCTGGCATATGCGACCACCCGCTACTTCTGTTGAGCATCCAGTTGTAGCAAGACGGCACCGATGCCTTTCCCACTGGCGTCTGTGTGCAGTATCGTTGGAGCGCTGTCATTAAAATGGCAAAGCATGGGGTGTGATGTGAGGGCGTCTTTGAGCACCTGAAAAGCCCGTTCGCAGTCTTCTGTCCAAACGAAAGGGATGCCAGGATGGAGAAGGGTATGTAGAGGCGAAGCAACTGTTGCGAAATTTTGTATGAATCTGCGTATGTATGATCCGAGTCCGAGAAAACTGCGGAGGTCTTTCTGCTGTTGTAGACGGGAAAATTTAAAACGGCCGAAATCTTCTCTGGGTCAGGTTGTATTCCGTTCTTGCTTACGACGTGTCCTAATACTTTGATAGATTCGCTGGCGAAAGTGCATTTCCTTGTGTTGACCTGCAGTCCCGCATTTGAAAGACAGCTGAGTACTTCGTCCAGACGTTGTAAGTATTGTTAAAATGTAGTTCAGAAAACAATGATGTCTTCCAGGTAGCACAGACAGGTTTTGCGTTTGAGGCCACGAATTACGGTGTCAATCATTCGTTAAAACCTTGCAGGCGCATTGCAAATCCCAAATGGCATCACGTTGAACTCTAAAATCCCGCGTCTGGGTTGACAAAGGCCGTCTTCTATTTGTCATCTTCGTGCATTGGGATCTGCCAATACCCCGAACGCAAGTCGAGGCTCGAGAAGTATTCCGCTCCTTGGATACTATCTAGAGCGTCGTCGATGCGAGGCATCGGATTAAAATCTTTCCGAGTGATTTTATTCAGCGCCCAGTAGTCGACACAAAAGCGAACAGACCCATCCTTCTTCTCGACTAACACTACCGGTGATGACCACGAGCTCAACGATGGGCGGATAACGTCGCGCTTGAGCATTTCCGCGACCAGCTCCTCAATAATTTTCCTTTTATATGACCAGACGCGGTATGGTCGCCGGCGCACAATCGGCGAGCCTTCCGTCTCTATTCGATGGGCAGCCACAGTCATCCTTTTGAGAGTGCTGGAACTCACGTCAAAGGATGCAACATGCTTCGCGAGTATCGTGAGCAGCTGTTCCGTATGCTTCGTCGTAAGGTCGGGGCTGATAGCTGCAGCAATACTGGACATACCAGCCGAAGAAGCAAAGTCACACTTTCGCGAGGAGGCTACTGCACTGGAGAGGACTGAGACAGGCTCTCTATCAATCACAGAAGCGACAGTCATGCCTTTAGGTAGTAAAATCGGCTCTCGGGTGGTGTTCAGAGCGGCCAGAGCTGCAGATCTTTGGGAAAAAACGGACGAGGCATGCGGACACAGCGATTCCCCGGGAAACCAAGCGGCTTGAAGGAGACGCTACTACATCACCTTCAAAAATGCTGCTGGAGGACACCACAAGAACTTGCTCCTCACCGGGTGGTAAAACATAGTCTGTGCGCAAGGTTAAGAGCTGCTGTCGTGAGTTCGGTGCAGAGGAAGGCTCTGTGTTGGAAATGCGAATGGCTGGTTGGCGAGAGGTTATAACCGCAGAAGCTGATGAATTAACGGATGAGCACACTCTGGCAAAGCAGCAAACTCAATATGGTGCGATCGTTCCCGATGATTACACGTGCTGTGAAAGATGCGGCAGGCTCTATAAGATTCCTATTTGCACTACATAACGAAGGGCCATTGTAGGGTGTCTTCACCTTGCGTAGTCGAGCGCACACATCACTATGCATAACAGAAATACTGGCTCCAGTGTCAACTAACGCTTGTACAAAAATTCCTTCAACGATTACAGGTAAAGTGTTCGAGGGGCGCGACGGAGGAGTTGTGAACAGTTCGCAAAATGCAGTTTCCCTTCCGTAAACTGCAGCATCTAGTTTTCCGGAAGGTGGTTGGCGTCGTTCGAAACGGGTTGAAGAGGTGAGACGAAACGACGTCCGGGCGAAGGGGAACGGCGTCTGGTATCGAGTTGACGGCGCAAACGGTCTGGAGATCCAGGTCGTCGAGGTCCGTAGCTGTAGCGAACGTCGAATTCGTTGGGCGCGTAGCCTCGCCGCTCATCTTGCTGGCGCTGTCGGCAAAAGCGCGAGATGTGGCCGCGGATTCCACAATAGAAGCAGACCGACCGTTCGTTACGACAAAAATCCTGAAGAGGTCGCCAGTTGTAATACGCATTAGAAGCAGGGGGCGGTTAGGAAATGGCTGTTAACTGGCCGACCATGGGTGGAGGCACAGGAATTCCGATCGGCGAGGCCGGCGGACGCGAAACTACGTCCGCGTACGAGGGCGTGCGGAGAACCACTGCGGGGGCGCTTCGTGGACTACACGTCATCGACGCCAGCTCCTCTTTAATCATTCCCCGCAAACCACTTGCAGGCTGGGTGGAGCGGTCACCATGAGAACACGATGGACCTTACTGTTTGAGCTCCTCACGGATAATATCTCGTATAAGGGCACGCAGCTCCGACTCATGAGTAAGATGAGCTGATTCCTGCCTTGGCTGCAGGCGAATTGCTTTTAGCTGGTCCAGGCGCTGACAGGTGGTCCGAACATAATCCACACAAATTGGATTTTGCAGGGCAAGCGAGTTAAATGCAAACTCTGTGATTCCTTTGACGAGATGACGAACCTTGTCAGCCTCTGCCATATCTGGGTTAACCCGACGGCAGAGAGCGAGGACGTCCTCAATGTAAGACGAATATGCCTCGTCTGGGCGCTGCCAGCGGCAATCTAGTGTCCTCTTGGCCTCATCTGACCGAGCAGACGGTGTGCAATATATCTGGTGGATTTTTTCAGGGAAAGAGGCCCAATCGGTTATGGTGTGCTCTTGGTTAAGATACCACTCTTCGCAACTTAATGGAGGGAAAGACCGACGTTCTGTACGTTGAACTTGTCGTCCCACCTGTTGAACTGGCAGACCCGGTTGAATTAGTCAAGCCACTATTCGACGCCTTCCCCGAGACGTCCAGCGAAGGATGGAGGGTCGCGCTTGGGGCAAGTCACCATCCATGCCTGCAAGGTGGAAGCGCCATCATTCGGTGCGCCTTCTCGCTCCATTGGTTGGGTCGGCGGTAGCACAAGGCGGCCGGAACGGAGCTCCAGGGGTGCTGCTTGGTCAGGGAGAGGTCAGGAACGAAAGAAGCAACCTCCACCACTTGTAAGGCGAGGGAAGACCCCACACAAGTCGGCAGCAGTACTAGCAGTCTGGGTTTTAATCCGCCCGTCGGTGACTCGACAGAACAAGCCACTCGTGACGATGATTATCCACAGAGGATGATTATAATGGTTATGCACAGATGCGAGATTAGCTCTTTAAACTGACGGCGATTGGCCAAAGCATATATAGGGGTCCTACAGTGAAGCAAGTACTCATAAACGTTGAATGCACTCACCTACGCCCACACTATTGATACCACCTTACCAGCGCTCCAGTAGGCAGAATTTCCAAGTTCCTTTAACAAGCTTTGTTTAATGTTGCCTATCAATACCGCACTCAACAATCCCTAACCCATATTCGCACCATAATTTAAAAAAAGACACTAACAGTTGCGCTTCCATGAAGGAGGAGTCGTGACAGGACGCAAAAGCACTAAGGGGGCCACGGCAGCTTCAAAGCTGACGTAGTTACAAGGCAAGTATCACGCCACGGTCGCACCTACGCAAGTCTCTTGTGGAAGCTGTCAATCAGACCGGTGACCTAAAGATGGTGATCAATGTGAATGCATCGTTTCCATTACCGATAGCAGTTTCTGACACTTACCTTCCTCAATAAAGGGCACATTCATGCCCATTCCTATGATTTCCAGCCTTAAGTCGGCGAAGAGATGCCGGTTCGCCGAGAAGATATCTTTCGTGTTTTGTGGGTAGGTGCGTGAGAGGACCCCGTATAGATCTCTCGTTTATCACCTGTGTCGGAAAAGTTCACGGCTCACTGCATGGCCCGTGCTGGCTACAAGGCCACGTATGCTTCCAGGGGGCGAGTTTCGTGAAAGCGTACTAAGGAGATGGCAATATATTTTTAAATTATTTGGAGAAAAACGTAGCCCATTAGCTGTGCCTTTTCCGAATGCTTACAATGTTTCAGCTGCCACTTTTGTTATGGAAAAGGAACACCACGTGTACTATAACATCAGGGTGTTAAGTACGGAATGATGTACACGCTGAAAATACAAATAATAGCCGAAGCTGAAATTTTATTGAGGCTCTGAGAGAAGGAGAGTTGTTGCTAGTTAACTGCCGCACCTAGATTGCAGGCAGGGCCGAAAATTGTCCCACCCTAGCAGCGCATTTGTAAAAATCATCATCATCAACAGCAACAGCCTACTCAGGTCAACAGCAGTACGAAGGCCTCTCCCATATTGACTTCCAACCGCTCCTGTCCTGCACGGCACGAGTCCATTCTTTGCCCTCAAATCTCCTCATTTTATCCCTCTATTGTGTTTTACTAGCCTTCTCCTTCTTTTATACCCATATCATGGTATCCACTCTCTCATCCTGATCGTCCACCAGGTGTCATATCTTCTCACTACATGAGTAGCCCAAGTCCATTTTTTTCTTTTTTTTTGAACTATAATATCTTTTACTTCAGCTTGTTCTCTGATTCACGAAGCTCGTTTCCTGGCCATAAGTGTTACTCCTATCATTATCTCTGGCCAATCATGACGACTCTCAGAAACTTGTGTCCGCCAAAAACTGGAGGTCCAGGCGCAAGGTATCCCGCCTACTGATCCACCACGTGTTTGAAAAAAAATTGGCCGCGTATCTGCTCCTTTCGTTGCAAATGCCGTCAAAAGACGATAGTCTTAATCTGCTTTTGCGAAGTAAATGCCTCCCTTCGCTTTCCCGCTCACCTCTCATGTTGTTCCTCTTGCGCCGCGCTCCTCCCAAGGTAAAGACGCCAAAGGTTTGCTTAAATGGTTTTAAATTTTCCGCGTTCCACTGCTCCAAACCGGGTGTCTCGATGCCAACGCTGCCGTACGGCGAAGACGCGCGTTAATCGAGGCGCCCTACTTCAACGTTTATAGAACCGCGTTTCCCTACTCCACGTGCGTTGCAAGAAGAATGTGGAACCTATCTAGTGGAACCTTGCGTAACTGTTGCCGGTTGATTTCTTAAAATGGCGCCAGAAGCTATAGTGGCGCGGGCGACAGCAGGCGATGGCGTAGTGAATTCTTTTTCTGTAGTTGATGAAGTATTTAATTTTGCAAAAGTCAAGCATGTTTGATTTTTTTTATAATGGAACACTGCAAATATAATTTCTGTATTGATTTGTTGTCTCATATTAGCGTAATGTCTTGTTCTTCTTCAACAATGTTGACAAGTATGAACATTACACCGGACATAGACAGGTAGATTTAGTGTGACTATATAAGACTATTGCACAGGCATTGTTTTGCTTTGGCCGGGTGGCTGAATCGAGTCACAGACAGACAGACGGACAGACATACAGGCAGACCAAAATTTCTGGGTTTAAGTCGCCCAAGAAAGGCTATCACGCGAGCATCCTGGAAACCTAAGTAAGACGGGATGTGGCCGCAAGACCTTCGGCTACATCAAGGACTTCCTCATAAAGAAGACGGCAACGATACTGATAGGCCAGGAACGGTCGGAGCCCGTGGAGCTCGGAGACAGGGGCACCCCTCAGGGGTCGGTACTGTCGCCTCTGCTCTTCAACCTGGCCCTCCTCCCCCTATCCGAACTACTCAAGCAGATCGAAGGCGTGGACCTCGCGTTCTACGCCGACGACATCACGGTGTGGACGAGTCGCGCGGGTTCAGACGCCTGGGCGGAGGAGGTGCTGCAGAGACCGGCAACGACCGTCCACGAGTACGCTAAGTCCTGCGGCCTGAGCTGCGGTCCACAGAAATCGGAGCTGCTCATGGTGCAACCGGGCAGACCGAAGAAAGAGGCGCCGCCGAACATGACCATCTCCATCGACGGCACGCACATCAAGCCGACCGAGCAGATCCGCATTCTGGGCCTGTTGCTGCGAAGCGATGGCAGGGCGACGGCGGCTTTGATAAAAATCAAGAACACGTCAGAACAGATTACGAGCATGATCAGAAGAGTTGCGAACCGGAACAGAGGGCTCAAGGAAGAAGACGCCTTGCGCCTGGTGCAGGCTTTCGTCGTGTCGCGTGTCACCTACACCGCCCCGTATCTCCGGCTGACGAAGGCGGACAGGGAAGCGCTCAACGCGACCGTAAGAAAAGCAACAAAGACCGCCATGGGCATGCCGATGTACTCGTCGACGCAACGTCTGATGGACATGGGCACGCTCAACACCACGGAAGAGCTGATTGAGGCTCACCTGTCGAACCAACGAATACGGCTGAGCAAGACCGAGCACGGCCGGGCCGTCCTGAGAAAGATCGGATGGCAGATCGAACCACAGCCAGAGATGGTGGCGCTACCCAAGGAGTGGCAAAAATCAATCGAGACTAAACCCCTTCCCCGTAACATGCAAGCGGGAAGGCACGACGAGAGGCGATCGGCGCGGGCCAAAGCTCTGACCCGGCAGCTGGAAGAGGACCCTCGGGTACTCTATGTCGACGCTTCGCTCCCGAAACACGGCACGAAGGCAACGGCGGTCGTCACCACCATCGACAAACTGGTCACCAGTGCGTCGGTGCGCACAAAGGACCCGGCCGAAGCAGAAGAGGTGGCCGTGGCCCTCGCCCTGGCTACGCCGGAGGCGAAGACCGTGGTGACCGACTCCAAGATGGCATACGCGCGCTACCGGAGGGGGAGAGTCTCTCCCGCGGCACTAGCCATTCTGAACAAACGAAGACCACAAGGACGAGCGATCAAGCTCGTGTGGGTCCCGGCTCACTCGCAGGTGGGAGGCAACCTCCTGGCCGACCACCACGCCCGAGAAATGTCAATCCGGGCCGAGGACGAGCTACCGCACCCCGCCACGAGCTACAAAGAGATTGTCCAAATGTACCGTAACGAGCGATGTAGGCTTCCCGGTCCGCATCCGCAGCTGGACAGACGACAGCAGACGATTGTTCGTCGCATGCAAGCGGGGTCGCTGGCGCATCCTGTGCTCCTGAACAGAATGTACCCGGCCGAGCACGACAGCTCCTGCCCGTTCTGCAAGGAGAAGAGAGGCACACTCGCGCACATCATAGGGGAGTGCACGAAACTCAAGACCTTCCACCTTCCCTTCCCCCCACCCCTATCCCCAACCCCCTCGAGCGATGGGAGACCTTGCTGTCCAGCCCCGACCTCGCTACTCAGTACGGACTGGTGGCCAGGGGCCAGGAGCTGCTGGACACATATGGGTCCCGTGACTAGGGAACCACCCCATTTGGTGCCTGCGCGCACACACCTTTTTAAAGGGCTCAGTAAAAGTTGATTCTCTCTCCCTCTATCGTCTTTAAAATAACGTACTCCAAAGATACATGCAGAACGTCCCTCCTCCTAAATTGTTTGGTCAAAGCTCACCGCTCCACCGCATGTTTTGAAAAGCCTTATGCCACATGGTACACAAAAAATGTCTGAAGTCACATGGTACTCCACACGTTGGACACTCGGGGGTCAAGGTTTACCTAATGAAGTCACACCGGAGTTCATGCCTAGTTCATCTGGAGATGGTGTAGCATTGACGCATGTGCCTTTTTCATTCCATTTGTACTGCATGGATGGAAGCGTGGGTGACGATGGCACCTAAAACGTGTGGCGATGATCTGATTTAAAATGCGGCGTTCGTCTGCTACCACTTAGAACAACTCAGACTATGAAATCGCGTTTCCAACCAACTTGTCAGTGGCGTCTTTCTCTGGTACCCTTACGTGTAAAGGGAGCAACTGAAAATACCCTCTACGGCCGTTTTTCTTAACCTACGATACGAGACGTAAAGATCGCTGGATATTCCCAGATGAAGCACTGTTATGCCAATTGTAAAAATTGGGTGGATTGGAGACATGACGTAAAATATAATTCCCCAGAAAAAGAAAGGACAACGCCCAGTGCTCCTGGAATTCATAGGTCTGTGTAGCCGCAACGCAAAAGTATGTTCTCAGTTCGGTGGTTAGCATGTCTCCAACCTCCACAACTGACACAAAGATGCGCTACAAAAGCCCCAGCCTGGACCGACTGTCGGGCACATGGCGCCCGGCAAGCGGTTGTTTTTCATTGCGTTAGCAATAGAGTCTTACGGATCACGACGGCAAGAAAGTTGCGGCGTCGTTCTGTGAGCGTAAGGCAAAGGACGAGAAGAAGTGCAATAAGGCGAAGCTCTATATATGCAGCGGCCGGTGACGTACTGCTGCCACAGATAATCAGCCACACAAGGGGAGGTGGAACTCGGTAACTGCTCGCGCATGCGCATGCAGTACCTGAATAGAGGGTAAATGAAAACGTTAATACGGTAGGGGTATGCTGTAGGACAAAATTACTGCATTCAACAATGACCTAAATCGGCTGCCTTCGCATACTGAAAGGGCGTTATCCATTTCCTCGTATCTATCTCCTCTTTCAGTGGGACTTCATACCAGGACTCGGCAATTCCGATGCTTTTAAAGGAACTCTGCAACCCATCCAAGTAACGCTTGTACTGTATCCGTAGTGTCTGGAAGCACTGCTAAAGCTGTAGTTACCGCCAGCATGGACTTTCACTGCGTGATTCGCTCGTCACAGCAGATACACCTTCCGTTTCTGCTTTGCGTTGGTGGCTTTCTTTTAAAAGTGGCTGTCGAATACCTTCATTGCTGAGACTGAACGAAAGCCAACCATTAGCGGCTGCATCGCTGTAATGACGTAATGCCAGTGGTCGAAGACCACCAGGAGAGAAAAATCGTTTAAACAAATTTCTTAGGTTTCTCATGAGCATAGAGCAGTCATTTTTGGCTGAGTATATTTTGCGACCCCTGAATCTAAGAACTGAATGTCTGGGATAAGGACATTCTGCAGGGATTTAGATTTCAAAATAAAAAGTTTAAAAATAGTTCCAGGGTCTCTATAAATAGAAAACAGAATTTGCCGACATCTTCAGAAAATATTGAAAGTAAAACAGAATGAGCGAAATAAAGTACAGCTCATGTTTTTTCTAAGGAATAACGTTTTTTTTATCTCTGTAATCACACCCGATTTCTTCTTACTCCTCAAATTCAACCACAAAAAGGGTAGCAGGAACTCAAGGAAGATGCAAAGGGGGGTCTATTCAATTGCCTCATCACATAAACCACGTAAATAAATAAATTATAATGGCTTCAATTATTACATAAATCAACCAATAACATCCCCGATCCAGTTCAGCGCACGCTTAACTTCGGGGCCCTCCTTTATGGACATGTACCGAAGTTTAACACAAAACTTAAGCTTTACCAATCTCGTCGAGCGGTTTTGCCGTCGAGTTAAATTTGGCTTTTATTTGACCGCAACTGCGCAGTATTCCTGGCAACGCATCACGTGACTTCCCGGGCCAAGCGCCACCGGCGGCCGCATTCACCGCTTTCGCCTCCGCTACCGCCTTGGCGCATGCGCTCTCCGCAGCTGGTTCGCGCCTGACCACGTGGTTGACCGCGCGCCTATGAGCTTGGCCATAAATGAGAGCGAGGGAGGTCGCGCCATCTTCTCTAAACGTTGCGCGGATACTGGAGGCTTTGAGCCGTCGTCAGCAAGCGGCTTCTGACCAGCCCCGTGGGTGTCACCCGGCGAGCCGTTGGGCTCGGAAAACGCTGGAAGCGCGACCACAACCGTAAGCAAAGTAAGGCTTTGGATGAATTGTATAATAATTACAGCTAGGCTAGATCAAGGGTTAAACAAGTGAAACCAAGACTTAAGAAGGCTAAGCCTAGCTTTCGCTTTGCATATCCAGGGTTAGCTGAGTTAAGCTGCACCCACTTTTTTGCGCTTACCGCCACTACAATGCCGCAAGGTAAATAACGCTGTTTCCATTCCTGACGAATCACAAAAAGTCACGAGCCATTTCACTCTGTGAGGTTGGACGACCAGGGAAGCTGTGTATCACACGACATAAACGTGAAGCGGAGCTCTGAACACGAGTAAAAATTCATCTACTGCGACCTAACCAATCATGACAAGTGAATTAAACTCTAAGTAATCATAGAGCGGTCCTTGCGGCCAATTGTCATGTAGTTCGCGCTGGAAACGTTTTATTAAAACAAGGCTTACAGCTTTTTTCTGTTCCACCATCCCAATAAACTTGTTTTTTTTCAGAACATTTAACGTGGAACGAGCACATTCAGTATGTACAATCAAAAGCGTCATCTGCTGTTTGCATCATTGCTCGAATGAGGCATATTTGTCCAGTAAAAGTGAAGATTCTATTGTTGTTTTCTTACTGCACCCTTGTGTGGTGCAAGACGGGCGTGTCTAATTTGAGAAAGCTACATCTATTACAAAAAGAGCTGTTCTAACGTTCACTTCCATCATCCTACTAAAAACCTTTTTTTGGAGTACGACATTCGTTCAGTGTACCCTTTGTATAATTATAGTCTGTTGGTAATCTACAAACGATTTGTACAGAGTAATGAAAACGTCCTAACCTTGCTAGCTCAACTGCGACAAAACACCCATGCTCAACAAATACGTCACATGGAGAGATGGATAAAGCCGACGGCACACGCTTACTATGTTCAGCAATCTTTACGGTACACATTGCCTGTTCTGTTAAATAGGCTAGTTAAAGAGAACTTTGACCCCATATGTAATGCAAACCTTAACATTAGATGCTTTTGTGAGCACAAGTTCTGATTTTTGTACTTTTTCTGTGTTGTTGCTGTTCTTTATGCGGTTGTTGTTCTTGTTTTCTTTAAGGGAAAGAACCTCACTTTCTGTGTTATTGCATGAAGTGGTAGTATGCAATATGGTTTTGATAGTGTGCGTGTAAACTAAGCTCTCTCCGCTAAGCTGTTAACGAAAAGGGGGTCGGGGCCCCGTCAAGCTATTCCAACAGCTTTTTGTCTCACCTGCTCCTGTAACAAATGAAGTAAAGATAGAATGAATGAATGACCGAATGAATAACGTTGGCTTGGTGGCTAAGTTAGCCGCCCACATAGCAAATGCACAGAACCCTAGTCGTATGCACACGGAGTTCTTCTATAAAACCTCCTTTCAGGGCGGACCGGAGGAGAACATGCATTTGCTATTACCGTGCAAATAAGCGCTCCTTACATGACGCAGTTAATCTACCGACGGTGTTAAAAAGAACCTCAGCACAATATTGACAAAGGGACCATTGCATAACATGCCCTCACACACAGCCTGAGTACGAATTGCCCCGCACGTGAGCAAACTTCTAATGCGGTGGCATCCGGGCTGTCTTGATTGCAGGAGTGTGGCTTGGGAGGCACGTGGACAAAGCTTCCGCGATGATCAAAGTGGCCGAGGGCAAATTTAATTAGAACGTCTTCAGGATCTCTTATGCCGCGTGTCTTCAATTCCTGTCACTACCTGCTATTAGACTGAATAAATGTGAAGGTGAGAAATTGGAGGTCTTGAAGCGGCGCTGGTTGCTCCTCGCCTGCACCGAAGATCGCGTGAGGAGTGTTCTGTAATAAGCACAAAGTATGCTCCTAGAGCCGCGGCATTGATTTCGCATACGCGCCACCACCTCCCTCACCTTGGCGCGATGGTTGCTACGTCTCTGGACTTATTAAGCCCGTCATGTATTCAATGTACGGTTCTGTTTACTTAAAGTTTCTTTGTTGCATTGGTTCTTCTCAATAATGTAGAAATTAGGCAACCCTATTCACTTACGCCATTAGTGGGTGTGTTTGGAAATTTCCTTAATTATGTGCTGAACTGGTCAGTTGGTATAGCTCCAGGGTGTAAGTAAACCACAATAAATAGAAGGAGGGAAAGAAAATAGCCCACGACGAACGCTGTTCTGTTTCCTTCCTGTGTTTTTTTTCTTCTGATCCTGTTCATGGCGCAGCACTCGCAGACTAGAAACCTCTGTTGCGCTCCTACCATGTACTGGTGATTGTGCAGCGGTACACATCCTTTTTCGCTGGCGGAAAGCGAAAAGCGAATTGCAATGTTAAAGTAAATAGCTTGAAACAACCGAAATTAATGCCTCCTGGTGGCTCATAATTCCTTTATTATGCACAAAAATGTCCACTATGGTGATGGAACCCAGGAGCAGTGAGCGTGCGATGAGAGCATTATATATGGCGCTGCGCATGTGCACGCAGGGGCACTTCACAGGTGTACGCTTCGGAGCTTTCACCGAACTGCCATCAGTTTTTGAAATGCAGTACACACGGTAACTTGGTGCATTGACTGGCAGCAGCGGGGCTATAAGCGAGTTGCATACTATATCTCTACACACTGATGATGAGGTGGCCATCTGGACCCCACCTGAAAGTTTCATAAGCGTAACCCCTCAAAAATACATTTGGTAGCCCGCTTTGGTATATAGCTCAAACTTGTTTGCAAGAGCTGTAGCACTACTTGCCAGTGCTGCACTTGGTTAGGTGCAAAACAAGTAGATGAGCTCATCTTCCCCAGTTTCCAGGAATATCGATTGAAAGTACTCGTTACATGTTTGTCAAATACAAGTTATCGCGTTTAATTTTGCACTTTGCTTGGACCTCATGAGCGGTTTACTCTAAGACAGCACCTGGTCTTTCGAGGAGGAATTTGTGTAAGTAATGTTTGTGCGTTGGTAAAAATTTTGCTCATTGCATGTGTTTTCGCTTAACTGTATATATGGCTTTGGCTCCGTAAACCATGTAATATGCATGTTTTGTGCCGTGTTTCAATGAGTTTGCTTTTTTTAATTTTTAATTTACATTCACTATCATCAATCAATAGTACCCCAGATGAACTCCACGTGAGCCAGCAATTACCCTGTTTCTTTTTTTTTGTTTTTGAATGATTTGTTTTATCGACGGTGCGCATACAGCTCGTAAGAGAGTATTGGCGGTGAGCGCGACCCCGGGCGGCGCTGCGAAGCACGCCTTCTTGACGTCCGCTTAGGGATCCTCGCATTTGTCGTCTGCTTCACGCGCATTCTTTATCCCTATTGTTTCCTTGTGCTCGATTGACGTCTGATGCTTGCCCGCGACAGATTTTGCGTGTGCGTAACTTCTTCTCATAATAAAAGACTTAAAATTGCATCCACTAGCTCAAGGCGTGAGTTAAAGAATAATTCAGGATACCGCTACGGAAGAAACATTGCCGGCATCGCCCCATTCCTTGAGAAGGCAGTCCTATGTGAAGCGCGAAGCGTCGGAGCTAGGCATCAGCTTCTGTATTGAGCAATCTTTTGAGCAAAGCGAACAGCCAGCTGCTAGTAACCGACAACAGGGAAAATACAAGACCAAAACAAATTCCAGGCCTTCGGGGCGGTCAGCTTTGGCAGAAGGCGTTACGATTCCCGGTAATGATATGTAAATAAAATAGTTTTTGCAACCTTACCGAATGCTCGAAAGTATTGTATCACATCACTTTACGTTTCCGTGACATGAAAGTACGCCGACATGCACTATTGGCTGCGAAAACCGGTGAGTTCCAAATAACCTACTGTGTCTATAGGAGCGTGCTGGTTGTACATCAAGCTTCTAACCAGTTTGGAGGTTTATTGAGCAAAGCGAGTAACGCCAGTTGCAAGTTGTGCGAGTTGGTACGTGTTCATACTTAATCACAGCGCGAAGGACGGGACAGACAGAAAGTCAGACAGACAGAAAGACACAAAGAGCAGCGCCTGTCCAGTGGTTGATCTTTCCGTCTGTCCCGTCCTTCGCGCTGTGATTAAGTACGAGTAACGCCTACGGTAAAAATACAGTAATACTATGTTTGCTCAGACCTGGAGCGATATTTCGGCACATCTCCCACAGCCAAATCCTCCAATATTCAGATATATGTCATAGGAAAACTGTACTCTGGGGAGGAATGAGGAGGAGAACACTACAACCGAGCTGATTAGTGGGGCGGGTCCTCAGCCGAGCACAAGAGAGTAAGAGTAATTTTCTTCAATTCATAGAACACCATCGCGAGTGGACCAGGATTTGTTCCTCACGCCTGGAAGGGTTGGAAAACAATTTAGAGCTGCTTGGAAATATTAATAGGTTTCCATTCGTGTAATATATGCACGTATACTATTTATTGCGTTCTTTAGCGAGTATATCAAGCCATCTACACCGTAATCATGTCGTAATTGTTCAGGATGAGAGTCACTTCGTTATAACCATGGTTACAATAAAAATTCGGAGCACAAAAGCCGCCCTCGAGTACTGTGGATAACGTTAGCGGTCTGGGGTGAGATCGCGGTGGCGTAGCACAAACCTTCTCGTCGTGTGTGCATGGGAAAACTACGCATGCTGCGGATATGCGCCTTCTTGCACGCAGCCATAAAGAAATTCAATTTGTGAAAACGAATGTATGCTGTACAGCCTGAGGAAAATGTCCACGCGATCTTTCGGAGACTCCCAAACATTCCCAAATCTACTAATCAGACGTTTGTGAAGAAGCAGAAAAATTAATGCATTTGGCACAGAATAACAAAAAACATTCGTGTGATACTAGTCAACAGCAACGGAAGAAATACAAGAAAGCCGCTTATTTCCAACAGCGCGATGCGCCTGTAGGGGCCCACTTCCGGGTAGGTAGCATTAGACTGTTGAGTCTTCATAAGGGCATCTCAAAAATACTTTAGGGAAGCCTACGCATTTTGAATATTTATCGAGTAGCTCTGAGCGCTGAGCCTCGCGAATAACCTGGAAAGGACTAGTTACTTCCTATATTCTGACCGATGGTCTGAAGAAGGTTGTTCTCTCCCTCTCCTCCTGTGTAGCAAACTGGTGGGGTACACAGCTTCAAATTATTGAGATGTGTTTGAAGCTGTCAAAAATAACTGGATTACTAGAAATACGCTTTTTAATTCACTAAACCATCAAAGAGGGCGATTTCTAGCACAGCCACTACTGCCCCTTACAAGCGGAGTGCAGCAGACGAGAGCGGCGCGAGTCCCTAAACCGATCTCAAGACCAGGGGGCGCCAATCGAACATCTCACCGCCAACAGAGTAAGTACCAGGGTCGTGCTTTCTCCCAATGAACCATGCCAATTGCTGTAAGTCTAAATATTGATTTACATAACCAGTCTCGCATGTGCTCGTTTGGCACGACAACCGGAACTCCAGCAGAGTTATTCGTGAGCGTTTCATAGAAATGAGCACTTTCTATTCTTTGCGCTTTTCGAATGACCATCACGACGGCGAAGAAAACTAAAAGTACGCATATGGCACCGTTTCGCCCAGTGCCCTGCCGTGCCTAGTGTATTTCTCGCGAAAAGAGAAGCGGAATTCCGATGGGTACACACACCACCGCTAAAACAAAACTCCTGCAAAAAAGAAACAATAACGTTGAGCGCTGCCTTGCGTGCACATGGCGTCCATTTGGGTTAGCATTGATTAATGGTACTTATAAAGGTGCTCATAGCGGGAGTCCATAGCAGCTAAAATGCCTATTGTCGTTCTAAACCTCTAATTACTCCGTTCGTGAATGGCATCTCAAATGCCTTCTGGCTTTACTTTTGCGTTTCCAATAAGCCGCCACAACAGCCGTACCACTGGCGATGTTCGTATTGTAAATGCTCTAAATTCCAACTAATTCACCCGCTTTGGAGGGTACCACCAACCGTATCGCGCAAGCTATGTATGAACTACCTTCGTGGCACCCATTCTTAATAGTAAACACAAAAAATGCGTTTAGACGAAAACATACCCTCTGTTTTTAGCGGCAACAACTTTGGTTGTAACATTCACCTACGAAGACATAATCGTTTCCCCCTTCAAGTACGGCAGCAGCTCAATAGATTAGGTAGCACGATATCATCTGTGCCGCCATGAATGCAGTGGCGGAAGGGTGGCGCACTTAAGTCTCGACCAATTCTGTCGAGACAGAGGGCGCCTAGGATAGTAGAAACACACTAGATGGCCCCAGTTACAGCTGCCATGCGTTTTGGCTGGTCATAAAAAAGCCGTCCCTGTGCTCGTTTTCTTTTAGCGCTTTTACAACATAGTCATTTTTTGCTCGATACTTATTGGCGCAATTTTTCTACAAGATACAACACCACTCTGTGAGAAGCTACATAGTTGCCTGCAGAAGCATTAAGCTGAGAAGGGGCTTCCGGTTGGCGTACACATCAACGACTGCAGCCCCAATAGTACGTCTCCTCTGTCATTTTTATTGCGGCCAAGATCCTGGCAAGCCTGGCACTATTTGAGGTCGTCTGTTAAGCTAAGCCTTAATTATGACCACGTCGCCCACGTTCCAAAGTGTGTCTTCAGTGGGCCACCGTCGAAAACCGAGTAGCCCACGCCTTCCGGCATCCGCAGAGTTCTCAAGATCTTTTGTTGTCCGTTGTATTGTATTGCTGCTACCTCCGCTGCTTAGAATACAGGCGGTTCCTCTCAAGGCTGATCTTCGCATTTTCTTTTTGCGTATTTCACTCGTGTTTCTTCCTTGCAAACACGTGCCAATTGGCGCTCCTCAAGTGTTCAAAACCCTCATAGTATTCGGGACAGCCTTCTGAACAAAACCAGAAATAGTTGGCAAAGTTAGGGCGCAAGTGAAGTTTTTCGTTAAGGACTTTTTGTGGCTACCGAGGATAAATAAAGGGTCTGCAACCGGAGAACATTTACCTACCCTCGGAAGTGCAAATGCTTTAAATAAGGTTCGTATACGAATATTACACGCATCTTTCTTTTCAAAATTCTGCAGAAATTTCTGATGGTATGTATGTCTTGCATTCCTGGCTCGCTTATTGGCTGCTGCCGACAGCGGCCGCACCAACACGCATTGATCAAAGCCAGGCGCAGTTCCTATCATTCCGCAAATTAAATACAACTGAACGGAAAAGAAGGAGGGAGAAAATTGGGCATGCTCTGAGCAGTGGAAGTTTGGCAGCAGGAAGATTTTGTTGTAGTAGGTTTATGTCGCTGCGGTTTGCGTGGATGATTTCACATAAGCGATAAAGCACTGGAGGTTAGTGTATCAAAGTTGGTGGCTAAATAAATCAGCTGTGCTGGAAAAGTGGCGGCTTTAGGCAATGATTTTTTGGACTAATGATGGATGCAGGAGCCTGGTCACCGGCCTCAGAATATAGGCCGGTGTATGATTTTCCACGGAGGCACTATTTTCGAACAAGCACCCCGCCTTCCACGTTCAAAAAGTTTTCGTCGGTTGAAACTAGTCCGTTATCCCTGTTCAGTTAACTTAGCAGAACAAGGCTTGTTTCTGATGATATTGTCATGGCATTTTCGTCCACAGGAATATTTCGCTGGTGCATTTCTTTATATACCCCCTTTTTGCGCAACGTAATCGAAAAAAATGTGTCTGTACCTCTGTGCGGTTCCCCCCAGTTGTCTCGTCCACCCCCTAATGCCCGCAGTGCGCGTTAGATGAATTGAAGGGGGTTAGGTTTCCTCACCGATGCATTATGCGTTCGGAATGCACTCGATGTTGCCACACATGAGTATCTAAAGTTTACGTGGAGAGGCGCAATTAAACTGCAAAGAATAAAGAGATATAGACGAGACTTGCGCATAACTACAGCGTGCAAAAGCGGGACGAGTTGTCAAAATTCAATATGGCCCAGGTAACAGTGTGACGGTGCATAAACGCCAAGAACGTCAAACAACCAACTACAGTGGCGTCTGGTCATACCTTCCCTGATCAAGGAAATAATTCACGAACCCCTTCGATGCTTGCTAAAACCTCACCTTTCTGTCCTAAAGAAAGTTCACAGAAGCACGAAAGCTAAAACTGCGTCCAATCGATCGTCAAACCTTCGAAGACCCAAATCGCAAACCAAGAACGGACCCATGCGGTGATTTTTGAGCAGCAAGTAAACGCATATACGAGCGACCTTAATATATATGAATTCGTGGTTTATGAAATAAAGTTACGCTATTGTACTCTGCATTGACCGGAAGCGCAAATCAACACAAGGACAACAGAAGAAAACAACAACATAGACGAAACGAAGCGCTACTATCAACTGAAATTTTATTTTGAAACAGCACCGCTTATATACAATAACATGGTGTCACTGAAACACAAGGAAGATATCAGGGAGCCTAAAAGATAGCCTTAAAATCTGTACATTGTCACCTGAAACACTGAGCCATTTTACAACAGTTCGCCACGAGCCGATAGATATTGCAGTTTTTTGGTGACAGCGAAACGGACGGAACCCTGATACAATTGTCACCCAATTTAAGAATTTCCGCGTGTAAAATTGCTTAGTGTTGCAAGTGACAATATAGAGTTTTTAAGGCTATCTTTTAGGCTGCCTGATATCTCACTTGTGTTTCAGTGACACCTTGTTATTGTAAATAAGCGGTGTTGTTTCGAAATAAAATTTCAGTTTATAGCAGCGCTTCGTCTCGTCTATATTGTTTTCTTCTCTTGTCCTCGTGTTGACTCGTGCTTCCCGCCAATGCAATGTATTACCAACTCGCCCAAGCTTCCGCTCTTGCCATTGTACTCCTTCATGATCGATGCGTATATTTTCTGATGTAGAACGGTTACGTTTTCGCGATTTTCAAATAACCGTTTTGAGAAATCGGAAGCCGAGTTTCAAGCACGCGCCGTGCGTCCAGAGATCTTATCAGAGCTTATCGGTCGACCAAATGGTCTATGAAAAAATGCATTAGTTCTTTCACAGAACGCCATAGGTCCCACAAGAAAGCTTTCGCTTTATAGGGAAGCAGCCCCCGTTATGGCTGAAGTATTATCTGGCGATGACTTGCATTCTGTGGTCGATAGAGCTGAAGTTTTATCTTGTTTTGTATTTTGCTCTCCGGAGTTGCCCGGTGCTGGGCCGAATTTGGTCCTTTAATGATAAATAAAGCGACAGCAAATAAGCGTTTGTTTGAACTACTTTCTTTTTATGTAACCTCGTTGCCGACATCGAAAGGTTCAGGGGCCTCCTCTGCCCGTGGGCATTGAGGTGCGACCTGTAGTTCAGGAATTAGGTAGTAGCAGTGAAGTCCTTTATTGATAAAGGAAAGGGTGCTTGGTCGGGTAAAACGGGACTAGCATACAGGGAAAAATAGGCATTTAGTGTGTCTGAAAGGGTCATGCATGCAGGCAGCTTCTGTTGGAGGAGCTTACAATGGAGGAACCAGCTCGACACCAGTTTGAGATATCGAACTGCTTATATAGACACGGTTGTAGACACCGGCTCACACTGCTCGTGCGAGGCCGCTCTTAATAGGAAATGTGGCTAGCGCGGCGGGGAATTGGGAGCCATGGTAGGGGGGAACTATGGTGAGGAACTACGGGGAAGTGCATTTTCAAGATAGTAAGGATGATCTACGGGTGCAGCGCAGCGGCAGAATAAATGGTTAAGGTCCTCGATAGAGGGCCCTGAACAGTGCGAGCAACGGGGGGGTGGTGATGTCTCGAGGCGAAAAAATTTCGATATAATAGAAGGGGCAAAAGCAGCATTGGCAAGGGTTTTGTTAGTGAAAATGTCGTTTGGGCGTGGTGGAGAAAAGACGCCATTGATATAGCCAAACGAGGTGCTTGATGTTAGGTGGCATTGGCGCGCGTGACGAGCGTGATCTAGTTGATCTAGTACAGCAGTACAGCGTCGGTGATCCAGCGGAGGGGTACGAGATGCCCCTCTCTGGCCGCGGACTAGTTGCCATGTCCCTGCATCATGTGTCCCGGTACCCATGATAGGCGATTCTTACTACCGTTCTGAGCGAGTGTGTTTACCATGGCTTGAATCTGGGACACCGTAGATCAGAGAAGGCTTTGTTGAACTCCTTACGAGCCGTTTTTATGTTGGCGAGAATACAACGCAAGGCATATTCAGAGCTGGATCTGGCTGTCATCCGTAAAGACGTCAGTTTCATCTCACAACTGCTTTTCCAGGTTGCCACGAAGGGCCTTATGGCGTGGACGTATCCTTGCTCTGGGAATGCCTTGTCGATCATTTGCGGTGTACTAAGCCGCCATTCCTAGAGGGTAGGCGGTGCCTGACTATGCTGCTACCACCGCTGAAATTAGAAATAGTTTGATCTCTTGTGGTTCTATGCTGTTGCATAACATTGCAAACACTATCCTTTCACCAAAATTGCAAAGCCACGTGACCACCGTCAATGGTGCAAAGGTGACTAGGCAGTTAAAATCTTTGTTAATGTAGCAGAAAACTACGTAAGGTAATAGAGACTGCAACAACGCTACTATCAACTGTAGAGACTTGCAGTAGAGACTGTAACAACAGCGACTATCAGCGCTAAAGGACATCCGGAATATTCGTGGCATAGAGTAGAAACGAGTACCTTACGCATTCTCTACATGATGATGTTTGTTTTCTGGCGCAAGGGCAACGAAGCCCAAAGAGGGCCAACACAATGGTTGTGTCGTTTCTGGTGTAAAATGTTAGGTAAAATAGAAATGTGATAGACTACTGCGGGGTGTATAGAGCCCCTTATTGAAAAAACAAACTCTGGAGTGAGCCATATGGTTATAACGTTAGAGTAAAGAATGAATGTTCAATCAAAGCTAGCCCCACTCAGGGGCTTTGCTAACATATGTGGTATGAGAGGCCTTTTAAAAATCCAATGTGTCCAAGGTAAGCAAAGAGACGTTTACTTAGAAACGCATTCTGTACAACCTCTCGCATAGAAGAATGAGCTATCATGCGGGCGGGAATGAAAAACAAAGCAGAAAAAGAGCCCGAGAATGATGTCTGCTTTTTATGCGCCTGCCAGCACGCACGACCTGAAAAAATCAGTTAATTTCTCCCGCTGTGTCCACGAAGGATCATGTCGTAATAGAAAGATATTTTACGACTTACGGAGCAAGCACGTACACCATTTGTTTTCGTTCGAGAGGCGTAGAACGTTGAGTTTATGTCCTATAAAGATGGTGCCATAGATACCGCCGCACCTTTTTCTTCCGACATCTTGAAACTGCCGTGAGTTAAGACGTCAGACTGAAACACCTTGGTGAAAGAAGCTCTATGTAGTCTATTATCTTGCCCTTTCAGTTTTGTTGCGTGGTACATCTTTGCTCAGTTGTCGGCGGTGCTGGAAGGCAAACTTGTTTTATTGCAGTTTTATGCATGTTTTAAGGGGCTGTGTACGGTATGCCCGATGCCCGACATCGCATGTTGCTGAACAAGTTTATGAGCTATCTCGGCTGTCTTGCGTATGGCTCTACACCTATCAGTACTTTTGTACCGAAGGTATCTGCGTGATAGAGTCACAGACGCACCGTATTTCTGTGGCCTGTAGTGGGGGAGCAACGTGGTTTTATCCTAGCAGAGGTGGATCCGGGAATGTCGCGGGTCTTTCATGTGTGCCAGTAGCGGTCTCTCGCTGATTGGTGGGAAGCCCGGATGGTGTGAATTGTAATACCAGTCCAGAAGACGTTCGAAGGGGGACGGCAATTCTGCCACATTGAGGTTCCTGGTAAAAAAAGTGAAAAATAAAAATACTTAGTACACTGTATATTTGAAATCATAGCTGGTCTCCAATTTCTTTGCGAGTGCCACAGAGCACCAACCACGCAACGCCTTGTATTGGCATAAAAACGCATGTTCTCCGGAAATCACATGTTTAATCCTCATAATAGCGTAATTGGAGGTTTTTTTTTTTTTTTGAGAAGTGCGTTTATGCTCAGGTTGCTGGCGGGAATAAGAGGTCAAATATTTGGCGGACGTTTTATGTCTCGTCACGAACTATCTTCCGGCCGTCCAGAAATTTTGTTATAAAAAGTCCTATGGGGCGAAGGGTATCCCGGCGATAACTTACAGATGTCAAACAGGTCTGACCATCCTCTTAGGAAGTCTCGCTCCACGAGCCTGAACCAACTAGACGGCAAAGATACAAGCGCAACAACAAAAAAAGAAATCGTCGCGCTTGTTCATTGTTTGTTATAATCACAATCAAGTGGGCGTGTACTTTGTGTTTTACAGTGCCCACCCCCTTGACTCGATGATCTGGCAGTGATATGTCTACCAAAACGTTCAGGGTCAAACCTCGTAGAAGCGGCATTTTTTCTGATGGAAGTGTGGGCAGTAACATACGCGAAGACGATATTTCGCGCACGTGCAGCAACACTAAGTTGCCTAAACTATTGCTCACGCATCCCAACAGGCCAGCTTTGAATATATTTGGCTTACCTCTGGCGCAAAAGAAAGAATAAAACCCCTTAGAAGGTGTCAGTGCGACCGTTTCTTTCCATGGGGGGACGTCTGCATACGGCCGAATGTCAAAGCTTTGCTCCTCACGGGAGGAGTTGTCTTCGGGGTGCTCTGTACTTACCGCCCTTCCTTCAGGTCTGCAAGCAGAAAGAAGGATTCGACTGGGGATTGAAGGTCTCTTCAATGATGGGTAGCGAGACACACAATATCATGTCGGTGGGGTGTTCCGAAAAAAAGAGGCGCCTGAGAAGACTAACTCGACCGCAGTGAGTGTTTTACATCAGCAGCTAAACAGGAAGGCCTTCGTACTCACGATTAACATACTCCTAGGGGGAGATTTCAACGGGAACATCTGATGGTCCGATGCGACCTAACAGCTGTTTGGGCTTGTGTGCCGGAAGGAAACAGACAGCTCCATGGGGTCCTTACAGCAAGACTAGTCATTCTAATTTTCATTCAGCTAATTAGCTAGCAAGAATGCTCAATCGCAAAATACAAACAAGCGCGTTTTGTTTCGCGCACTCCTTGCCCTGCGCCCAGATTCGCTGCTTGTCCTTATTCACAGAGTGAAAGAACACTAATTTTTTTATAAAGTGTTGTTCCATCACAGCGGGCATGTGTAACTCCGTAGGTGTGTATGACTTTGATAAATATCAGCAGCAAGTACCGCGCTTGTGCGGGAGAGCTGTAGCTAACGCCCAACGTTTCGCTTTGAGGCCTTGCGATGTGTACCGCTACCCGGAGCTCGAAGTACGCTGAGTACAATAGGTACTTCTTCTGGTGGGTACTGGTTCAGTGTGTTAAAGCTCAAAGGGTGGCGTTATTTCGAACGCCCTGCATTTATCCCTCGCGTGAGGCAACCTGCCAGTTCACCCTTACTACTGGACAAGCGACGTAATACTCATCGCACCTCGATTTATAGGCTTACCGTTATCTGCATTATACCTCAAATTGTGGTGTTAGGCCTAACGCCATGCTTAAGCCTAATGTCTTGCCTTGACGCTTTCGACGTCGACAGGTACCCGCAGCATTCGTAGACTCTCAGCATCCGTAATGTGCTAGCAATCCGTAAATCTAGTGCGGACGCTTGCACGTGAGGCGTCATATTAAAGCTAGCAAATTAGTGAGGAGCATTAAGCGAGGGAAAGGACATCTTCAAACGCAATTACTTTACTAAACCTGGCCTTAAATTGCCAGAGAAACCTGCGACAGGACATACGCAATTTAGGGTTCGATTTGGCATTGCAATTGGCCAGTCTTTACAAGTCATTTTTTGTATCGCCAACACTCCAACAGTGCTATCCAAACAGTGCCCCTTTCACTTTCTTGTTTGGCCGATTCCTATGAAAAAGGGATCAACCACGTTTTTTTTTTTTGAAAATCTCCTTTTAACAGCGAAGCTGTTTAGCAAATTTTAATTTTTTGTGTCCGCAGTGAAAAAATTCCAAGAAATTGCCGAGCGCATACACGCGAACGCGGAACTCCCGGCGACCACTCGGCTGTTAAGAACACCAGAAAATGTAGCGCTGGTGTGTGAGTGCCTTGCGACGACCACCCAGCGTCTGCGGCGCACATTTGCCCAGCGAAGGACACCCACTTACGCATATGAGCCAAGATTGGCAAAAAAACTCCAGCGTTCGCCGTAATCGTGGCAGCATTTGCTCGAAACGAGAAAGACTCCAGCGTTCGTCGTAATCGTGGAAAGGGAAATAAAAACTTTTATTTACACCACTGACCTATAGGGCCGCCACTATGGCTTGTGGTCGGGAGACCAGTGGGCGCTAGGATTCTTCGTCCGAGCGGCCCAGGGCCTCCGTCAAGTGGTCAGGGGAAGTTATGGTGGGGTGGGGGTCACAGGGGCAGGCCCACATGTGGCGTTGCACTGTGGATTTAGCGCCACAATGTGGGCAGAACGGAGAAGGGTAGGCGGATGGGTAAATATGATGAAGGAGGGCTCGGTTGGGGAGCGATTCCGTTTGGAGGAGGCGCCACAGCCGTTCCTCCGAGGGGGTTACAGATGGGTGAGCCGGGGCAGCGTGTTGCGGGAGAGGCGGTAGTAATCTGTAACCTCCCTGTAAGTGGTGAGGGAGTCCCTGGCAAAGTAAACTCCTTGACGGGAAGTGGTATCGTCAGGCACACGGCTGACGAGTGCTCGTGCCGCCTTATGAGCCCACTCCGCGCCGTCTAGCCCCGTGTGTGCCGGTATTCAGAGGAGCTCCGTAGAATGCTTGGGGGCGGAATTTTGAAGCAGAATTTTGCAGGCTAGCGTGGAGATAGTGCTGCTAGAAAATTTTTGATGGCCGTTTTTGAATCAGATAATATTAGATCAGGGGGAGGCCGGTGTGCGAGAGCCAGGCTTATGGCCACCTCTTCCGCAACGTGTGGGGTTGTGGTGGGAATAGTGATAGATGGGAGAGGAGTAGTAGTCGGAGAGGAGACGATAGCTACAGTGAAGGCCGGCTTGTGCATGTGTGCTACAGCATCTACGTAGAAGGTGTTTTGCGATGGGGGGAAATTGGAAACGAGGGCACGCACTCGAGCAGCTCGTCGGGCTGTATGATGATGGCAACACTTGCTCGAAACGAGAAGGACGCGTCATAGCGTACCATAGGTGATGTCCAATGATTATCACTTCCGAATAATGAAATAACAAATTCGCTAAATCGTGGACTTAAACTTCCTGGATGGTCGTAAAGTTGTGTAGAGCATCGCTACCTTCAAGTCTTGCGCGTTGGTCTGAGCTTTCTTCATTTTTGTTTGTTTAGAAAACGCCTTTTTGGGCTGGAATGGAGTTATGTGATTTACGAAAAGCTAGCTAGTTTAAATTTATTAATGCTATACACTGACTTTGTGGCTAATAGAGTTACGGTTATCATGCTCGCGTCTTTAATCTCATGAATAGGCTCAAGCGAAATAAGAGTGAACATACGCAATCCAATAAATATTTGTTAGCCTGATTCACTAAGCTTTCATGGTTTAAACCAACAAAAGGGACACTTGATTGTGACGTGACATAAAATGCTGCATACGCCCACTCTCTCCAACCTCCGCTATGCAATAGACTATCGGCGAGGACACAATCTCGTCCCTTTTGATGTGAGAATATCGCACATGATATCGAACGAGACACACCGCGTCCCTCCACTGACGTTAGCCGCCTCCAATCGAATCAACCTCCGCTTCACAAATATTTCAGTCGCCTCACATATCCCTCATACAAGGCTAGGCACACTTTGAATGACGTTCACAGAGGCGGTATCAACTTGTCGTAGCATGTTTATGCACGCTACTATGACAATGAGTTCGCCCACCTTTCATTGCGGGTAGGTGAGGTTTTAAGCTCTATCTCACGACTCAATTGCACGGTACCTTTGACTACGGATGCTGTTCAAAGCAGGGAGCAACAAGAACGCGACAGCAGCCACTCCACGTTTTTGCTTACCTTCCGTCTAAATTTTTATTTGTGACTTCGTGTCTCCTAGGGACGTTTCCGTGGGGTTGCGTCCTGTATGCTCTTACAAAAACCGCAAAGTCTGCTCGCATGATTCCTACATTTCACAGCTGGGTAGCCACAAATAGTACGTGGAACAGATCTAAACTTCGTACGACGTCTTCATCGATGTTTTTTGTGTGGTTAGACACTCCGCCTGAGTAATACCAGTCAGTGGCGGAGCACGGAATATATTACGAAGTGTACACGGCGTATTCGCGAGTATTTACAGGAAAGCGGTGGCTCGTAAAGCAGCCCCAACGTCCCTGGAACAACATGCACGCGAACACCAGCGAGCGTTCTCCTCTCTCACTCCCAGCCCTTTTTTTTGCCACGAGGCCATCATGACAGAGCGTAAAACGGAAGGGCTGATTTACTTGTAAATCGTATTATTTGCTAACTAATAAATTCAAGCTTCCCATTATTGAAGCAAAGAAAATAGCCGCGTATCTGCTCACATCCCTGCAAATTTCATTGAAAGCCAACCTAAAGAAATAGTCTTCTGCTGTCTCTGCCGCGTAACTGCCTCTCTTCTCATCCCTGGCCACCTCTCATGCTCTTCCTCACCATTTCTATCCTTCCACGATTAACACGGTATAGTGGGCTCAAGTAAATTAAATTTTCGCATGTCCCCCTGCTCGTGCCATCTACTGGGACCTTTTGTTACTGCGGAACATGCAACACTGCAATGAAGTCCGGGCTCGAGCTAGTTCATTTTGCATTTTAGAGTAAAAATATTTTCTTCAGCACCCATTATTTATTTCCTATTGTAAACATCAAGAACACATTTAATTCAATTAAACGAAGACTGCGAGTACCAGTTAAGTACTGATGTTTTGCCTGATATATGCCCAATATTTTCTTTTTGATGAGCGATGTTGACAAGTGTATAGTATGTTTCCATATTTTGTGGTTCGGAATGGATTTGCCAAGATAAACTTCTAGTTAACGATTTCTTCCCACTTTTAGCCGGATGGCTGTATCGAGGGGCAGACAGACAGACAGACGGACAGACAGACAGACAGACAGACAGACAGACAGACAGACAGACAGACAGACAGACAGACAGACAGACAGACAGACAGACAGACAGACAGACAGACAGACAGACAGACAGACAAATATTTCCGGGTTTAAGAAACCCAAGAAAGACTACCATCTTTAGATATTGCTGGTGTCCACTGTGTCCCTCTATTTTCTCCATCCTTCATTCTACAGCCATTTATTTCCCTGCAGCAAACACCGCTTTCCGGCTCAATGTATCGCGAACGTTCATTTCAAAGAACGCTCTTGGAGCATCATTACGCGCGGACTCATCAGCCCTCGCTAACCGCAAATCGCCGCCAATTATCGATGATTGCTTCTTTAGAGGCCGGTCTTCTGACGATCTATCATTGTACATCGCCAGAACAGGCGCCTATTACTAAATTACTTCTTGGCGAAGAATTAGGAGCTGGCCAGAAGCTTTCCTCACATCTTTGCGTGATGAAACGGGTTTATCATGTTCTCGACCCACTGGCAAGACTAAGCACTTCAACCGTACAGATCAGCTACCGTTCGAACAATCTGAAGAACGACTTGTCAACCGCAATACGCATAAAGGTCCAATCAACGTACAGTCGTGATTGAGGAAACGTGAACGAACTGCGCCGTACCTAAACGCCTCACGCTTAGAACTGAACGGGGAGATTGCGCTTTGGGCCGCAAGTGGTTCAATGCGCAATCATGGCCAACAGCATCATGGTCTTGGTTCATTTTTCTCTAGGAGACTTGATCATGTCGAGGGGTAGCCCGGAGTTAAGGAGTATAATTCTTAGATTTACGCTCTGCTTTGGCTTCAACAATCCAGTACCTGGGTAATTGACACCAAGAAGTAGCGTTGTTACCGTAATATCAAGTACATACTCCGACCATTACAATTACTACAAACGAACAGCAGTAGACTCAACCGCAATCTCCGCCGCAAACATTCATCCTCCTCGCCTTAGTTAGCAGGCAGGGCGAGATCTCGCTGATTATGTCGGTAGGTTGAGATGTACTTTTGAATTTTAAAAGTAAAACCGGATCGAATTAACAAAGTTAAATCAGCACAAACATTAACCGGGGAACGACAACGCAGGGCCCTTTATAATTCACTTTCGAGGAATGGACGCGCCCCTGACTTATGACTTTCGGATGAAAGTTTTGAACTTTTATTGACACCTTCTCATTGCCGATGATGAGTTCATTGCGTGTTTTTCTTGTGCCCGTTTTGCATTGCTGTCGAGGTGGCCCCAATGTCATCGGATAACCAATGCTCATATAGGCTTTGGAGGGCACTTGTGTATAAATCAGTCATTCTGATCTCCTATGCCATTCGTATGAGAAGGAACATTACTTCGTATCTCAAAAACGCACGCTAGCAAAGTGTCAGAGCCACGGTGAAGCGACCGCTCCTGCTATACTGTACCATGCCTCGAAAACATGCACAGCTCCTTCAGCACCTGCTAAAACAATTTAATCCCTCGTACAGGAACTGCGTACAGGAACTGCGTTCTTCTTGCGTGTTAGTCACCCGGTTCAAAGCTGTAGCGATATTTGCGTGTTCTTTTGTTCTTGGTGATCGAACAAGGTTTTAAGAGTGATTCTGTTAGTGCCGCATTCTTCAATACCTTTGGGACCCCTTACTCGTCGTCCGTCCCCAAAAATAAAATAAAATAATACGAATACGCCCTCCCCGAGCTATTGCAACCGCAGCAACAGTTTCGACAAACCAAGCGGGACACAGATCACCCCATGTTTGTCTGCAATCATCAAACTGTAGCGTTTCGAAACTTTATTACGCTCATTAAATTCCAAGTTGGCGCAATCACACAAAGAATATTATCATGTACTGTTTTTGGCACTCCGCGGTTATGTGTTTGAAATTATTCGTTTTGGAGCAAAAGGCTCATACCAGCGGAATGAAGTATGCCTATTAAAATCGAGCAAATATCGATTCTTGACCCCCTCCCCCCGCCAATGCAGACACAATTCGGCGTGAATACACGTTTCAAATCAATCGTGCAATGGGAACTTATTTTTGCAGTCACAAGTCAGTGTGGCTCTTACGGCGAACATAGGTTGGGGTATACTCGTTCTCCCCCGTATACATTGCCTTTAGCGTAGACTGTGCGCTTCTTATAATAAGGTGCAGACACAATGCATCCCCGCATGGCGTCAATCAACAGCTTTCAGCTTACGTCGCATCCCCGGGGAGTGATCGCCCCTAACATTTTCCCATATTATTTGTGCATACTTAGCAGGCCGATTACTATATACATAAGACAAAAAGTGAGCTTAACATACGCGACATTCAGTTTCCAAGTCTTTGCAGGTGGGACACTTCCGCTGTGACGCACAATATTAATTAACCATGCCGGTAGGCTCCTCTCTGCACCTAAACCGACCTTAAAGATACAAAACCATCCTTTTTTAGGGAAAGAATGAGTAAAATTTATCAAATGGGGCATTATAGTAATAACAGTAATAACAAAATGCAGGAAATAAAAGATGCAGACAATGCATCTCAAACCCAGTATTTAGGCGCTAAGCCCCGACGCAAACGCTACGCCACAGTTGGCGAACAGCAAGCTCGTTTCAACACTTTATCAAGAATATTGCAGAAGTGTTCAAGGCTAACCGGTAGACGGCACTACGTGTAACACAAGCCGCCAGAGCTACGCTTTCTTGAAAATGGAATATCGATAAACCTCCAGCTACGAATGCTATCTGAAAAGGCCGGCCAGTCGCCTGAGTAGGTATGGAAAACTATGAGCACAGCCGCATCAGGACCATGTATGGCCGAGAGGAGCTACGGGGCGTGAACAGGACATATCCATATCATGCACGCGTATGGGGGCACAGCCGACAGAAATTCAGCTTAACGCTTTGCCGCAGCCAGTCCCATGCACTCGTCTGTGTAAGCTTTTCTTGACAAGTGGCGCCACTGCGGAGCTCACTGTAAGTTCCGCTTTATGACTGCCGCTCATGAATGCGTTCGGACTTAGCAGACCTCTGTATTCAACGGCGGTAAATAGCATGCTACAATTGAGGGGCCGCATCTGCATGTTAAGGCAGAGAGACTCGCAAACACTCTCGTCACGACTTCAAGTGCAAACATGCACCGTCCATACCACCTCACTGAAAGTCGTAGCCTCCGGCATCTCAACTAACCTCAAAGGCAGAGCAACCCAGTCGGGAAAACTCAGAGGGGTGCTAGGGGGAAAGGAATAAGTTGAGATGGGTGTCACGAAAATGATAGCAAGCTGTCATCACGTATGCCGGTAGCTTGGAGGTGCTGCTGTTTGGGCTTGCCCACTTGCACGCTTCTAGGAAAACGCATAAGACCCTTTACGTTCCACAGGGACAGAATGGTACGCCGTGAGCGCTCGCCGGACTTCGAGCGCGCGTGTAGCATAACAATGAGGGGAATGTTTGGTTGTTTTCTTAAGGTTCCCTCTTCGCGCTTTCGTCTGAAAGTCGCTGCTTGGAAACTGGGCATGGACACCTTATTTATCTGTTGTCCTGCAGTTCAGAAGCGCTCACACCATGACCAACTTTGTTTCATAGGCTATGCCACTTAACGTGAAGGGGGTATCTCCTGCCATTACTCTCGCTATCCCCCTCTTTCTTTTTTGTCATCTTTGCAATATGATTTTATTCCACATTGCATGACTTTTAAAGCGTTTCTGAGGGCGCACTTTGGGGGTGGAGTTCACGGGTGATATAAGTGCTTACAATGTTCTTCGAAATCAACCTTCGTTACATTTGAAACATAAGTTGGATACTTTTTGCGCCAAAAACAGCATTGACAGGAGCAGAAGTGAAGGGAACCATGGAAACAATAATCGCGGGTGATTGGGCGGTGCAATCAGATGAAAATTATTGGAAATTTTGGAGATGTTTATAATGAACTATAAAAAATGGTAGCTGCTTTTGGGCTCTTCTGCGTAGATAAAAGGGATGGTGTAGTCCTCCGCACTAACAGAAACGCAAATGTGGTAAGCAAAGAAATTGGGCCTTAGTTGAACTTTTAATGCAATGAACTATTCTTGGAATGCTTCCGCAGGTCCTTGCTCTGTTCGTATCCGTCCAGTAATTTTCCCACCATAGCTCTGGATTTGTTTTTAGGTGAGTTGGGCGCCATGGGGGAACCATAACGGTTTCTTGTTTTTTTTATGTTTTTTTTTGAAAAAGTTGCAAATGCCTATTTCTACGGCACGGAAGTTGGGCATCTCCCTATTTCCTTAATTGTTGCGTAATGGCCGGCAGCACCAACGGAGTCTTGGGCTGAAAACGCTGTCCACCTACATTCTCTTTTCAGCTAATATCAGCTTGTTGGTTTCTCTCTCACCCTCCCTCTCTCTCTTTCCCAGGCACGGTGCAGCGTTGGCGCGGCGGTTAGAGCACATGGTTGCTGCTCTTGCAACCCGGGCTCAAATCCCACATGCATAAAGTTATTTTTTCTTTAAAGTTGCGCCCGTTTTGGAACCGTCCGCGTTGACGTAATGACGATGACGGCTATGCTAACTTTTCGAATTTGTCGAGACACCTAAGACTTTCGCAACAATGAACAGAACTTTTAATTCTTTGAAAAAATGCATAGGTGAACTGGAGGGAAGAAGGACGTGTAGCGACTGTAAGAGCGTGGTCATACGACGGTGCCCTTGCTTTTATTCTCGTACCTGCTCGAGCCCTTCTCACGTACGTCTGAAGGGTTATAGAATGGCAAGCAGAGATCGCGCTTCGTGTGATGGTGTGCGCACAAAAGTGGGGGCGGCACCGCTTTTGTGGTTGTCGGAGGCCTCGCGGGAGTGTAGATATAAGCGAAGAAGCTGCCTGAGAACTGAGGACCTAGAATTTTTTTGCGAGACACTTATGCACCCTACCCTTCTTACAGAGTCACGGTGAAGCCGTGTGTGGACTCTTTCTTGTGTCAACAAAAATGAATCGCGATCTCATTGCATTCATGTCACGTGCGCGTTCAAACTTGCGGACTCTGGGACGACCACGCGCCGCTACCGTATTCCGCAATGTAAGTTTGTCAGTCTTCGTGTTCGCCGGAAACCGGCGACGCTGCGAGGAGGGAAGGAAAAGAGGTAAGCGAAGGAAGAAAGGCGTAGGAATAACATTGTCGGCCTTTTATTAGCTTTTGCCAAGGGAAGGGTCCAGCGTGCTGGGCTTTAGCTTATCGTAGGTTGTAAACTTATTGATTGTAGGGTTTAATCCGCCGACGCAACGCAGGCGATGAGGCGCGCTGTAGTGGAGGGCTACGGATTAATTTTGACCACCTGGGGATCTTTAAGGTGCGCCGAAATCTCGTACACACGGGCGTTTTTGCTTTTCGCCTCCATCAGAAAAGCGGCCGCCACGGCTGGGAATCGAACCCGCGACCTTGTGCTCAGCAGCGCAATGCCTTAACCCCTGAGCCACCGCGGAGGGTAAGTTGTAAACTGCATGGGGACCTGCTGTTTGGTTGGCTCTGAACACGCTCAGCGCGACAAACCGACATGAGCCGAACGCAAGAAACAATGAAAGAGGACCGTTTTTTCTTCGTTATTCTATAAAAGTTCCAACTCTTCTAGCATAAGAAAAAACCCATTGGACGACGAGACGTTAGCTCACAAAAGGGGAAGAGAAGCTTGTGAGGACGTCGAAGAGATGTGAAGTCGGTACTCTCTGTTTTCCGTTCTGAAAACCGCCGTTCTGACATTCTGTTGGATGCAGTTATAGCCGCAATACTCAACAGGAGCAATGAAAACTCCGGAAATATAGCCGTGCCGCTGTCGAAGCACATGAGCTCCGGCCTGGGCATGAGCACCGGCGTGCGTACATCATCATGCATGCTGGGAGGAGAGATAGGAAATTTTTCTTATATTCAAATTTCTCTAACGTCTGGGATATTCTTCCTACTTCAACGTTTTTGGTTGACACATTTATCTTGGCATAAAAATCGGGACTCCTTTCTTTTTAGAAAATTCGCGTTAGATTGGCATATTGAATATTTTATTTTCTCATGTCTTGAACCTTCAGGGGAAGAATGACGTCGTATCAATTATTTTAGGCCTCCCGCTCGTGGTCACTTACCATAATGAATAATGAAAATAGTAACTATAATGGAGCTTTCTTAGCGTGCCAAAGCGGTGATATTTGTAAAGCTAAGTGTATCAGCAGGCAAAATACACTGTTTCTTAAAACCACGCTTCCCCCAAAGAAGCGAATACTTTTGAAAATGCAGAGCCCACTAGAATTAATTAATCCCAAACCTTTTTACTACTTTGCTGTTGACTCAAGAAAAAACGTGGCATTTGGCACTCCTAAAGGGCAGTCTTAGCGGTAAATCCAACTCTGTATTCTTATTATTCTTATAATAAATATGTGAGAGCGCCGCTCTCAGCCGTCTTTGTTGACTACATATCGTTATCTGCGCATGAAGAAGGAAAATAAGGAAGCAAGCGAAAAAAATTGTTTCCCATTATTCATCTCGTAATTAAGGCTATCAGGAACCTGTGCATTGTTATGGAATTGTTGAAGAGGGGAATAAATGGCATAATTTGTTTTGGAAAAACACCAACAGAACGCATGTTGAAGGACGCTTCATACAAATAGTCGCCCGCAATTGCTTTCACAAAACATGCTTCAGAGGAAACCGGAGGTGGCAGCCTGAATGCACTCTGGAAGCAAAAAATACTTGCTTCTTCTACGACACAGCACAAAGCGTCTGCAGTTTCCCATTTTAGTGCTCACTGCGAATGCGATGGCGATGGTGACTGCATTACATCGATATTAGGGAATGAATGAATGAAGAAATGAATGATTGAATGAATGAACGAACGAACGAACGAACGAACGAACGAACGAACGAACGAACGAACGAATGAACGAACGAACGAATGAAAAAACGAACGAACGGACGGACCGACGGACGACGGATGGACGAACTTTCAAACCAACGGGTAGATCATTAGTTAGGATAGCCTCATATCCCGCTAGTCGCGATGAAAGTTAAGGCACACATTAGCAAAAATAATTTACACAAAGAAACTGACGTTTTCGCCTGCGCCAAAATTGAAGGCACAGTATCCGGGAACCGAATGCCCAACGTGCTGCGAATCACAACGCTTATAGCCACTTCTAACAGACCACTCTTATCGTTGCAATAGTTTGCCGCTTATATTTGTCTGCCTTCTACGTACTTGTGCTTAAGTTCCATTGCGAGAGCGCTCTTTATTCCCATTCTTTGTCCTCCTAACGCCAATTCGGTTCCCCATTTTGGTCAATTGTTTTGAACCTGAACACAGAAACCTGTTGCGGGAAAGGAGTACTGGCACCAAAATCAAAATGCTAAAAAATAATGTAATTGTCTTCAGTACTTTGTGAACCCGCCTTCCAGGAATTCCTGTGGCAAACCCCGCAGGAAAACACATGGAAAACCATTTTTTAATTCTTCTGGCCGCAAGCTACATCAGATTGCCAGCGCCAGCGAAATCACCATCATTGTGACGAAGCCCATTCTGCACCCTGCAAACCGGCCAGTTCTGGGTGACGTTGCGTAGCCCTTTCCGGAAGCGGAAACACTCGCTTACACTGGTGGTGTCGGTGGGGTCGTTGCGGTAGGCCGGGTCTGTGAACGGCATCTGCCACTTTGGCAAAGTGGCAAAAATTTGACGGAATATTTTCAAAAACCAAGGGAACACCAGCATCATGAACAGGCACGAACTGAGATGTGCCTTAATTAAAAATTAAACCCCGTAAATACCGTCTAATTAAGCGAATTTTCAAATAACTTTTAGAATTTCTCTCGTCCCGGTTGTCGCCGCAAGCTCGGGTGGGCCACTGAGGCCCACCCGAGCAAGAGGCCATACATGAGGCCCCTGCAGACGATGCGGAAAACGTGTGCGGAAGCACGGATTTTTCATTGATGTCTCAACTTGCAGTTTTGCGGCCCCGCTAGTGTGACGTAATAACGGGCGACATTCCCCAGAACCGAGATTTGTGCTGCCGGGACCCGAAACTGATCGAAAGAAGTGCACCGTAACTATTTCTATGCCGACTGCTGATCGGTTTTTCCTTGATTTTTATTTTCAGTGAACGAAGAGGTATTGTTTACAACATTGAAACGAATAGCTGAAGTTAGGTGTCAGTACTCCTGTAAATAGAAATCAAATCAAAGTCAATCTCAATTCGACCTCCATTTCTTATCGTGTTCACGATTCCAAGCGCGCCCTTTTGAAGCATCCGCATGTCCGAACTTTCTCGGCAGCAGCTCCCCGCATCGCGAATGGTTCTCTTGAGCGTGGCAGGGGCGAGAGGGTCCCCGCGGTCGCCCCATCAACAAGGTCAGCGGTGTCACGCTCAGCGGGACACGTGGGGCACGCTTTCGACCGGCTCAGACAAGACGGCTGACGTCGAAGGAACCACACGGCGGCGGCTGCTCCCGAAGGTTTCTTGCCCCGCTCGATGCATCGGCTCCTGTTTGGGACATGCCGCAAGGTTCTGCGTACGTCCGTGTTGGTGGTATGGCATTCAGAAGTAATGAAACGCGTCACGATTTCCTGTTGCACTTTGGCTGCTTCAATTATCGTGACAATGTCGATCAACTAAGTGCGTACAGTTGTGTTTCAACAGCTTCAAAAGGACGATGACGCCAACTGTATATATACAGAGTAAACCCACGTTATAAAGAAGTTCCTGGGATACTTAAGACTGAAAGTTAGGCTAGTTGAGGTTAACTTGAATACATATCACCAGCGAAAAAGAGACGGGTCAAGAAAGGAGCGGACAGGACGACAGCTAGCGATCGTCCTGTCTGTTTGTGAGTGCAGTACTTAAGCGTCCGCTACTGTGATTTGACGCCGTCGCCCGCCTCGTAACAGAGCGAACGAAGGGGACACCGAAAACAGAAACAGAACGAGGGAGAAAAGTGTGGTTGAACTGTGAGGGGGGGAGGTCAGTATGCCGAGGCCGCGCCACAGAAGCCCATCACGCGCAGCGTGCTGCACGTACATCATTCCTTCCTCGTCGTCCTCGTTGCGTCGCGCATCCGAATCACGTGACATTTGCGCCGGAAGGTTGTAAGTTTAACAGCTGGCTAAATATAGCCATCTTAGAATAGCTGTGAGTGCCAATATTAGTTACCAGGAGGGAATCTTGCAAGAATACCGGAAGGCTCGGAAGACATTCGGCGAACACTCGGAAGCAATCAAGAGTTGCCTACCTCTGCAATCAAAAATAAAAATACACAACCCATGCGTGATCCCGGTGATTACTTATGGCTCAGAAATGTCGGACCTACTAAGAAATTTGAAAGATCACTTAGGCCGTCCTAGCGTCTCATGGACAGAAGAATGATAGGAGCAACCCTTATACATAAAAAACCAGAGTCTTGTACTAAAAAGGCGAACTAGGAGAAAAACATTTTGGTTTAAATTAAGGGGCAAGCGTGGAGCTGGGCTGAACATGTGATGCGGTTAACTGACATTCGGAGTACGACCACGGCAAGGGCCTGGCTACAGGGAGGCGGCACAAGAAATTGGAGAAGGCCGGTAACTCAATGACGGGATGAAAAAGGAAATTTAGTGGAAAAGAAAAGATTCGGGCAGCGTGGGACAGAGAGATAGTAAACTTTAGTAGTAAGCGCATGGTAGAGAGAGATAGTAAACTTTATTGAAGGATAGGAGCGTGTGAGACCAGCTTCGGCTGATCCACCGGACTGAGACGGCTGGACGCTCGAACGGGGTTCTGGCCTGTAGGTAATTAGAGACCCTCATCCGGCAGTGGATATAAAACAGGCTGACGAGGATGATGAGGATGGCGACGATGACGACTATTAGGATGATGACATGGGTAATGAAGACGTCCGATGTGCCAGTTAGAAAAACTCAGTCAATATTCGCTTTGAACTGCTTCTGTCCATTGGTAACACTTTCTGAACTGCAAGCTCCTTCCTCAAAGGTGTAGTCTAACTATTGTGAATGGGCATGATTGTGATATTAAAACACATCTGCCACACGAAAACAAAATGGTATGGGAAACAAGGTGCCAGAAGTGGTAGAAAAAAAAACGCGTGGAGGACATTACAAGAAAAGCAGCGGCAACAGACAAAAATAAACAAAACAGGGACAAAAACAGTGCTTAGAAGCAAGAGAGTATCAATAGAATGATGCAAAATATAGGCATGACAACTGGACGAGCATGCCCCTAATGTCCCTCGTCGCTGTTCAAGGATTAACACAGTATTTTAAGTAGTGAGTTCCGTAGAACACTGAGCCTTTTTTCCTTAGAGATGATTCGCCGCTGTTGGCCCAGGGTCCAAGAAAGTTAGCTCAATTCAAACTTGCCTCCAAATCGTTCACGAGACAGGAGGCCAGCTGTTGTTGCTTACGCAAAGAAAAATCAAGGACGAATTCCCAGCAAATGTACACGCTCATGGGCACACCCGGCGTCGGACACAGCGGTGAAATCCCCCCCATTTATTTTCATGCTGATTCGAGTTCGTGCAAAACAGATCGTTTTCTGCATTCATTGAGGGTTTCAATCCTCTGTATCTCTGCGCACCAAAGGACGCACTTTTAGCTACAATTATGACTGCATGGAACTGCGGTAATACATTTAGGCAGTTAAAGACGCCACAAAAACTGCTTCATCCCGATAACAATGATACCAATTTTATCGCGAACTTCAAACAAATAACGGGAGCTTGAGGAACATAAATGACGCAGTGACGACCCCCAGCCACTTTGCCGCAATTTCCCTACGACGTCTCAAAATCTTAGTCGCCGCCTACCTAAAGCACTTTAAAAAAAACACGAAATGGGTGGTTGTAATGGGCCCCATAGTTTCGTTTTATCGTATTACCAGAATGCTAACGTGCAGACGTATTACGGCATCCGTGCCCATATTTCGTCACTGTACTGCGAAATTTCAAGCTGTTGGATATTTCTTACATTTTTTTTAGTTAAAAAAGGTCTTTCTGGCTGGAATAAAACTCAATTAGCTACCAAACTACTGTCCTTTCCAATTAACCACAGTAGTATTTTTGTCTTCGTGGTATCTGGAAAAACAAACGTGCAAGCCCCTGTGTTAGCTTTACATCCACCGCTGTCGCTGCTTGAGCCTCCGGCAAAATAGGTGGGCGGAGACTCTCACGCTCGAGGCTCACGTTTCCGCGCGGCCTCCAGAGCAGCAGTAGCGCCAGAGAGAGCGGCTCCTCAAAGATTCATACGGGGGCGTCTCCTTGGTCAAGATCACGCAGGAGATAGCAGGTAAACTAAGGGCAGAGAAGAACAAGAAAAGGTCTTGATAGACGACCGTACCCGGTGTTGGTGTCTCCGAGAGATGGAGTAAGGGAAGGCCTTTTTTTTTAGCAGTTGCGTATTCAGTCCCCTGACGCCGCAACAGCGACTCCGCGGTCAACTTCAGGAAGCGATCAAGAACTACGCCGAGAGCATCTAATCCACGCGTAGTGGCTAACTGACGCAGAAGCGTCTGGCGAAGTGAAGAAGCATCAGCGTGAAGTTTTTGGGCGGTAGTGTTTTATGTTCGGTAGTTTCTGAAATTTCCGTGCAAGAGTTTTCCAGTACTTTTAGCCCCCACTACAGCTTTGTGTAGAAGTAGAAAACTCCAGATAAAATACACGTTAACAAGGCTAAAAGCTAGAGGTTTATTGAAATTCAGTGGAGTGGCTTAATATTCCGAAAGCGGCTCTATTGTATAATCGCGTCACTCTTGATACACTACACTTGATTGGACTTGGAATGCGCAACGGTGCTGCCCCACCCTGCTCATTCCCTCGCGACTTCGTAATCAAAGGACGAAATCGCAAACTACACGCCCTCGAATGAATGAAATTCCAAAAATAAAGGCAGGTGGAAATCTCCAGTAAATATGCTTCTTTAACTTTCCTGCAAACGGCCTTCGGCAACAGAACAGAGACGACACCGATTAGGAGGCACGAGGCGTTTCTTCCCTGGAAGACCATGACCCCGTCGTAATCATCATCAGCGCTCATGCAAACATAGTAGCCGAACGCGGAGGCGAGTCACGCCCCCTAATTAGCGACACCCTGTTCAGGACTGGCTGTGATATTTTCATGACTGTCCCCGCAACATGTCATCATACCCGGCGCCGCTGTGGCCGCACGCCTAACCACTGCGCAAGCGCTGCTCTGCTGCCCCTGAACGAAGGACCTACACCACGCAGCTTCTCGTATCATCGCGGTATCTTGGCTAATTATGCTGTGCCAGTTCTTATCGTTTGAAGCTACGAAAGTCCAATGACCGCTGATTTTCTTTTCTTTTCATCAAAAGTAACCGCGCAGTGGCAGCTGCCTTGGGTGAGATAACGTCTACGTGGCACTAGATCACGCATGCTTATGAGCTGCTGAGAAGCAACGCTTTCTCCCAGTGCTTAAGCCGCTGTCGTGTTTCATATATTTTAGGGAGGGAGAGGTGGCTCAACGGGTTCTTCTCCGGCTCTCGCCCTTTACGGCAGGAACGCCTGATACCCAAAGGCAAAGGAGCTAACGAGGCAGGGCGGTTCTACTGAAGAGATGGCAATGATAAGTGCTACACGGGCGACAATTATAGCACGATGACGACACCACCTCCCGGCCAGGGAGGAGCGTACTCTTCACCGCCTCGTCGTCTCTGCTTGTCCATGGCATACCGCCGCTCTGTAATCAGTGGCCTTCGTGACCACCACACTTCTCGCATTTCACTGCAGCGAAACTCGCGCAGTTTGCGCAAATCTTTGAGGAGGAAATGCAAGGGTGGAGGTCAACCAGGCGGCCCTTCGGAACGTGTTACTTCCTGGCCCTATGCACACGGACCGCATAAAATGGCGTGGAGGGTGTTTTGCGTTCGTAGAAAGTAGTAGCCACTTTCTGGGAGAGCACTGCTGGGCGTTCCTCCAGGGAATTATTCTCAATAGCCGGGAAGTCCAATTATGACTGGCTTCCTCGGGGCCTTCGTTGCACCCGCTCCTTCCGATCAGCCACGAGCAAACGTTTGGGCACGTTCCCTGCTTCAAAGCATGGCGCGCTTTGGAGGGGAGTGCCGATTTCGTTCTCCCATGTAAGCCTAGAGAGTAAACATACACGCCCATTGCATTCTGCTTACTTATTTGCGCTGTTTGATTTGTGGCTGTCCGTTTTGGCCTGGTGTCAACGTTGCGGTAAAGCGTATGGCGTAAGGTGGTTTTGTTTTTCCTTTTTGTTTCAGCGTCTGTAACATGTACTAAAATGGACAATCCTAGGTGCAGTCTTCGTGAGGACGATTTCAGCACTCTATAGCCTGTAATCGTCCAGGATCACCCCTCCAATTTGATACCCACTCGTTCATTGGTCCTACCTGGAAAGGCGCACAGCGGCATGGAACAAAAGGCTAAACGCCTTCGGTTTATGTGCTTTCGCGCCAAGTGGACCCTCTCATTCGCTATTTTTATTGCGCAATAATACCGAGCTATTCGGTGTATGCGGAGAAGACGATTCTTGAGGGGTGGGTGCTGCGGCCAGGTGCATCGCAACGACATGTACATGTGGTGCGCTGAGAAGAGAAGGGGGATTTATGGACGCTTCAGTAGCCATAAAAGGAACATGCGAGAAATCTGGCATGGCTCTAAATGGCCGCTTGAACGTGCTCTTGGAAGGCGACCCTGTCATTTGATGGGACCAAGTTACTCGGAAGCTGAACGAGCGGATTTACGATGATTGAAGCGGCGTATCTAAATTAGTTGCAATTTTGTGTGTAGTCTGTCACCTAGAAGGAGGTTCATAGCGTTGGTTTACATATACATATATGAAACGAGACTTCGACGTATACCTTATTCTACATGCTACCGGTTGTATTCCTTTACAACATCGCAGAGATAAGCTGCAATAAATTTTTGGACACACCTCTAAACACCGCAAATGTCGCGGAGTAGAAGCCGCCGCCATTGTATTTTTAGAGCGAAAGCTCTGCTACGCTACATCGTTCAAGGTGATTTAGCGCGTGCCAAAATACCTTCAGCCGCTGCCGCGTAAGCTGCGTCTTATCGCTCCCTTGATTCGGAGCCATGCCGATGCAATACCACATCACTAGGCGAAGGTGAAAGCCTGCTTCGACTGCGTTCGATCGCTCGGCGCTGGCTGGGCCGTCTGTGTGCGCACTTCAACCTGGGGGGACCACGTAACTGGGCGAGGGTTTAATGGCTTAACCTGCAGCGCAATAAAACACACGCAAGGACAAGTAAGGGGCAACGCAGCGCTGACTTCCGACTGATAGTTTATTGACACGGGAAACATTTAGATACATGCAAGATATAGTTACACAACAGCTTAAAAGCTGATGAACAAGATAAACAGGCCATAAAACGCAGTACACTTTCCCGCCCGCCATTATTTCCCAGTGCCAACACGTACTTCGTTTAAATAAGCTATTTCCTTCGGGGTTAGTGAGATTAAAGGCACACTGATGCAGTCGTCCCCGAACCACACAATCTCTTCTGCTTCAATTATGTAGTCCGATTGGCACTTCTGCCCAGCACTGTGCATTCTTCAAACTTCGGTACGCACTTGTGATACCGACAATGCGCTGCCACGTGCCCTGTCAGTCCGCGTTTCACGTTGCAATCATCTTCCTGCCCATTGTCATATAGGCACCGGTTGCTCTGGCCTACGTAGCACTTTCCACACAAAAGATGAATTACACGATACCTTCAACACACGTCACATAACGATTCTGATACTTGTTCTGACAGTATCGAGGCTGCTTGGTAGCTCCACTACTCAGTCGGCACAGGCCTGACAAGTTATGTGATGCGGAAATTGCCACGCGAACGTCTAATCACTTCCCTATCTGTTTTAGGCCATTGGAGAACCCGTGAATGCAAGGCGCCACCGGCGTTTTTTACTCTTCTTTGTTTTTCGGCTGCTGCTCTTGTGCAGGGTTATATGGCAGTCGTTTCGATTTTGCTCACTCATGCATGCCTCGGACACAGAAATTATTAAGTGTTCGGGACCCTCCGATGCTGCCAGAAGTACTGCCTGATGGTTAAAGCTCTCGTGACCAACGTGATAACGCGACTTTTGGGGGGTGTTTGTTAAGCACAGTTTCACAATTTCTCGTTTCAAAAGCTTCGAGTGAGTCGAGTGATACGGCAGTTACGGCTTGTTAGCCCACGTCTCATACTTCCAGCACACATGGTCGTTCCTTAGATACAACCTCCAATAAAGGAACCTGATGCACTCCCTCTCTGGAAGCTCATGCGTCAGCGTTAGAGGAGCGAGGCACTCATCAAACACGGTCAGCCCACTCTGCACATGCAACTCAACAGTCCTTCTTCCCTTCTCGAGTACTACCAAGAAGTCGTCTACAAACCGGAACATTCTAACCACACTGGCCACGTTTAGCAAAAGCAGATCGCTATCACACCGGGCTAACAAAATGTCACTCAAAATTGGTGCGATGCAGGAACCGATGTTAACACCCTGCTTTTGCAGATAGACATCGCCGTTCCAAGTGGCATACGTTGATGTGAGGTACGTGCGCAAAAGCTCCACAAAACCAGAAACGCTGATTCCGATTTTATTCCGAAATGCAAAAGTGCATTGACAGTTTGTGCCCCGTTTCACCCGCTTCACCCGCTGGCAAACCATTTGCTTTCTTTCCAGTTGCCTCCGATTCCCTTTTTGTCTTTTTCGGCTTACCATCGTCATTTCCTGATCCTTGTAACAGCGCCAAGGGAGAGAGAGAGAGAGAGAGAGAGAGAAATAACATTTATTGAAAGAGCTCCCCCTTATGGGGCGGTTGCGGCTGCCCACAGGGCCGCAGCGAACTGGAGGCCTGGGGTGGTGACTAGCACCTGGTCCGAAACCTCACCGCGACTGCCATTTCCAAAACACTGGAAGGGTGCAAGGGCAGGCGAAATGACGCTCTTTTACGGGGTATGGGCTTGCCTGAGCGTGCTTGTAAGCTCCACCACTTATTACATCTGCGGTTCAGACCCGCAGTGCTGCGGGTGTGCCTCGGTGACGTCACCCAACTGACTCGACCCGGCTGACACTGCCTCGACTAAAAAGAATCATCACTCAAATCGTACTCGCTTCCCGGTCCTACATGTTGCGCATCTGTTCTAACTTGCGCGCTTTTTGTATCGCCTCGCCCCAGGGAGTGGGGCCACCTAACAGGCCACTCGTAGGTGCCGCCCAAACGTGTTTACCTTTTTATGTGAGATGTGTATCTCGGCGTCTCCTTGTAGTCATTGTGGATTCGCAGTGTTAGTTATCGCGCTTTTATAGTTTTAGATGCGAAGCATCTCATGCTCGGGGCCGTGTCCCTCCCTCCCTCGTTGTCGTTTTCCGCCGTCCGCACTCTACTGCGCAAGCGCGTCTGTTCAGCCCCGTCAGCATTTGGGCTGACGTCAGCGCAGTCCACTATAAAAAGAAATAGTTAGGTGGCGCCCGGTTTCGATCCCACGACTGTCTGGCCGCAACGGCAGGTACGTGGTGCTCTTACCACTGCACTACAAACCGAGACGGGCGCATGTGCTATGAACGCGCCTTATATCCTTCACTCATTCAAACTACGCTAAGAAGCTACTGATACAACGAAGGCACGCGAAGCTGAACGTCAACGGAAACGACGAACTGAAAACTAATGGGAACTTCAGTCGACCCCATGGCTGCTTCGCATACTACTCAGGGTTCCCCTACGGGAAGATGGTGTAATTTTTATCTCCCAAGACACTTTTACAACACTGAGTTTAACTAGTAAGCTTTAGCATTAAGAAAATGATTTTAAAAACGAGATTCAATTCTCGTTTTAGCGTAAATTCCGTTGCACAAACTTCACCAGGCTTGCGTAATTTATGTCAAAATGGCGGATTTCCCTTGAAGCGTTGGAAGTGTTGGGTTGCAGCGTGAAATTAAGCTAAAGAATACTCTACTCCACGTGGTTGCACAAACGACCCGGAACTCGGATTCTCGCGCAAAACTCTAAATTGAGCTTCCCATACATAAGTCATGCTCAGTAAGAAGCAACAATTACGAATCGTAGTTGTAAATTCGGTACTCGGCGCAGCTAGCTTTAAGAAAAATTATATCTCGTTTGACTGCTACAAGTGATCCAGTCGTCGTGACAGCAATGCCAAGAAACAGCCCTCTAAGCAATTGATCGATCAAGAAGAATCAAGCAATTATTTCGGTAAATTGGTGACTGTACCTCAGTCTGAAATTCTCAGCAGCCCGGACAAAGATTCAATCAAAGTGCCACAAACAAACCGAGGAGAATACATATTAAAACAGGTCAACCCTATCAACTTACCTTAAAGGTATTTCCGCCTGATCTCCAAACTTGGCCATGAAATAAACACGCCCAGTGCAACTAACTATGACAGTATTTAGGCAGAAATGCTGCACAGATATACGATGCATCCTATTCGTTCCGTGTAGAGGCTCACGTGACCTAGAAACTATGCGTGTCGGTAGAAGTTCAACACGGAAGAAAAGATGCCAACACCGGCGATACACTCGCAGCTGACATTTTCTTGAACAAGCACAAAATATGTACATGAGTCGAAACTTAACAGCGCAGTATAGCCCCAAACCTGAAAGCCTTGTAAACGTACATGCAAAAGCAGAAACCTGTCACAATTGCTAGTATAGTGAGCTTCACTTAGCTAAACCGCTCATCCTCAAAATCATTATCTTCCGCAGGCAATGGTTCCGCAGAAAAAGCAACAATGTCGCAAACAGTGGGAATGCTCAAATGCTCCCGGAGCTCGAGCGGGAAAAGAGATCTTGGTAAGCTGGCGCGATGGTCGATCGCAGGACTACTAGCGCTGCGATGTGGCGGAAAATGTCGTTACGCTTTCTTTCGCAATTACGCTCCCTTCGGAAGACTGGACACGTGTCATCACACACCGATCATCACCTACAACTTGGCGTGCCAGGCTGCACATCTACGTAGTGTGTACCTGAACTCTTATGTTCAAGAAACGACCTTGCAACAGAACCGTGATGATGATGCTTAGCGGCGTCCCCTTTGTAACGGGGCGCTTTGCGCAGCGACCTTAGTCGTAACGCCACTGTACAATCACTGTTAAAAAAAGCCTTTACAGAATTTCTGTGCTAGTCGGACTTCTATGTTCGCATGTCTTCCCAGATTGTTCTCTGCACTTTTCCCATCAACATTCTAACCTTCTTTTAGCAACCTCTACTATACGATTCACTTATCGTCAACGTTAAAGCCCAGGGTTTCCGGAAGTTGGATGTCTCCCTCACTGAGGACTGGACGGAAACCTTTGGCCGCCGTTACAATATGCCGCATGGTTTCTGGCTATTTGCCGCAACCTGTGCAGTTCTTCCTGTAACGGCTCGCAGATAAGGGTTTTTGTCCACAAGCAACCCGCCCGGACCTTAAAAAGCAATACGGTCCCTTTGGTGTTATAAAAAACTTTTCCCTCGTGATCTCCCGCTTTCTGATTCTGTATGAATATGATGATTTCTTTGCGTCCAGCCTTTTTTTTTTTTCAGGTCGTTGTCTCTGATTCTTTCACGTCATTTTTATTTCCTTGGTCGTTTCCCCTGCACCTCTAGGTTTCAGATGCTTTCTCCTGAGCCTTCTGGCTCTTTTTGTGTGTCCACGCTCCACCACCCAACGTTTGAACATCAAGCGCTTTCTTCGCCCACACTGCGTACATCAAGTTGGCAACCTGGGCCCATTTACTACGACCTCCTCTGCTTTTGTAGCTTTTTAAATGTAAGCGTTGAGCTGTCACTGATGTCGTCTGTAGTCCACTAAAACGCACTGCAGAAAACCCAACTTTCTCTCAAAATGATGGTGATCGGGGGTGATGAGCAAAATATTAAAACGCTTCCCGTGGTGGGAATGCAGTCGGTGCCCCTCGCGTTATTAAGCCGACGTCGATCCGATTCCGCCGCTTCAGGGCGGTCGAAACAATAGGGATTTGTAAAAGGTAGCACGGACGTGCAAAGTGAGACAGAAAATGCACCCCTCCGTCTTACGAAGACTACGGTTGAACGTTAGGGAAAGCCGTAGAATGCTGGTGTCAGTCAAGCACTGGATAGCACAATGGCAGTGCAGTAAGCAGTCCCAACACAACAGCGGTTGGTTTGTTTGGTGTTGGACGTGATTTTGGAAGGCTTCACGTTCCCCCATCATAGCCGTTTAGAAAGAGGGGTAATTTTCAACATTCTTTTGTAGGATCTTGTGCACCATTGCCTCCTTGTAACACCTCATACCCTTCGGTATAAAGAAATAAAATTGAATAACCTAGGCCCACTAACGACTATCAGTCAATACAGGAATCATTTGCAGCAAAGTTGTAGTTTTAACACATAAAACTTCTGACTGACTTTGAATGGCGGATATCCCTGGGTGGTCATTTCTCCAAAAAAACTCCAATCTCTCGTAGAACCAAACAGAATATACTTTTATTCGACTCCGTTGCATGACTGTTCTCTCGTGACAAAAGGCTAAAATAGGGAAGCGTGCTGAGTGAGAGAGAGAGAGAAACAGAGAGAACGATATTTAATGAAACTGGCGATGACAGCCGAGCTGAGCTGCGTCGCTTGCTATGCCAGTTGACGATGACGATGATGGTTATAAGAGGAGTGCCGAGTGTGCTTCAAAAGCTACGTTAGCTAACGCATTTGCAAGTCACGGGCATCGATTGTAAGAAAAGGCATTATCATCCTTAGCTATTAAAGCGTATGCGGACTTTTACGGCGCATGACAATCGGCTCAAGAGTTGACAATCGGCTACGTCGCTTCCGGTCACTGTCTGTGCTCGTTGGGGAGTCCCCAGGGCCAGGGCTTTCCTTTAGCCGCCGCCAAACAGGTTGCCAATTTTGATGTACGGCTCGCGATGGACGATAAACAGGGCTTCTAGGTTACTCTGAGACAGCTTTTGGGCGGCTCAGAGCGTAGGAAACTAGAAGCAGGGATTCGGAATCAGATAAAAAAATGGGTGGCAACAGTCGCGTTTCACTTTTGTACCAACGTGTTTCGTAAGTCGCTAAGAGGGCTTTGATGGGTCGTCTCGGTTTTTCTACCGGGTGAGATGAAACCAAGATAAGCCAAATCACGGATGTAATATGATGGTTTAGGATACCACCGTCGTAGGTGGGCACGCAGCCTAAGTGCGGCGACGGTGCGATTTTTACAGCGATACACCGGAAAAAAACTGATAAAAAGAGAATTCCCATCGAGTGTAACTGCATACGAAATACGCCCGGGACAGCAATGAAACGCCTGTTTATAACGCCTTTGGAAGGAAATGATAAACCTTGAGGACGCTGAACCACATCCGTGAACATGCATGCCGCGAAAGAGAGATGCCACCGAGAGATCAGCACACTGTCCCAAGGAGCTTGCAAAAAAACAGGATGAAGTAAAACGTGAGATATGACCGGAAAAAAAATTCCAGGAAGTCCATCTCCAGCGGGACTTGTAGGATAAATGCTTATGATGCTCTGCTATACCATGAACCCCATTTTAGTAGGCTTCTCGGTTACCGAAAAACTCACAGCTTGGACACATCTTTTTAAGAAGTAGTATGAACATCCCGATAACAAAATGGTGATGCCATAGGGAATACTATTCTACGTAAGACCTCACGCATCCACTTGAAGCGCTTAAACAGTGAGTGGCCTCCTCCGAATCCCGCTATAGAACCACACAAACTTGCATTGCTGAGAAAATATTATTTAATGGGTGACATAAACAGTCTGCTGCATGAGTATGAAGGCCCTTGCGCCTTTTGTTACATACTTCCGTAAGACGCTTTGTATGGGTAGTAAGCGCTAAACACAGGGCCTCCTTAAAGTCGCATTCTCCACTTTACATAAGAGCATTGCTGCGTGGAGAAGGTGTTAAACGATGTAGAGATGGGCTTCCTGGTTGATTCCACATGGAAATGGTTAAGTATATAACAACAGGTGAGACCGTGCCCTGACCTAGTACACGGGGATAGTTTCATGCAAATAAATGCGCCAATAACTCTGGAAATCAAGATACACGTACGCGACAAAGCTGAAGAGAATATGTTAAGTCCCTGGTGTATTTAACGTAATAAAAGTATTGCCAAGGCCGATGCGACAAAGCGAATCCAACGGGGCTTGTTAGGCTTTAATTCCTCACCAGGTTCAATGCTGAGAGTGGAGTTTTAGAACTGCCTGATAAAAAAACTATTCAGTTTAAGCCTGTTAGTGAAAACGGAACCCTTGTAATTTCAAGCCGCACGCAATTGCATTTCCACAGCCAGCGCCTTTGAAGAAATTATGAAAATGGTAGCACAGATGACAGGAAAGCAAATTGTTCACATTTGGACGTCCACGATGTGCATGTGAAGATGAAATGTTCACACACCCCGCGTGTATGTATTCGGGGAGTTTGTGTACATCCCTGTGCGTATGTGTGGGAATGTGCACGCCCGTGTGTGGTTGTGCGTGTGCGTGGGCGTCTGTATGAGCGTGCGCACGCGTGCGTGCGCGATCGCGCTCTCAACCGCCTTGAAAAAGGGGCACAAAAACTATTCCACACCCATAGCGCCAATTAAAATATTCTGCAGATATTCTTTGAATTATCTACAAATGCGTAGCATTCTATGCCGCTTGTCTTGATTGGGAGTTTTTTCCAGGCAATTTTTTTTTATTTTTCTAATTCCTACCCGACCAATTATTTCCATCTACGCTATCACAACGATTACATTTGGAACTTTCCCGAAATCTGCATTATTGTGGAAATGCAGGGCGTTACACGGTTCCCCAGTTTCCGTAATTATTTATATGTTTCTGATTGTTTTAGTTTTTCCAAATTTCTTTCCACCAATTATCTTCATTTAGGCTATTGTAAGGATTACAGGTGAAACTGTAGCGAAAGCTGCATTATGTGCAAATACAGGGTGTTACAGGTTTTGCGATTTTCCGCATTTTTTTATATTTGTTTGTATTTTTTTAAGTTTCCAAAATTTCGTCCGACTTGTTACCTCCATTGACGACATTATGGCGATTAAAGGTTGAACCTCCGCGATATCTGCGTTTTTGTGGAAACGTGGGGCGTTACATGGTCCTTGCTGTGGGGGTACTCGGCAAAGAATGCTACGCATAAAACGAGCTTAGAAGTCTGGCGCTACTGGGTCTGCTTTATGGCAAGAAGACTTATGAGATCGTCAATGCTCCCAGACGGTATAGCGGCTCGGCACATAAGCAGGAGCAGGCATAAGTCATCCGCGTAGACGCCTTCCGTGAAATATAGCTCTATGCTGTACAGGGGGCCACCCATAGCGAGCTCCACCGATGATACATATCTGACCCGGTCACGCGGCTCATTTCAACTTGGTGTTTGTTCTCCCTTTGTCGGCTGGGTCCGGACTGGTCTTATCGCCAACCAACATCTCCTCTACCTATTCCTTCGTCTGCTAAGAGTCTATTCTTTTAGATAAAACGCGTTCTCCTATCATGTATTATTGTAAAAATAAAATGTTACCTTAGAGCTTTATATTTTCCCTAGAATGTAAGTGTACGCACAACCATTACACTCAATTCTCCCCCTGGATTTTACGCCGCTATTGAAGCGTGGTAGTGCTGGTAAAGAGAGGGTGTTCTTAGGCTGTCGTACAAACGGAGTACTCAGCGTCCACAGTCAAAAATTCAAATTTCCCTTCTTGAGTGAACGGTGGTTAACCTGCGAAGCGTTCTCCCATTCAAACCGAGGCGTGAAAAACGAAGTCGAAAATTCATACCGCTTTGACGGTAACCGAATGGCGGTAACAGACGTCAAGGCATTTTAGCCGCTTTCTGATGCCAAAGTTTTTTGTTTGCAGCTTTTTATCGTTATTGGATGTTGTTTCTTCGCTTCAAGAGCTGTGTCAGAGTGTGCCAATAAAAAAAAAAGTGTCGGAATGGCGCAGTCGAGTAGGCGAGGGACCCAAGTTCACTGCCGACCACCGGAAGCGTTTCTTAAATTATTTTTTCTTGTAGAGACGCTTGATGTGCCTTTGTGGAAACCCATCATCTTCATGTGCCCTCCTATTGCATAAAGTTGGCTTTTCTGCGGTGCGTTTTGTGTACGCTCCCCGTCAGAGGGCAAACAAAGCCTCGAGTTTTAAACTGCTTGAAAATGGATGGTTCACGATGAAACTACCTAACATTTTCTTTTGAAATTTCTGACATGTTTACATACACACTGGATGGCACGTGAACGGGTGGTGAGCACCATCTCGGAGAGATGGACGCAGGAGAGCAGTTTGCGGGTTTGACAAAACATACATTTATTCTACACACATGAAAAACCCTATTGCTAAGCACTCCAGAAAAAAATTGCACACACCCGATAAACAATCGAACCTCAAACTAAATATCCTGAAATACAATTCAAAGCAAAACCCAAAAGTATCTACAACAAAATTCTACACAACCAGTTCAAATACACTCCTTAGATCGAGTCCTAGTTTTTGTCTTTCCCGCCACAACTGTCTAGTTGTGTCCTACGACTGTGTCACCCTAATGGACTGGCCTACCCTGGTCGTCGGCGCTGACGTGTCACACCCGCTGCGTGGGATCGACCTGGTGGTAGCCATCCTCGTCTCGCTTCCGTGCCGGCGTTCGATGCGCGCTGTGGTTCCTTGGACGGCGTGTTTCCTCTGTGGCTACCCCCTGGTAGCCGCTGCCGCTGGAGGTATCAGGTAGGTCTCGGCACGAATGTAGTCTTTCGGGTCGTCGAAGCGAAGGTCAACGGAGCCTAAACGTTGGCCGTAGGTGCCCGAGCGTCGCCGCTAAGGCCATGAAGACGTAGGTTGGTGGTGCGCCTACGATGCCGCAGCCGATGCGAAGTCGGCCCGCTCCCGCCCAGGCTTGGTAGGCATAGTCGGTGTACTGGCCGCGTCCTCCTGGCTCATTCCTTGGAGCTCACGTGCTCCTTCTGCCTCTTGGTTTCTTGCCTCGTCTCCCCGGGGGTGTCCTTGACGCATGACACTGAAGTTACCTTTAACTATGTGCATGTTTTCACGAGGTAGTGTGAATACAAATATAGTGGAGAGTTCACAAAATTTCGCCATCGTCGTTCCCGATTGGCGGTGATGGCTTCGCTTCCTCGGATGTGTGAAAGAACTGCCAGAGTCATTGACAGACTTTAGCACTGCTGAGTGGCATGCCAGGTGCAGACGCCTGCGCCCACGGAAAGAAAAGACCCGCCAAAAAACTCTTGCTCCGACGACTGACCCTTCACAGTTTTGTGTGATATGTAATGTAATACTAAAATACCTCAAATGGCTGGTAAATTACAAATCATCCAAATACTATTGCGTTTACGGAAAATTGCTGCACAGAAACGTTACCGGGTAAATTTGAAACTCTACAAGGGTTCAAATATTTTGAAATCTGCACCGTAAGTGAAATAGACTGTGGTAAGAGTAATTTTACATTCCACGGTATCCAGCGGAAATAACGGGGGGCGTTATTTCTAAATCATGAAAAAGGTCTTTCAAGGCAGTAAAAGCGTATGATTGATCGTAGGGCTTAACGCGCCGACGCAACGCAGGCGATTAATTTTGACCACCTGGGTATCTTTATCCTGCGTCAAAATCTGTCGTACACACCGGCGTTTTTGCTTTTCGTCTGCATCAGAAAAAAGCGGCCACCGCAACCAGAAATCGAACCCGCGTCTTCTGGCTCAGCAGAACGCCTTAGCCACTGAGCCACAGCGGCGGTGGGAGGAGGGGTCGTTTGTGTGCTGGTATATACGCCAGTACGCTTTTCTTCACAAAGTCGTTTCCTTAGGATTATTTCCCGCCATGTCGCCCCTTTTTAGTGTCCTATATTGTAGAAAGCGTTCCCCGACATTCCTCTGAAGCGCCCTCATCAGGGCAACGAACAACGACTAAAAGCCCGTCTTGGATTAGTTTCTTGCATCCGTGATAAAACGGCACGCCAATCATGGCAGGCACATGGGAAAATAAGGAAAATTAGACGACGTTGAGTTTACAGCCAATGGCCCCTTTAGAAAATATAATCGTTTTGTACAGAAATTATCATATCCCAGGACTGGGATTTTAATAGCAATATGTCTTCTTCGATTTGCTAAACAAAAAAAAAAACATTGTTGATCAAATTTGCCGCTGCAAGGACAATTTGAGGTGTCCTTGTAGCCGCCTTTATAAGATGTATTTAGCCCCGGAATAGATAAAAAGCCTGTAACACAGTTGCTTAGTCACCTTCACAAGCTCTTACCTTTCAGAGATGCGGGCCGGGCCTCCTTAATTGAGTGGTGCGCATATAAAGAACCAGTAATATTCTCGCACTTCACTTTATTGTGACCCACGATCGAATAATAAATGAGCCAGAGATCGGCGGTGGGTGTCATGTGCGGCGGGGCGTGCAGGTGTCTTATAGTCGTGACCTGCGTATTACCGGGCGCTGTCACTCGCTTCTGGGCGAAAGCGGTCACGCCGGCGTCCCTGGCTCCTGCGTTCGCCCCTCACGACTACCGCTCCTGTGGACGCCGCCATTGCGCCGCCTGTCGACTGCATGTGCGATTAGCATTTGACGACGTTAGCGGCAGAATGGAAGGTTCGGCGGCGGGGGCATGCGTATTTGGTGAAATAGCGCCAAAAGGTGGACGAAAACGTGGAAGGGATAGGACTAACTGTGCCGGCGGTGGTATCAACAAAAGTCTTTATAGAAAAAAAAAAAACGTTCGTCAGGACAGAAACTTGCGCATGATAGTATGCCATAACTCGTAAACAGCGGAACTGAACAACGCAAGGGGTAGGACAGGACAAGACCCAGGAGAACAACTGTCACGCGAGTGGTAGGATATAGAAACAAACGTAAATACGTACGAAACAATGCGCACCAAGCGTGCATATAAGGGATCCGAAAGCAGGGGCAAGGTATGACACAACAACGGTAATGAAATTGTTATTTTCCTTCACGTCGACAGGCTGATGCAGACATTAAAGGCAGGCAAGCTTTTTTTGTTCTTGCATATAAACTGTACGGCTGTCGGACGAGCATACATTTATCTCCAAGTTTGCTCATGTTAGCTGCTTCAGACAGTTCCCGTTTGAATTGATCAAAATGTACAAAATGGAAATCCTTTGTAAGCGTGCTATGCCTGCACAGCTCCGAATATGAACGGACACATGCGATGCGGGGTTGCCTATTAAGAATTTCGCCGCCGCTGGTCGTTTAGGCAGTGTCCCATCTGACTTACGCGAGCGCGGCCACACGTGAGACATTGCGCAATTTATATTTGCCTGGACGGTACATTCAGGGACCTTGTCTAATAGCGGGCCTACGGTTAGAGAATTCAGTTTGCAGACATGCCTTCAAACAATTAACTGAAAGCCCAATGCAAATTGGTATGCCTTATTATTGGGTACCTGCGGGAAAATCACATATCGTAAAAGCACTTCTTAGTGAAATGTAAAGGCATGTTTAAAGGCAATGTCCTGATACATATTCCAACGCCACATTACCATTAAGGAAGCTGGAAGTTTTCGCACGTAGAAGGAGCTTGTGAGAAGTCCGTGGAGTTTCTATCATTCGAATGGATGGAAGTTGGGTGAAACGTAAGCGGAGTAGCGTACGATGTGAGAGCAGGTGGAAACCAGCTTCTAACTACAACTTTCAGCGGATGTTTCCATCAGAAAAAATGCACTGGAAGGTCAGTGTAACCGGGAGCCAGAGGTTAAGTCAGGAGTCATTTACGTGGCCTTTAGCCTCGGCACCATTTACACCATTCTGGTAAAAATAAAAATTCAAACTTCAAACTTCAAGTCATTTTCAGCGAAGCATGTCTTCGAAGCTTGATCTCGTTCCACAGCATAGCGTCGTTGCCATAGCAATGTGCGCACGTCAGGAAAGCTATTAGCACAGTTAGAGTCTGGAGAAGGTTGGCCAAGACTCATTTTGTAAATTTTCAGTGATCAGGCTTGTGCGAAAGAGTAGGTTTAGTTCTGTGGCACAGAACGATTATAATCTGTTTCGCTAGGCAGTTTTGGTCGATATGACCCAGTGCACTTCATGAAGGTTGCCACCGGTTGCTTAACGTTGCCGCCCCGTCCCCCATGTCTTCAATACAACAAAAGAAACTGATTTCCTGACGGAATAGGATCTAAGACTGACAGAATGCAGAGTAACGTCAATGAAGCCTACGGCGCGCAGCTTACTTGAACACAGCGACAGGCGAGGCAAAACAAGCGGCGTGAACAATTTTAGTTATGGCTTGCGCAATTTGCTCGGCAAACCCAGTCAAAGGCGCATCCTCAGTTGTCGTAAGGAACAAAACAATGAGACGAAATGCTGCAACGCCGAAGAGCGCAACGGAGAAGACGCAAAGGCACGCAGAACATCGAGCGTGCCCACCAGAACAAACACGTCATACAGGGCCGCACAAAAAAACGTCACTGCTCCAAAATGGCCCGCCGCAACGAACCTCTATCAAAACGTGGCAAATGGAGCGTGAATCGCGAACTGCAAAGACGCCTCTCTCGCCCGGGTAATGATTAGAACTAAATTTGTGGAGCTAAAACGGCCGCCAGTAGTCATGCGCGAATATTTGTTCAGGTCAATGGGAGCGTCGTTTCGTTTGCCCCCTCGAACGCGTATCTGCGCACCGGGATTGTCTTCCTGTCTACGTGCCTTCCTCGATATGTAGTGTATCGCGATTGAGGGGTCTCGCGGAGCTCTAGATTTCTTGGGTGGGAAGACTAATAGTTCAGATTTGGCTGGTGAACAGTGAAGGCCAACACCCGTACCACGGGTAATGCAAATAAACATACTTGGACTGCCTCTACAACAGGACCGACGAAACACAGCGTACATCAGGAAATTATCCGCTCATGTAGCGCAAATAATCGGGCTTCTTAGACGAATTGTAGCACGACGACATGGCCTCAAAGAAAACGATAGGCTAAAACTAATACAAGCATTCCTAATAAGTAGGATTACATATGCGCTCCCGTATCTTAGCCTCACGGAAGCGGAAATTCGAAAAGTGGATTGCCTAATTCGGAAGGCTTATCGAGCCGCTCTACAAATACCGCCAGGAGCTTCCACTGCCAGACTGGAGAGCACAGGCGTGTACAATACAGCCACAGAGCTAATCGAAGGACATCGCACGGGGCAGCTTGGCCGCCTGACGCGCAGTGTAGCCGGTAGAGCCCTCCTAGACAGCCTGCGCATTGGCTACCTACAAGAGCCCGAGATAAAATCACCCATCGAAACCGTTACGAGAGAAAACATCATTATTCGGCCCCTTCCTCGAAACATGCACCCCCAATATCATTCCCAAAGAAGGGCGCAACGAGCCCGTGCATTAACAGCAAAATACCCCATTGACCCAAGCACACTGTATGTTGATGCAGCGGAGTATCGTCATGTGGACGCTTTTGCCCTGGCAGTCATCAACTCACCCGATTCTCCCCCACTCACGACCCTCACTATCCGAACCCGTCACCCTCAAGTGGCGGAAGAGGCGGCGATAGCACTTGCACTCACACATAGGCCAACACCCCGATTCATATTCTCAGATTCGAAAACGGCCATTGTAAACTACGCCAGAGGCCAGATCTCGCCTCAGGCCCACCAAATTCTTAATCAAGAACCACCTACTGATCCTGTAGAATTGATCTGGTTCCCTGCCCACACGGGTATTGGAGGAAATGAAGTGGCACACACCGCAGCCCGAGCTCTCGTCGCCCGGGCCTGTGATGCCAACACTGCCTCTCATGGAGCCAGATCAACCCGTGATAGTTTACTCACGTACAGAGAAATCACGGAACATCACCGCCTCTCCCGCCGCAAATATCCTCCCGCCCACCCATCCCTATCAGTGGAAGAGGAACGCCTTTGGCGTCAGCTTCAAACTGAATCCCTCCCCTGTTTAGCCGTCCTTCATCACATTCACCCCTCGCTGTACCCCACAACACTCTGCCAGCACTGCGGAGAACGGGCCACATTACATCACCATATGTGGGCCTGCAAGTACGATCCCTTCCCTCTCATAACCTCCCTCGACCAGTGGGAAGCAGCACTGGGATGCTCAAGCCTGGATCTCCAGAAGTTACTAACGGGTCGGGCAGCCACAGTCGCCGAAGCTCTACGGTCTTTGGCCACCAAGCTGCGCTAACCCTTTGTTAAATAAAGTGTTATCTCTCTCTCTCTCTCGATATGTAGTGCCTTCCCGGTGTAGTAGTCGGAATTCACTGTGGTGTTTGTGTTAGAGAACTTCGCTCTCCTTGACTCTAATCAATCCATTACAATTCACACGTGTCAGACAGCGGCGTCAGCGTCGTCACACTGATCCTTCGGCACATCACCGCAGCTCCCATGTTTAACGTTTGCATTCCTGAAGAGCTGTTTCTTTCGGCGCATTATAAACACTTATCAGTTATGGCTTTTGTTAGTTCAATGCAAATTAAACACATTCCGGTATTCTTGGACGTCCAGTCACGCAATCAGAGTCCTGGCCGTTTAATGCAAAGTCAAATTTAAACACGTTCAATGCCGTGAAACTATGGCAGACCTGTGAGGCGCCCCGTAGTGCAGGAATACGGAATAACTAGAACTACGTGAGTATAAGTTTCTTGCAAATCTTGACCCTCAGCAATTTTCGCTTTTCGCCTTCCCCGGAAAACAATGTCGCTGCGTACGGAGATCAAACTCGCGTCCCCGTTCTGAGCAGCAGAAGCTCGTTGTGTAATGCGGGCATTGACACACGTTACATCACCCACTGTGGTGGCTCAGTGGCTGAGGTTATCCGCTACTGAGCGCGAGTACGCGAACACGATCGTGACCGCAGCAGCCATTTTTCTGATAGAGGCAAGAAACGAGAACTCCTGTGCCAAAACTTCATAAGGAAGTCAAAGACATTACGGTGGTCTAACCCCTCAACTACGGGCTGCAAATTACCAAATGTACATTTTTTTTACAAATCACATGCACGACGAATGCTTGAAACTATCTCCCGAAAGTATGCTTGATAAAAAATCTGGAATAAAACCTTATACGTGAAGTAAATATTTAGCCCGTGAAAGTTGTGATACCTTGTTCTGCTTATAAATTCCATCATAACAGGCCTTCGCATTTCTTAGAGGCGTGTTAGTTATAGATTTTAACTGCACATGCTCACTGCCGTGCTCTCCCATTGCGAGCAGGAAAGTTTGAATTCACCAGAATGCCTCAAGTGCTGGAGGACAGGTGAAAGCACGGTAAGCTAAAGAGCGCACTATTGAATGCGTAAGCATTTTCTCCCAAGCTCCTCAGCCTGAACAATGTCTTGCATTGGCGCATAAATACACTGCTGGTGAAGTTTAGACATTTAATTTTTATATGCCTAAACAAAATAAAATTTGTTCAATTTGGCTACTCATGGGCAAACCTGAGAGCCTGCTCGATCACAGAAAAATAGCAAAAACACAAAGTTTAAATTGCAAAAATGGGACTCAGGTAACATGGCCGCAAACCTTCACATATACAGCGACTGCTCGTGCGATTAATCGAAAATACCGTATTCACTCGTTTCTAAGCACCCATTTTTCCCATAATAGCGATGCCCAAAGCGAGGGGGAGGGGGGCTTAGAATAAAAAAAAATAAAATCACTCCCCTCCCCTACACACGCAAATAAACACACACGATGTTAGCGTTAAAAAAGGTAGGAAGCGAAAGTGAATTCAATGCTTACGTTTGATACTAAGTCACTCTCACTGCCACTCGAGTGTGTCGCAAAGCTTGAGCCGCTGCTGTCAGTATTCCGACAGCGGGTCGTCTCTTTTCTGTTGAAGTAGCTTGCGATCTGACACTTCTTAAAGGATTTAGCCACAACGTCAACTTGGACCCGCATCCACGCGTTTGAAATCCACTTTTAGTGTTTACGTGGACGCTTTCTGTAGCGTTCCCGTCGCGTTGGAACGCAGCAACACGAAACACAGCACAGCTACTCTCAGAGGGATAGACTGCACACCCCAGTCTATAGCCTGGCAGTGCACGTAAAGCGAGAGACTAGCGCCACTCCGACAGCTCAAGCTAATACCATAGCGAAAAAACGCGATTTGGATCCTGGTCAACGCGCGCTTCTCACAGAAAAGGGGGTGATTAGATTCGCATGCAAACTTTTTTGTCACGAAAGTGTTTTATTCTGGGATTCAGGAACATTTCACTCACGTCAAATCCGTCACGGAAGGGATGCCAGTTCAACGAAGCAAGCGGCTTGTAAAGAGTGCACCCCTGCACACCGGGTGTTCTTGAGGGGAAAAAACCTTTAGGACTCAAGAGTACGTCATACTTCGGTTGTTCGTTTTCGGGTTTTACATTTTAATACGAAAGTGTTTTATGCCGGGATTAACGAAGCCA
>NW_027526216.1:0-42810 GCF_048455015.1 Haemaphysalis longicornis | reverse complement strand
GTACGGATAATCGAAGAGCCTACGGGTATACCGCGCAGCTGAGGCTCTTTCATCCCCCAGTTTAATCATGACAATCAAATTGTGCCTTTTAGCGTTGGGGAACACGTGCATGCGGGAAGCCGACTCGAAGGAAAACTTCGGATCAGTGTTGTACGCAACGGAGTTCCTGGAACTAGTTCCTTTTTGGAGGAACGGAGGAGCGCCACTGTTCCTTTAAGGGTCAATGGAACTGTAACGGTAACTCGTTAGGTTTATGAAGGAACGGCAGGAACGGCGTTCCTTCTGCAAACGTTACATCGCTAGGATTTGGGTGTTTTTGATGCCAAGCCTCGAGTACAAACATCCACAAGCCGCTAGTGTGTTTCTCTTTCTATAAGCTCGCCAATTTGTCCGCCCTACAGCTGAACATGCTTCCTCGAAGATCAAGGGTAGAAGAATAACCACGCAGCGGGCCGCAGCTTGTGCTCGCTTTCATGCCGGTTTAGCTTACGCGACGGTGTTCGACGGGTGAATAGAGCATACACGAGATTGCTTTTCATCTTTCATAGTATGTCTGGGGAGGCCAGGATGCGCGTCTGGCTGGTAGAATTGTTCCCTGCCGGGGAAAGGTTGTATATATATATATATATATATATATATATATATGTATATATATATATATATATATAGACTGAAAAGATAAAAACTCCCACAGAGCGCGAAAAAAATAAGGTTAGTAGAGACAGAGACATAGACAGAGACAGTTAGTAGACAGTTAGTAGACATAGACAGTTAGTAGAGACAGAGACAGAGACGTACTCTGAAGAAAGGGAGTCCTCTCCCTGAAACGTCAGTAAACTTATCTTTATTTTCTAAGTCTTTCTCGTTTGTCTCTGTCTCTACTAACTAACCTTATATATATATATATATATATATATATATATATATATATATATATATATATATATATATATATATATATATATATATATATATATATATATATATATATATATATATATATATATATATATATATATATATATATATATATATATATATATATATATATATATATATATATATATATATATATATATATATATATATATATATATAGAAAATAAGGTTGGCAGTGTCAAGAAAACCTCGGAAAGCAAAGGGGAGGTTGTGGTGGGTCATAGAAAGAGATGAAGAATTTTTTGAGTCGAAAAGAAAGTGGTGAAAAAATGCCCGCCGAACCCACGCCTTTCGAGGGTTCGGTCCCCACTCTGGGCGCGTGTTTTTCTTTCTTTCTTCTGTATATTTAAAAAAATAATGTTTACTTAATTAACCGTAGTGAAATAGAAAAGAGCCTAACCATACCCCTATGCCTGCTTTGGCATTGTAGACTGCGGACCTATCTTTCTGTATTTCCTCAACGAGCCCCTCATTTCCTTACTATATTATTCTGCGAAAGCATAGCGAGGGTCTCGGTTCTGGCAGCCTTGATGCCTAGGTAGCATAAGAGGGCTTCCCGCCAGTAACCCGCTCATGACAGGCTGTAGACGTTCGAGCCACGCCCCGGGGGTTGAAAAGAAGGTCCCCTTCTCCCCGTGTAGTCAGAGTGGCGCTGGCTACCACCCTCAAGCGTCAGATACACTTCTAGTAAATATAAATAGCCCAGAAAGTGAAGGAGAACACAGTCGCCCAGATAGCCGAATTGGTAAGGCATTAGACATGTAATCGAAAGGCGTGGGTTCGGTCCCCACTCTGGGCGCGTGTTTTTCTTTCTTTCTTCTGTATATTTAAAAAAATAATGTTTACTTAATTAACCGTAGTGAAATAGAAAAGAGCCTAACCATACCCCTATGCCTGCTTTGGCATTGTAGACTGCCGACCTATATTTCTGTATTTCCTCAACGAGCCCCTCATTTCCTTACTATATATATATATATATATATATATATATATATATATATATATATATATATATATATATATATATATATATATATATATATATATATATATATATATATATATATATAGTAAGCAAATGAGGGGCCCGTTGGGAAAATACAGAACGATAGATCGGCAGTCTACAACGCCAAAGGAGGCGTTGTAGACTGTTGAGGCGTTGTAGACTGACGACGTATCGTTCTGTATATATATATATATATATATATATATATATATATATATATATATACACACACACAAGAGAAGAAAAACTTCGAACAAGGTAAAAGCACGATTGTTGCCAACGTTTCAGGAAAGCGAGTTGCTTTTATATATCTCGTATATATCTGGGGCCGTTGCTTTTTCTTTTATACAGCAATGATATCGTAACTGAAGTTACACCCACCACTCATATCCGATTGTTTGCAGATGACTGTATTTTATTCCGTGAAATCTCAAGCATGCAAGATCAAATAGAACTTAACGCAAACCTGGACAATATATACAGTTGGTGTAAGGAATGGGGCATGGTTGTCAACGCAGAGAAAACTGTTTCCCTCCGCATAACGCGTAAAAAATCTCCATTCGTATTTCAGTACACACTGGGATCGTGCGCGGTGAACCAAGTCAACAGCTTCAAATACTTAGGCGTAATGTTTACTAAAAATCTTTCCTGGAACTTGCACATAGACAACATCTGCTCCTCTGCTTTTCGGAAACTGTGTTTCTTGAGACACAAACTTCGTAATTCGCCTCCAAGTGTTAAACTTCTTTGCTACCATTCATACGTTAGACCAAAACTTGAGTATGCTGCTGTAGTATGGGACCCGTATACCGAAAATAACATCGATAATGTGGAAAAGATTCAGAGGAAAGCTGTTAGGTTCATTTTTTCAAAATTTCGTCGCACGGATTCCCCCTCTGAATTAATGATTGCCAATAACATTCCCAAGCTTCAGTTAAGAACACAGAAATTTCGTCTCGATTTCCTGTGCTCACTAATTAACCATGAATTGGCTATCGACCCCTCCCTGTATACATCCGCCCTGACTACAAGACACACGCGGCACCAACACCCTAGATCGCTAACACCATACCAAGCGCACACTAATACTTACAAGTTCTCATTTTTCCCGCGTACCGGGGCTGAATGGAATTCCATTACTGAACCATGATGATTAGATACTGCATAGCCCCGTTTTTTGTTATTGTCGTTGTTGTTTGTGTCTTGGATTGACAATGCAATGTCCGCCGTGTCATTTGTTGTCCCTTTTGCTCTTTTTGTAATATTGTGCTATTCAAGTGCTCGTCCTGCCGGGACCACAACTGTGGTCTGCAGTAATAAATAAATAAATAAATAAATAAATTATATATATATATATATATATATATATATATATATATATATATATATATATATATATATATATATATATATATATATATATATATATATATATAGCAGAACAGAAAGATACGGGACGAGGGACTCAGTAAGGACACATATCAAGGTTGCAGTCGTCATTGCCAGTGCTATTGGGCTGTTTCCGAGATATTTAATAGTGCCGAATGACGTGTGTTTGTCATGTTTCTTTAATACAGTGCTAAATAGTCGAAAACATAAGTCGAGAAAAAATCCGCCGTTTTTCCGGGAGCGGGAGTCGATGTGGGTTCGACTCCCGCTCCCGGAAAAACGGCGGATTTTTTCTCGACTTATATTTTCGCCTATTTAGCACTGTTTAAAGAAACATGACAAACACACGTCATTCGGCACTATTAAATATCTCGGAAACAGCCGAATAGCACTGGCAATGACGACTGCAACCTTAATATATATATATATATATATATATATATATATATATATATATATATATATATATATATATATATATATATATCCTTGTGAAACTAGCGTATCAGGGGTAATTACCACATTAGTTCGCGCAAAACGCAGGTGCGTTGTTTTTTTTTATTGCGGAAGTTTGCTATTCAGCATAAGGGGAAATTAAATTTTTTTTTTAATTGCGAAAGTTTGCTCTGCAGCATAAAACGGTGGAGGCGAGTTTGTTTAAATGTACAGAAACAGGGAGTTTTCACTAAGAAAGTCTAAAAGGCTCCGGTGATACGGCCCAAAGAGCCAGCGTCTGTAGTCGGGAGGTCGGCCTGGGTTGAGTCCCACACTATGTAGTACTTGCTGTCGGGAACGTTGGAGGCCACGGCAAGTCCACAGAAGATGGTGAATGTCTGCGGTCGATGCCGACGCGGTGCAAAATGGGCATGTCCGGCCAAACGGAGCCCGTCGATCCGGGGGCCAGGTGTGGGTGACAGCTGGTGTAAGAGCAGCCCCGACGTGAATCCTTCGTAGCGCCACCTCCTCACGGCGGGTGAGCCCCCCAGGGAGGTTTGATCCACACGGTGGAATAAGTGCGCGTGTGGAGCGCCGAAGGTCTTCTTTGTCGGTGGCCAACTTTGACATTGCGTCAACTGGAAATAAGGGCAGTGGATGCGTCGTTGGAGGTATACGGGTCGCCGCATCCGCCGGTTGCTGTCCAGGGGTCGATGTCCTCTGGGCCCAAGTAATCTTCACTCTGAAACTTAGGGCCGCAGCCTTCGCGTGGATGGTTTGGGACATGGGCACTTGATGAAGTACTTTCCGGAGGTCTCGGACTGCTTGCATTGAATCTGTAAAGATGTTGACAGGTTGCGATTGGTCTGGCCTCAGCAACTCTATAGTCGTCAAGGCGTCGAAAATCGCTTTGAGCTCAGCAAGTGTTGACGGGGGCCTCTGAGGGGCGTAGTAATGGCAGGTTTGACAAAACTGCATGGCTGGGTTTACGACGGCTGTGGTAATAAGGCTTCCTGAAATACTGGCGTCGACGTAAAACGTATCTTGGCCAGCACTGGATGAGAGTTGCGGCGCAACACGGCTTGACCGACCCAGAGGCTTGCAGTCAGTAATTAATATTCGGGTCCAAGGAGGGGGTTCTGGAGAGGGATCTGGTGGCGTGTCAGTTTGGAGGCCCATATACCACCTTAAAGCAGCCACAGATGTGTACACCTGCGCTTTAAGAGATCGTGCCTGTCGCCGCTGGTGAACCAACTCATCTATCGTATTAAGGCCAGCTTCTTCCTGTAGTGTGGAGATGCGCGTTAAGCGAGGAAGGCAGGTAATAGTCCTCATGGCTTCTCTATTGATGGCCTCTAGACGATCCCATTCCGCCCTTGTCATGTACTGAAACTGAGCCTGGTACGTGATACGTGGCTGCAGGATTGCACGTACGAGAAGCCGAGCCATCTCTGGGCGAGCTCCTCCCGATTTCATGGAAATCCGGCGAACTAGATGTAGCAGTTGAAGGGCGCGCCGGCGAGCTTCCCGGAGCCATGGCGTAGCTGAGCCGGAGGCCGCAACGTCCAGGCCAAGGATGCGGTGACAAGTAACTTTCGTCACTGGCTCGCCATCAAGATTTAGTAAAATGGGTCGGTTTTGCAGTTTTTGTCGAGCCCTTCGATTGGCGACGATAAGTAACACTGTCTTATCTCGGGATAGCATGAGTCCCACGCGTTTGCACCACGTGTCAACCATATTTAAAGTACTCTGAAGAGCGTGTTCTTGATCCGCAATGTCTGGAAGTGTCGACCAGAGCGTGATATCATCCGCATAGATGAGGCATTTTAGATCTTTCAATGTCCCTACTGTCCAAGCGAGCGGGAGAAGGGCAAGGTTGAACAGTATGGGTGCCAGGACCGATCCTTGTGGTACCCCGCGGCATGTTGAAAAGGAGCCAACCGCCTGTCCTGAGACTCTAATTGAAAATGTGCGGTGTGTTAAAAACGACTCTATAAAGAACACCACAGGCGCCGGGCACCCAAGTCAACGCAGTATCTGTAGGATTGCTTGATGGCTCACATTGTCGTACGCTTTCTTCACATCTAGGGCAAGAACAGAACGAATACGACAAGAGCGTCCTCCTATGAGTACGGAAGTAGAGAACGCTTCAAGGCCGTCCTCTGCGCCGATGTGGGGCCGAAAGCCGATCTGAGAGGGATGGTACCAACCCATGCCCTCAAGCCACCATGTGAGCCTTGATGCTAGCATACGCTCAGCCAGCTTGCATAAGGTACATGTCAGAGCAATCGGCCGTAGATTGCTGAGTCTATCCGGTGGTTTTCCTGCTTTCGGGACGCCTATGATTTCTGCGTGCTTCCAGAAAGTGGGTACGCATCCAGAGGCCCAAGCTTCGTTTATAGTGGTCAGTATGACCTGGAGATACTTCTCTGTGCAGTTCTTATACACTTCGTACTGTATGCCACCGGGGCCCGGTGCCTTATGTGTTCCTGCTGAGTCGATAGCTGCCAATAATTCCGCCATGGTGAAGGGGGAAACAAGACCAGCTGCCTCTTCCATGGTAAGGGGTCGGCCTGCCTCAGGGGGAAGGCGTGAAGGTCCCCCAAAGGAAGGAGGAGGCGTGTCATAATTGGGGAAAAAAGCCTTCATTGCCTCATCCGCAAATTCTTGCAAGGAGAGACCCGATGCTAGGTAAGCATTGTCCAAGGGGTTCTGCGGCTTGCGGCCTCGTTCCATTGCCTGAAACGTGCGCCATATCGAGGCTGTGTTTGTTGAGGGACCGAGTGAAGCACACCAATCCATCCAGCGAGCCCTGGAAAGACGTCGTTCATGTCTTCGGGCTTGGGTTGTCAGGTGATTAAGGTGGATCTTGGCACTCTCAGATGACGGTTGGCGGGCCGCAGTCAGTTCCGCGCGTCGGCGGGCGGCCCACAATCGGAGCAGATGAAGGTCAGGCGTAGGTCAGGCTTCATCTACCCAAGAGATGTGCGTTGATGCGTGCAGTGCGCTTTGTAAGATAGAAATCGGGTCATCAGTCTCTTGTTCGAGGGGGGAGAGCTGTGATCTGAACTCATCCCAATCGATGACCCGGCAGCGTCGACGAAGTCGCGGCACCGGTCCTGCAGCAAGCCTGATATAAATGGGATGGTGATCACTCGCCCAGCAGTCGAGCTCCAAGTGCCATGAGGGCGCACCGTGCCCAAGCCACCAAGTCAGGTCCGGAGAGTAAGACGGTGTGCGAGGGTGTGTTTGCCGACGAGTGGGGCTGAGAACATCATTTAGGAGTTGAAAGTTCGCCCCCCTAAATGTGTCTTCAACCAGCTGACCTCTAGAGCTGTTCCTCGGGTAGCCCCAGGATCCATGCGGGGCATTAAAGTCTCCACACACCAGAATCGGGACTCCTGGGAAGTTGTGGCGGAGATGTGAAAGCCAGCCTAACCGAATTCGACTGGCATGACCACTGCTCGGTCGAGCGTAATAAGATACGAGAATCACCTCTGAGTGGGATAGGCGAACTCGCACAGTTACCACCTCTTGCCAAGCGGTGCACCACGCGGGAAGAGGGACCTGGGCTTGTGGCAAGTTGGAACGTACGTATACAATTGCTTTGCCTGGGGGGATGTCCGGACGTACACCCCGGCGGTCCCGAATGCTTGGCGACGTATGTGCATTGAACTCCGATATTTGCGGAGCGCAGTTTGTTTCTTGTAGCAGGAGGGCCCATGCAGATAATTGGCCAATGCGCATGCGGTATTTCAGTTCACCGAGCTTACCCGTTAAGCCCCTACATTTCCACTGGAGAACAAAGACAGGTGTGTAGGCCCTGCGGTGCTAGTCATCGCGAGAGATGATCCGCGAGCACCGAAGCCAAATGCTGTAGCTGCTTCGACACGAACATCAGGAGCTGCTGTGGTGTCATCGGCGTCTCCCTTGTGTGCACCGGGAAGGACGGTGGTGTGGCAGGTGAAGTCGTGAAAGACGAATGTGGGGCAGGTGGAGTTGGTAAGCGCTGCTGGTTGTGTCGCTGAGACAGTATGACACGTCTTCTCCGGATGCGCTGAATTTCGGCCTCCAGTGTTGCCAGGCGTTGATCTAACGCGTCCAGTGTTTCAGTCTCTTCGGTCAGGGTCGCGTCCATACGGGTGCGTGAAGGGCGACTCTTAGTACGAGTGACTTCACTGTAACTCGGTTTGAACTGTGGGTCAGGTTCCTCAATTTCATACGATTGTTCTTCTGTAATGTCGGTCGACAGTGCTGCGTAACGATTTGATACTTCAAATGTGGTGACATTCTGTTGGTTGCGTGAAGTAGCGAGTTGTAGGGTCTGGCGTTGTCGCATCTGCTCTGTTGCCTTCCGCTTGGTGGGGCACAGTGGAGAGGTAATCTGATGATCGTTGGTCTTGCAAAGTCCACAAGTGAACTGCGATGTCGTCGTCTCCGCCACTTCTGCAGCAGTGTATGGGCATGAAGCCTTCATATGTCCGGGGCGGAGGCATTTGTAACAGTACACTGCAGATGGACGGTACTGGCGAACGTGAAGGACGCATCCATAGTAGTACATGCGAGGCGGTGAATCGGAGGGTCCACTTAGTGTTACAAGACAAGAGCGCCCTTTCCCAAGGTAACGGGCAGCAACCACGCGTTGCGTAGAGCACTTCAGGTCTTGTAAAAGGGTGGCCGGGTCTTCTCCAGCATCCACGCCAGAAACAACGTACCGTCGAAGGTCTGTGCCCGAAGAGAGGTAGGCCTGCACCGGTACAGTCAGATCTTTAGAGACCTCAATGGTTTGCAGAGATTGTAGAAGGCTGACATCTTCCATACTGTGCACCCAGACGGAAATGGTGTTCGTCAGGCGATGTAGGGCAAATCCCTTGAATTCACTTACATGAAGGTATGCGTCCAAGGTACGCTGAATGATGCGATTAGGGAGCCTGGACATGTCGAAGTTGCACTTGGGCTTGATTATCATCTTGTATGATGACTGGGATGACATGGACTCCGGCGGACGAGGATTGGTACGAGGTCGTTTCCCCCCCGGTGAGACGGCGATGTTTTTGCCATCCTGAGATGGAGGGTCTGGTAGCCTTTTGGAAGCGGTTGACGTCCCAGGCTCTGACGGTGACCGTGGTGTCTGTACTGTTACTTCCATCGGGCAATGATCAGGAGGCGGCACAGTCATCACCTGGGGCGCCGAGGTTCGCCGCTGTTCGGAGGACTGCGCCATCTGATCACTTCCAAGTAGTGGAGAGGTGACTTGTGCAGGCACTGCAGTTGACATATCAATTGTTGGCAGCGACGTAGCTGCTGTTGATGCTGCGCCGGCTTCCATCTTCGCCCGATGCTGGGCACGGAGGCGGTCGCGGCGGCCGAAGCCTAACCGCCGTGCACTTGGCAAGATGCTCACCGGAGAGGCCGGGGGGCGCCGCAGCGCCCTCCGAACGTGAAGCTTAGGTGCCAGATGGTTGCTTGTAAATCTCGGAGCAATGAGAGTTCGTTAAAACTCGTGAAGAACGAGAAAATCACCAGAGTGGGGTAGGGCCCGCCTATTCCGATTCGTCTTCTTCGTCCGGATTCCCGAAGGAATCGGAGCAGGGGGCCATGATGTGGTCCTTGTATCCACGCCATGAAGTCTGGCGGACATCCGGGGCGCGGGCCACTGGTGGCGATGTGCACAGCGCGTAGGCATCGCAGAGCAGGGCAAATCCACACCAGGTGCTCTGCTGTAGCCTGGTCAACTGGAGCGTGGCGAAAGGGGCAGGTGGAGTTGAGCGGGGCATGGTATTGAGGAGGCCAGGACCCCGTCACAGCTGGCGTGAGGGCGACTCCCAGGCGAAGACGTCTGAGCAGGACCTCATCTTGGCGAGACAACCCGCCAGGGAGATCTGTACCGCGCGGGGGTATGAGAGCGCGCGCGGTGCGCCGTAGACGTTCTTTTGCACTGGCAAGGCGAACACCGTTTGATGAAGGTGCAAGAGGAGCTGGATATTGCGCACGCACGGGGTGTGTTCCGGCATCTGCAGCCTGCATTGCGGGGTGGCTATTTTGTTGGCGCCATGACACGCGCACACGACATGGATAAGTGTCCATTATGTCCTGGATTTCTAGCAGACGTTTGTTGGACGTGAGAGTTTTACGAAGCTCTCGAACAGCTGCCGACGAATCAGTGTAAATTGTACACTGTGGTGAAGCGTGGTTGATTACCAACGATGTGTGTAGCAGAGCATCCCGCACTGCAAGGAGTTCTGCCTGCGTTGATGGCCACTTCTCCGTTATTATGTAAGTGGAGGTCACTGGATCGGGAGCCACAGTCGGGTAGAGTAGAGCCGTATGAAGTAAGGTATCGGAAGCACTGGCGTCGACAAACATCAGCGTAGACGAAGGGCTACCAATGTCCATAGAAGGCGGAATCGCAGCACCAACTGTCCAGGGATGAATACGGGCAACAGGTTGTGTATCCGTTAATTGGTGGAACTTCCATGGGGGCCGGATATTGGCGTTTGATAGTGGTGGGGCTGGTGAACCGGTCATGTACGCTGCAAGAGCGGTGGAATCGGGGTCAAGGGCATGTTTTTGGAGGCGGGCTTGTCGACGCTGATGCACTAGCTCATCAGACGTGTTGAGCTGCGCTTCCTGTTGCAGAATAGGGACGGGGGTGAGGGCTGGAAGACCAGTTATAGCTCGCATAGCCGAATTGTTTATTGATTCGAGTAGTGCCCAGTCTAACTTTGTAAGAAAGTGGAATTGCGCTTGATAAACTATGCGAGGCTGAAGAATGGCTCAGACAAGCATGCGGGCCATCTTGGAGGCCGCACCACCGGCTTTTTGAGACATGCGACGGAACAGATGCAGCGATTGGGAAGCTTGATGCTTTGCAGAGCGAATCCAAGGTTTTGCAGAACCGGTGGCCGTAATATCCAAGCCCAACACCCGCAGGGTAGATGCTGTTGGTATAGGCGTGCCTTGAACCGAAAGACGGATCGGGGAGGTTGCCAACCGCCGACGGCCCCATGCGTTGGCCACGGTGAGAAGGGCTGTTTTGTTAGGCGAAAGCGTGAGGCCAAGATACCTGCACCAAGAATTGGTTTCATCTAGAGCTTGTTGCAGGCGGACACTTTGGACGTGAAGGTCCTGGTGAACAGACCATACCGTGATGTCGTCTGCATAGATGATACTATAGATGTGTGGAACAGCACCAAGTCGCCAGGCAAGAGGCATCATGGCCATGGTAAAAAGCAAGGGGGCCAAGACAGATCCCTGAGGCACACCACGGCGGGGCTAGAAGGAACCTATGGGAGATCCGTTGAGACGTATGGAGAAGGTGTGGTTTCGTAGGTAGAAGGAAATGAAATCACATAGGCGGGATGGCAGGTGAAGGAGATGAAGTACCGCAATGACGGCAGCGTGGCCAAGGTGGTCGTACGCTTTGTGAACGTCCATGCCCAGCACAGAGCGAACATGGTGGGATCGGCCGCCAATAAGGATCATTTCAGATAGGTGGCCCAGACCATCCTCTGCACCAAGGTGGGGACGAAATCCTATTTGGCACGGGTGGTATAGATGGCGCTCGTCGAGCCACCACTGAAGGCGTGTGGCAATCATCCGTTCCAACAGCTTCCAAATGGTCGCCGTTAGCGCTATTGGTCGGAGGTTGCTGATGTCTGTACTCGGTTTACCGGGTTTTGGAATAGTGATAACATGCGCTTGAAGCCAGGCCGGGGGGATTGTACACGTGAGCCAAACCCGGTTGTACGCCTCTAGGAGTCCCTCCAGAGAAGAATGGTCGAGGTTCTTGAAAGATTCAAATGTTACTCCGTCGGGGCCAGGAGCTTTGCGGAGTGCCGCCGTGTCAATGGCCGCGGTTAGTTCCGCAATTGTAGATGGTGAGAATATGCCCTTGGTTGCTGCTTCCGATGGCGGCGTACCAGCTCCGGGCGGAAGAGTGAACGGAGGGGGCATGATGGCTGGGTCCAAGTCAAAATCGGGGTATAAAGTATGGGCCAGCGTATCTGCAAATTGCAAAGAAGTCTGGTTGGACGTGAGGAACGCTGACGCAGCAGGATCTGGGGATCGTGGTGATCGCTCCAAAGAATGAAAAAGGCGCCATATGGAGCGTAGTTCAGACTGAGGCCCTAACGAAGCGCACAAGCGCCGGCTGTCCCGCCAGCGCTGGCGAAACAGCCGGCGTTCATGGCGATGAGCCGCGGCTATGAGCTGTTTAAGGCGGATTTGGCAAGTCGGAGAGTTGGGATTGCGACAAGCAAACACCTCTGCCTGGCGGCGCTGCGCCCACAGCTGAAGGAGGCGCAAATCAGGGTTAGGGCGGCTCTCGTCAACCCAGTTTACAGTTGTGGAATCTTCAAGAGCCCTTTGTATGGATGATAAAGGGTCCTCTTTGAATGTTGATATCTGCCTAATCGACTTCCGAAACTCGTCCCACTTGACACTATGGCATTTACGACGTAGGCGACGAGAGGGCGAAGATGAAATATCGAGGTAAATGGGATGATGGTCGCTACCCCAGCAGTCTGGCTCCCGCAGCCAAGTTACGGCCGTTGGACCAAGCCACCAAGCTAGGTCTGGGGAACGTGGAGGCATATAAGTAGACGTGGAGCGGCGAGTTGACTGGGTCGTGTCATTAAGTAGAGTGAAGCGAGCATTCTCCATGACCTTGAGGAGATCTGAACCTCGCGCACTCGCCATGTTATAGCCCCAGGCTGGGTGCGGAGCGTAAAGTCACCGGCGATGAGGATGGGACAACCGGGATGTTGTGCTCGTATATGCGAAATCCACCCAAACCGAGCCCGAGGGGCATGACCACTGCGAGGACACACATAGCAGGATACGAGGATCACTGCACAGTGACTTAGTTGAACTTTCACCGCAACAGTTTCTTGCCACGGGGAGCACCAGCTTTGAAGGCAATGGCTTGCTGGGGAAGGCGCGTGAGGACATATACCACCGCTTTACCCCGTGGCGTTGGTGGGGCGTTACGGTGGTCAATGATTGTTGGAGACGCATAGCCGGTAAAAATGGCGATACGGAGTAGGCCATTCGCTTCCTGAAGCAGCAGCGCCCATGCACGAAGTGAGCCTAGGCGTAGGCGTTCCTTAAGTTCACCAACTTTTTGGGGCAGGCTCCGACAGTTCCATTGTAGGATAGTGTTCTTGCGTGTAGTTGCAGGTACGGCAGGTGCATAATTTAGTGGAGGCATGCTGCAAGAGTCGTGGTTAATATGTGCAGTATAGTTAAGAATGGAGCGAGCGTCGGATGCTGACGAGATCGAGGCTGCTGCTGGTAATGATGCCGGAGGAGGTGGAGGCAAGGGAGAAGTTGACAGAGGAGGTATACCTTCACATGAGCTCCCTTTTGCAGCAGCACGCTTTAAGCGTCTCTGTGCCAGCAACTGGGCATGACGAGCGGTCAAATTCGCAAGCTCCGTTTGTAGTGCCTGGAGGCGAAGATCTACCTCTTCTAGGGCCGGGGAATTCTGGTCGGCCTCTTGAAGACGGGATCGCTGACGAGGTCGACGCAGTCGCACCACCTGGCTGTATGAAACTGAATTCATAGGTGGTGTGGCAGAGACCGGTTCTGGTACGTGATCTGCAATATCGTCGTCGTCATTCGAAGCTAGGAGTTCGTACCGGTTTGAAAGCGGGAGCCGTTGATCAACCTGGGATCTCGGGGAGCTCTTCACACGCGCACGTGGCTTGGCGTTAAGCTTCGTAGGGCACTTCCTGTCTGTGATATCGTGATCATCAGACTTGCACAGCCCACAACGAAATTTAGGGCCATTTTCATTTCCAGCAGTCGCGTTCGGAGTCGCCGAGGTTTGAGCAGGAGGTGCGCATGTGACCCTGTTGCAAGCATTGGTAACAAAATACTGGCCTCGTCTTGTAAGGCCGAGGGCGAAGGATGCATCCATTGTATATGAATCGCACCGGTGGTTCTGGAGGACCAAGAACAGTCACGAGGCATGTACGATGACTGCCAGGATACCGGGCTAGGAGCACTTGGTGCGTCTCGCATCGGATGGTGTCCCGGAGCACGTCGGAGGGCTCACCGGCATCGACTCCCGAGACAACATAACGGCGGACATGAGTACCCCCTAGGAGGTGAGCTTGTACCGGCAGGTGAACTCCGGGGGAGACGGGTATATAAGTGAGGCTGTAAAGCTTGTGAACTGCCTCTAATGACGCTACCCACACAGAAATTGAGTTGGTATCTCGGTGGAAAGTGTAGCCATTATGACTTTGAGGATGCAGACATGCTGATAGCGTCTGTAGGAGAGCTTTCGTCGTGATTTGGCGGATGTTGAAATTCTGCTTCGGTTTGATGGCTACCTTGAAGGAAGCTGGTTGAGTATCTTTAGTGCTTGATGGGAGGCCCGTGGGATTCAGACGGCAGGGCACCTTACCGCCAGAGTGAATACGGTTGCCTGCTGGAAGGTCCATCGGGGCATTAGCGTCCTCAGACTGACGCGGCACTAAGGTTGAAGACTCGGTGCAAAGGCGTTTGTCGGGGGGTTCAGCAGACTTGCCAGTGACATTACTGGGCTCTTGCGGCACAGGAGGGTCGCTGCTAGCATCGATGGGGCAGCTGTCGTCGCCCTGGGGTGTCAGAGGCGTCGATGTTTGAAGGGCGACGTTGGACACCACTTGAGACGCCGGCTCCATTTGCCTAAGCAGCTGGTCTTGAAGTAGCGCCTGGTTGCGGGACCCAAGAAGGCCTTGCGCGGAACGGCACCCACCGCCCGAACAGGAGGTTAGGCCTAGCCGCTGCTTAGAGGCGGTGCGGTTGTGATGGTTGCTTTCGGGAACATTCCCGGGGCAGGTAGTAGCCCTTGACGGCTCCAGGAACTCGAGGTTATCGCTGGCACTACGGGAAATAGCTGGGAACGTAGAAACTGCGATAAATCGCGTCGAAACACGGAGCCGAGGAAAGACACGTCGGAACGGCGGGACTCCTTCCTCAGGTTGTCGGGGGAGTTGCCCTCCCTGTGAGGTCATTTGAAGGATCAGCGGTTATGGGTCTCGGGATGTTGTACTGCTCGAAGGTGCAGAGTACGCGCGCAGTTCGTCACGGCTCGGTCTATCGCCGATGTGGCGGGAATGGGTCGACGGGAGTGCCAGGTCATTTTGTATCGCACGCGCCGTGTCGACAAAGGACAGGAATTTCGCCATTGTTGTCAGAGTTGCTTTAGTTGGGCGGTTTCAACCTGTGTTATACTTGTGCTTTCATGAATACCGGGGAGTGAGAGTAAGAGTGTGGATCACGTGATTGTTTGTGTACAAATCTTTGGATTTTGTTTACATGGCCAATCAGCGGCCCAGTGTGTGAATTAGTTACTAGGTCCTCGAGGGGTGGTTTATGTGTAATAAAACCGAAGTGTTTGGTGTTCTTGGACAGCCAAAGCGAGAGCTATAAAGTTGATTTAGGAAAGCTTGAGTCCGGTCAGTTTACCGAACGAGCGTGAACGAGGAGCCCCTCGTGAGTTAGATATGTTTAGCTGAGATCATTTAAGCATTTCTCTGTTTTTTTATGTGAACTTTGTATATCAGGGGCGCAGTTAGAAATGTCTAGAGTTTGTCCGGTGCTCCCTGAAAAAATTCGTCTGGGAGTGTTTCTTTGGATTCTTTTCATCTCCAGTTAATCTGCTGCCGGCGGTGTTGATATTCGTATAATATACGTAGTTCGATGCGAGTTTTAATTTTCTCACTTTATTTCGTCAGGATTATCCGACACCGTATTTCAATTTTAAAAATGAAATGTAACGTTAATTTAACGACACGTTCCAATGTTCGAAGTGGAACTGGAACGCGTTCTTTTCGCAATAAAGGAACTTCTAACGGGAACTCGTTTCAAAATTGGGAAGGAACGAGGAACTAGCTTTCGTTCCTGCTTTAGAGGAACGTGTACAACACTGCTTCGGATGAGCACTTAGAACTAAACTATGTCGGAGAGGGCGAGTGACCCGATGGCAGCCGCTGTGATTGCCTCGGCTTAACGCCAATGTACCCGTTTCGGCCGAAGCTAGCCTTCACCATTTCCTTCCATTGAATTCACCATTTCCGACCAGGACAGTTTGTTTACATGACATCCCATTTTCAAGCTGGAAAGAAACGCGTAGGGAATACAATGAGCCCCGTTCTATCTATCAAACAACTCCGTCGACCATCCATGTCATCCATTCCGACGCGTCGGCGTAGCTGCATCTACTCGCGGCACGCTGCTGCAGTGCACTGATATCTGACTTGTACAAACTTGGGCGCTACGAGCACGTAGCAATGCCTTCACCCTACGCTGGAGTACGGTGATTGCTCGCACGCTTACACCGATCTGCGTCGATGCGCGAGTTCGCCGATATTACCGCTAATGAGCTTTTCAAAAAAATTGTTGGGAGCATTATCCTGTACAGTTTTATTCACGCTGGATTTAAAAAAAAAAACATGTTTATGTCATGTTTATGTCACACCTAAACCACCTTTTTTCGACAAAACAAGCGAACCCCTCCCGAGGGCCCGAGCAGAGCCCTGGCTGCCTTTCGCGATTGGCCGGTGGTAGATGACGTCATATTCGGAAGTGGCGGCGCTTCGATAATCACTCGGCTTGAAGAGCTCATTTTGTTCTCGTTCGGATATCAGCCATAAAGTCTTCTGGAGAATGGAAGACGTGCAGAATCTTTCCTAGAATACAGTAAAACCCGTTTATAGCGAACTGCAATATGCACTGCGATTAGTTCGATATATCCAATAGTTCGATATAGCCGAACCCGCCTATAACGAGCTTGTTGTTACGAGTTCGCAATCGGCGGGAGCCCCCTCCCCTCCCCTCCTCACCAACTCCGCCATCCGCGTATGCAGAAACGAACACAGTAAAGTAGCCATTACCATACAAAAATAATCCATTTACTGCAAGTAATCTTTCCGCCTTAACTGCCCACGTTTAAAAAAAAAAAGCGGTGATTTTTGTTTTCACTTTTGTTTTGGCGGCTTCACCTAGCATAGCATTCTCTACACGAAACATTGTTTGCACCAGTTCGAGTCCGCGTCCTCAAAAATCTAAGAAGCATTGGCGGAGCACATCGACTGCCGAAAGCGCTTCATTATAAGCGTCGGACGGATTTCACTCGCGACATCATCGGGAACGCTGGCGAGCTCTTCCCACAATTCACCGATGCTGCTGTCTTGGTCCGGACTCGCTGACTGGGCGGGTTTCGTCGCGTGTCCCGCGCGTCTGAGAGAGAGAGAGAGAAAACTTTATTATTTGCAGTAGGTTTAAGGGGTCGGGGTGGCCGCAGGCTCCAGCCTGGCGGCGACTAGCGTAGCCCTGTCCACGAGGGAGAGTTGTGTCCCTAGGACAGAGCTACCCAGCGCCCCCTCCCACTGCTCGTCGGAGGAAATTAGAGGGAAAGTATTGGGCGTCACGTCGCTCCGTGCGAGGCGCAATGTCTCAGTCGCGGCTCTTGCTCTGTGGTCGCGGCCAATCCACATCTCAATCGCCGCTTCGAGATCATGCATTTCGGCGGCCATTCTAGGCGCCCAGAGTTCGATATATCGGATGTGAACTTCGTTATAAGGAATATGCTTCCCATGTATTTCCGTAACTGAATTATTTTTGTTCGATATATAGCATAATTCGCTCTACCCGGGTTCGTTATAGCCGGGTTTGACTGTAGGAGAGCCTCAGGGAAACATAAACGCAACAAGTTTGCTCGCGACGAGCTTAAGAAAAGGGGTTTTCCAACGACGCGCGGCCGACTGCGGTTTCTGGGATGAAGGAAACTTATGGAGATATCCGATCGTGATTTTACTACCAGCACTAATCACAATTCATAGAACAATTTTTCGACGCACCATCATCCCCTTTCTCGCATGTTTAACTTAGTTTTTACATTCGGGCAGGCGGCAACAAACTGTGTTCAGCGGCCTGCGTCGATTAAGCGTACACTGAACTAGAATGCTTGGGTAGTGGAAAAAATTGGGCCCATCTCCCCGCGAGGGGGACTCGAGTAAATGCGTCGCATAGGGGGTGGGTGTATTGCGTTAACGTTTAGTGTTTGGGGAGTTGGTGGTAGTGAATGCGTTGTATCAGCAGCTTCTTGACGTAGTTTGAATGAGTCAAGGATATAAGGCGCGTTCGTAGCCTTTGATTCTGTGTCGGTTTTGTGGCGCAGTGGGAAGAGCACCATGTACCTCGCGTTCCGCCCACAGGTAGTGAATGTGTTGTATCAGCAGCTTCTTGACGTAGTTTGAATGAGTCAAGGATATAAGGCGCGTTCCTAGCCTTCCATTCTGTGTCGGCTTTGTGGCGCAGTGGGAAGAGCACCATGTACCTTGCGTTCCGCCCGCAGGGTCGTGGGATCGAAACCAGGCGCCGATAAGTATTATTTTTTTATATAGTGTAGGGGGAGGGGTGCGGACCTGTTGTTGAGAGCCAGGAGGGTAGCGTGATACGGGAGAGGAGGAGTGGGGGAGAGGGCGCACCTGCGCGCTGAGCTGTTGCGGACGGACGGCGGACGCTACATGTGAGTTAAAGAAATGCTCTGCATTTAAAAGCAGCCGCCTCCGAGCACGGCCTCCGCGATCGGCTGCCGGCGGCGCGCCGTTGCTCCGGCCGTCCCATTCGGCCGGAGCAACGGCGCCTCTTGCACCTCTTGCACCGTGCCCCCAGCAAAAAAATGTAATGCGGCTCACTCCGCACCGTGCCGCGAGGTGGCGGTGTTATCCGATGGTTCGGCCGCTCGCACCGGCTCCTCTGAATGGCTTGGCAGAGATTGCGCGGCTGGGTGTCTTCGCTGTCTTAATTCCTCTTGCCCCCCCTGCGGGCGTTTTGTTTTAATGAAATAAGAGACTTCACAATGATTTTATGAAATCGGCTTGTCTCAGCAGCTTAAAGGAGCACTGACACGAAAATTTTATGTTACACTTTTATTGCTTTTATCGATGCTTAATGATCTGGCGAACCTGAAACAACACTTCAAATACTTCAGCACGCGATAGTTAATTACATTGAACGGCCTGAAAATCGTTTGTTTCAAATTCCCGCGCTTTCATCCCGAACGGCGCATATGACAGCCTCCCGGTTTGACCTCACCGCTTTGTGCGGACGTCACCGGCGCCCGCTTGAGAGGGTGTTGCGCCCGCTCGCCGCTCGTGGGGCCGCGCGCGTGAAGTGGCGTCACGAGTTTTTGACGAGCGCTGTCGCGTCACTTCTTTTTCCTCTCCTGGAGTGATGTCACGCTGATGTCCATTTGCTGAGTGCCGCTCCGCGCGCTGCTCCGTCGGCGCGATAAATGCGATCCAATTGAACTATGTTCTTCGCGTCGCAGGCCGCTCATATTTCAGCCAGGGTATTCTGTTGAGTGAAGGAAGCGAACTGTGCAATAATATTAACGCCGAAAATTGGTTTCAGTGCTCCTTTAAAGAAACTTATTTAACTGAAGCAAAGGTGTGCCAGCGATCAACGAACGGTTGACCATGTTTCAAGCGTGGAGCGAGCATACGGATCGGTATGCAGTATACTTTCTCGGAGTTTATTTATAGAGTTATTATAAATAGTTATTTGGGGTGATGAGAAGAAGTTTGCAGTTACCGTGCCATGTTGTTGCAACGGTCACCTACCAGGCCCATCACGCAAGAAACTAACATCCAGGGCACTGCAACATGATTTTAAATTATAAGCATATATATGAAATTTTTTACCGCACTGAAATATTCTCTGCTTGTGTCAGGCACACGCTTTGAGATCCTACATTTGTGAATAAAACTACTGCGTATGTTAAAAAAAGAACAGTTTACTGCCGTTCTTGTGTGTGAAAGCTGACCAGCGGCCGGACCAGCAGGGTGCAATCGAAGAAGCGCATGAAACAAACATTGTTTGTAATTTGTTTTTGAACGTATACGGTATACTCCTTAGTTAATTTATTTGATGAAACTAGACAACCATATGAAGCGGTTCGTTTCCCTCACGTAACAGCAGACGGCAATTCCAACTTCAGCTGTGAACTACTTATTGGTGAAAAGCAGATAAAACCTGGCGCAATGTTCGAGTCGTTTCCGCTAATAATTGTCATATTTGTTTCACGATAGTTTTGATAAAACAAAAGTTACAGCCGTTTTTTGTATCCATACACTTTCCACGGGGCCATGTAGAGCAGACGGGACTTTTGTAAAATTTATAACGCCACGGTAAACTAATTATGGCAATTAAATGAAGCACAGCGTAATGATGCAACCGCCCTGGCGACCAATTTCTTTATGATTTTTTTAGGACCGAGATGAGATCGATACAGAGAAAACGCCAGAAAGTTGGCTTTGCCGCAAGATACATGCTGTCAACGCGACTTTTTCTACGCACCCTGTCGACGTTCGCAGCTACTGATCGGAACCTAGCCTGTAACACTTCCCCTTAAAAACATTCACAGAGACACTTTGCTTACTTAAAGGAATGCGAATGCATTTTATTTTAAGCTGTGCGATCCTCAATGTAAGTCCGTCGCGGTTGTGTCACCTTCTATTTCGACAATGTCTTAGTCATCAGAGGGATACGGCTGGCGTATAATCTACGTGTCGTACCGGTTGAGGAGGCGTCGATTAGGAATCGTTCTAGCGGCAGAGCGAGAACTTGCGTCTTTGTAGGCCTTGCGTCATTTTTTGTTCGTTTGCATCTTTTTGCGAGCTTCCCCCCCCCCCCCCCCTTCCCCTTTCACCTCCCGTGGTCGCCCACGTTTCACAGCTCCCGCTGAGAACTGTGGGCCTGAGTACCGGTCTATAAGGCCACAGCGCATTCACTGGCCATTTTGCAGGCGTATAGCGTGTTTGACAGCTGGCAATCCGTCGGCTCCGAATTTGATTTCCTGATCGAGATACACCGTGTTTTCTTCCATGTTATTTTCTTTGCGCGGCCTGCAATTTTTGGAACCATATCTCGCTCGCACTGACCCCCAACTCCATATTTTTGCGTAATTGAGTATTTAATGCTTCCGCAGTGATTACGTAAAAAAGCCATGCGGCCCCTGACTCGCTTTTGCGCTGTGGTAGGTAACTGTTTAGGGTGAACAGGGATTGCTAACATTCAAACCAAACATATAAAAGCTAAGTTACTTCTCAGGTGGGACCTGAAATCAGTAACGAAAAGTTCGTGTATTTTAGGTATTCATACCACTCACAGTGCTTATTGCGCTTCCCAGTAGGCACCGACACCGAGATACCTTTAAGAACGAAATAAAAACGGAGTACATCTAAGTTAAACTTATTTTTTGTTTGCTGCCGCTGAAAACGAAAACGTAATAGCATAACGCAGATGTGCCACGGAGATTACGATGTCGCTCAGGAATCCCTCGACGTAATTCACGTCCAGCGTTTTTCAGTCTCAACCGGTATTACGACCGATAAAGATTGATTCGACTGCCAGAAAAAAACAGCGGCCACCCGGAACTGGATTAAAACCGTACGCCAGCATAAGAAATAACAATACATGTTTATGATTTGAACATAATATAAACGCGGGAAGTTTCGCTACTGCGGAAAGGCATAGTCGCATGGAGGAAAGAAAAGCTTAGTAGAGGCCCTGACGTCACACCCAGAGCAGCCGGAAACGCCATTTCTGTAAGTCGAATGGCGGACCATTGGCCCTCCATGCCATTGGCGGACTCTTTTTGCCTCTCTCTCTCGGTGCACCTTCTCCGCCTCCTCCGTCCTGTATCGCCTCTCTCGTCGTCTGCATCTGCCAGCGCCGAGCCGGCGGAAATCAGCTGATAGGCAGGTAGAAGGCCGTTTTGCAGCGCGTAACCGTGAACCTAAACGCGCGGTTACACTGTAACACGCCTTCAGTGTGGCCGCAGCAGGTTTGCGAAGCGGCTCGCTCCAACAATGCCGCAATGCTCGGTGCCAGGCTGCAAGTCGCGATCGGTACCCAAGGAATTGGGCGTCACTTTCCACCGGTTAGTGCATCATTCCGCTGACAAGTATTGCTGTACATTGGTGTGCATTCATCCTTTGTTTGCGATCTCCGCCGTTTATAGGTTCCCAAGCGATGGAGAACGCCGCAAACAGTGGGCGAACGCCGTGCGGCTACCGGACTGGAAAGTGCCCAAGTTTGCGTTGCAGTTTCACTGGCAATCCCAGAGATGACTAGTCAATTAAACGGCCGTTCTATATATATAGGTAAGCAGTACTTCATGCAGATTTCACGCTAAAAAATTGTGGAATGTTTTTACCGTTGTTCGCGTGCCTTCGATAGAATTTTTTGCGAAGGAGGAGGAGGAGGGGTTAGAGGAGGAGGCAAAACGTTTTATTGAGTAAAAAAAAAATGAGAGGGTGGGTGGCGTCAATAAACTTTTTTTCGCCAAGTTTCAACTTGTCTCAGTGTCAATAAATTCAAGGTGATATCAGTTGAAAACGTTCATACACTAACCTCGCAGTATGAAGCGTTGAAAAGCGAAATCCAGAGCGAGACCACAAAAAGATCCAGATTCCAGATCCAGCACTCTTCCAGTCAACAGACGGACACCTACTAAGGTAATAGGACGATGGAATTATATTAACTGGGAATCTACCTTGTAACAGTTGCAAAAGCACCGCCGCGCATTGCCGGCCTAGCAAACTATATATTGCAGCGGCGATAACCAAAAAAATTGAGTTGCGAATCGTTCGGTTGCAAGTCGCCTACGTACTGCACACCGTGTATCACTTCCCGAAAATCTACCAGACGGGTGTCCGCGCGTACGACGGGACGGCGCGTTCACGATATCTGCACTTCAATAGGCGCGTCGTGATCGCGACCGGAGCAATAGCTTGACGCGGTACAAGGTGCACTTGCAAGTAGAAATGACATATTCACATCGGCGCAGCTGTCGCAACTCGCAGCATCCTTTTCGAGTTCCGCAAGACCACAGCGCAGCAAAGCGAAGCAGCAATCTTCGCAATCGGACAAGGCAGGCGCTGCCTTTCCTCCATGACTGGCGAACGGCGGGCGGGCTGTTGCTAGGACGCCGTTGCTAACGCGACTTCCAATGGCCGCCGAAAACACGTGACTTCCTCCACACTTTTGCCAATGCGCGGGGATAGCTGGGGGCCTCTCCTAAGCTTTTTTTTCCTCCATGCATAGTCGGTTCCGTGGAGCGTAGTGCGGGACAGCGCACGTGAAATAAACCCATCTTGTCGCCACCGTAGCTGACATAAAGGCATCACCAAGTGCTGTAATATTACTTTCCATTCCTAAAAGCAGCTATGGCTGCTTATTTTTGCCATACGGAGCGCAAAAGCTGTCAAAAGCCATTTCCCGGACCGGCGCAGCACGCACGGCTGTTGCTTTCAGCCATCGTCTCCGCGCGCCGCGGTGCGGCGGAAAGCGCCGAAACGGCCCCTTCGAAATTACGCTCTCTCCGGCCGAATGGGACGGCCGGAGGCACTAAACGGCCGGAGCGGCTAAAAGGAGGAAAGAAATCCTTGGGTCACGTGATCAAAACGTGACGTCACTGGGCTTGTTTTTGAGCGCCATGGAGGAAAGAAAAGGTTAGGAGAGGCCTTGACGTCACATTTGTGAAGCCGAGTCCCGCCATGACTTGAGCCCACGGAGCCCAGCACTCTATCCCATCATCCTTTGCTGTCTCCGGTTTGATTTGGCTAACATGGCGTCTCCCTGCCCTCCCGCTTCGAAGCGAAAACAGCTTCGTCGCTAATTCCTCGGTGCGATGTCATCTTCTAAGCTGTTGATTTCGCTTTCAATTTGCCCATTCTAACCCTCACATAAAGTTTCAATCGAAAAATGGCCTTCGTTTTTGAGATAGAAGGACGATTTTTCAGCTCTTAAGCCTGGCAAAGTAGCGTTTGTCGTCGTCATAGCAACAGGCTCGCGGGATGGCGAACGCAGACGCCTCCGATGGCAGAGTTTTCAAACTGGCTTAATTTGAAAACGTTTGTCGTAGCGACTGCGTTGGTTTGCAAGCGTAGCGAGGCAGCCACATACCAAGCGCCTTAAAAATTTGTCCGTTCTATTTGCCCAAATTTGGCCACCGCAGTTGTAAACAAGTAAGCAACATTGTCCATGGGCTTAAGAAAATTCACGTGACTTCCTCCACACTTTTCGCAATGCATTGGGGTGCTAGGGGCCTCTCCTGAGTATTCTTTCCTCCATGTTGAGCGCCTAGGGACAACGCCGAAGTAGGCGCAGCATTTCCCTGGGTCCCCCGAGTGAACGATTTGAGTACCCAGCGTGTGTTTGTGTTGATTGCTGCCAAGTGAAGCTGCAGATGCATGAATATACTGTGAATGCTAGTATTGGTGCGATCTCCGTATCCGACATACCTACTACGACATTTCAAGAGAGACTTGCAGCCTGAGCCATCGCCTCCTGTACCTGAGCTCAGCGTAGATCAGCCATGCCGGTCTCCGGCGTTTGCAGTCACAGACATGGAAGAGCGGAAAAGAGGGCATCGATGCGCTCATTTTCCCAGCAAGGTCAGTAACATCGCTATTTTATGTTTGTTGTAGTTTTTGTGTTTATACCACTGTACTGTATACCCTAAAGCTGCGTGAATTCTTGCTTACGTGGCCGCCTAGCTCGGCCTCCTAGCTGTATTGTGATGTTAACGATTTTTGTATAATCTTGAATCAAATTTAGCGTGCGCTGCATACTTGGGCGAGGAACAGACACAGTGGAAAACGACAAACCAGACGTTGGCGCGCAAACCAACACCTGCTTCGTGTATCCAACGTAGTACGTGTGGATTCTTTTCCCACTCCCTGTTTCTCGCCCAAGTATGCAGCACACGCTCAATTCAAATTACGATGCTATGTCCTTTCACACTCCGGCCGCAGTTTCAAGCGTTTCATTTTTCCTTTTGTGTAGGAGCCCATAACATTGCTCAAGTTTGATCGAACCGGTGGCGTGCACTCCCCGAAGCGCTGTCCTGGATGTTTGAAGTGCAGTGCCTCGATCGTAAGTATGCATGTGTTTGATAGCGTTAATCTCGCGAGTATGCCGTGTGCACGCATCAACGTTCTAGCTCTTCGGGCAGTTAAGTTGCGTTGCGGGAGATGAATGGAAAACGTCGCTTCTGTACAGAGAACGTAAGGATATCGCGGCCAAAGGGAAAAACAAAAGCGTGAAATCGTGAGCCAAAAAAGACGGAAGAGGGAGAGAGAAAGGATAGACCAAATGACAGCGGCAGAATCAGATCGTCCGAGGGGCTGTGAAGGTTAAGCGGCATTTTGGGCCCTTTATGAGGAGGCACCAGGAGCAACTGTCAGTAAAGTGTACATTGAAGGTGAATGGAAGAAGCTGCATATGGGACAAATAGGATGTGGCAGGGCATAAAGCCACTGAAAATTTGAAAGCACACAAATAACGCGTACAGGCAGGAGGGACACACCACAGCCTCGTCAAACAAAGGGTGGCACCCACACTTTTTATCATGTGCAGGAAGATTTGCACCCGTTGATTTCGTTACCGTAAACAAGTGCTCTCCGAGATGGACGCTTAGACGGCGTCCTGTCTGGCCCACATACACGGACTTACATGACAACGGAATTCTGTAAACCATGCCAATCGTACAATGAACTAAAGGCTGCGCAAGGTTAACACTGCACTCGTTCCTCCCTTTACTTCAATAATCCTTGTTATTAACAATGCGGCAGAGATTGCCCAGTTCTGCTTTTGCAGAAAACACAAAACAATGTGCTGTATGTGTGTTCTTTTTCTTGTAGTCGGTTGTCCTGTGTGGTCTTATTCCACGTCGCCATCTTTTACGCATTTTGTTTTTCAAAGATGTATTATTAGCCTACCCAACTTTCAGTTGTGCTGATACAGCATTTAATCCTGTTCCTGCAGCATCTGCATAGGAGGGCTTCCAGTGGAAAAAAAGAAGTGCTTGGACTTGGCCCCTACGATGTTGGTGCAGGGCCTGGAGAGCAAGGCTTGGTCTACATCCTTTCTGGGTACCCATGGAAAGCAGGTGAATGCCTCCACAAGTGGGTCGTTTTGTGGTACACTCGAAATTAGCCGCAGACAGACTGTGTCTGCTCGCAGACCACCCTGGTAGTATGACAACCAAATATGTAGCTGTGTCCTAGTTACTGACGGGAAGACTTAACAAAAAATCAACTGCCCATCTGTTGAAACGACAAAAATGGGGGATGTGAAGCTTTCCGAAACCAAGTCCAACACCAAATTAACCAGCCCAGTACTGAACACCTGTTTCTTATTGGGACGGTCTGATGCGCTGCAGTTGTGCTCTCTAGAGCTTTACTGATGCAGGCAATCCATGACCTTCTGTAGTGTACAACCATTGTCGTTAGATGGAGGTGTACATTTCCTGTGTAATTTTCCACTTCTATGCAAATCCAGATTGCTTCGACTGTGCTGGAATGACGCAATGGGATAGATGTCAGCTTAATAACATGAGGGACCCAGGTTCAATTCAGATCACGAGAAGCGTTCACTTCACCCACGATCGTCATCATTAGAAAAAGTTGGCTTTCTGCAGTGCATTTTGGGTGGACTACAGACACATCAGCGAGAGGCTGGAGGCTTCACTTTAGTAAATGAAACTGTACCAAGTACAGTATGTGCGTGAAGCTTAAGCATTGTACATGAGCCAAGCCAGGGAGGAGTGGTTATAGGTTAAATCCTTGTAAAGAAAGTTCACAAAAAGTTCAATGTGAATCACTGAGCTTGCAAACTTGTCAGATCTCAACTTGACACTTTATTGTACCAGTCTTTCATGCTCAGCTGAGGAATGGTGGACAGATGGGGGCAACAACTGGCAGAAAGGGTTATTAGCTTGCAGTTCATTTGTCTATGTAAATATTCTAAAAAAGTACTGGTATGAAATTCTCGTGTTACATTTTTCCCATTTCTATGGGTGCCTACCAGCCCAGGAATCATGGATTGGAACATTAGATAGTCAACCTCAGTATATATAATTATTTTGAGCCTTGTTTATTCGTGTCAGTTTTGGCTTGGACAGAACGAACACCAAGGCGGCCGCCATGAGAGAATGGCACTCTTGATGTCGCTGTTCTCATTGCATCATGGTCAGACTAGATGCGTGCCCTAGAGTGGCCCAAGCTGGCCATGGCCGCACACGTCTGGGCCACACGATATCAGTCCCAAAACTGTGACATGATTCACAAGGCAGTGCAGCGTGCACCATCAGCAGCCAGTGTGTTGGCTAAGTCACTGGAGCCCTAATGTCGGCAGTTTGGGGCGAACTGCATGGCGAGGCACTCCACGTATCTTGCTTATGCCAGTGTCGAAAGGGTATTCATTCGGAGCTTTCTTGTGCATGCAAATATTAAAATTGATTTAAAATATGTTATACTGAATGGTTGCTACTAAAATATGCAGCTACAAAGGAAACGTTTTGCATAGTTATCTCCGCTTTGATATTTCAAGTACTCCTTTTAAGTAGAGCCTAATCATGCTATGAACGTTTAATAGTGGTGCTACTCCTTTAAGGTATTTTTTACTTGTTTTAAGCTGACTTGTTTTTAGTTTGGAGTTAAGAGAGACCGTAACATTCTGGCCGCCCAGCCGCCCATTTCTGGCCATTAGTATTTCTGAGTTGTTCTTCAAAACAGTTTTTGCTCGGCACTTCTCTGAAATGTCGAGGACACCTAACTGAACTTAGTCGTGATTAATGCATTATCGTGCAAAGGTGTAGCAATCTCCAACCTTGCGCTCACCTGGTAGAGCATCATCCTTACATCACAAAAAAAGCTTTGTTTTGCCAAATCTTTGCCACTTCATACCACTATATAGAATTTGCTGCCAACATAGGGGTGCTCTCCAGCTGAATCAGCCTTAGGTGTCACAGGAGTGAGAGTAAGAACTTTAAAATAATGTTAGAAATAAGCACAATACAATAGCTTTCTATTTTGTAACTGTTAACAGGTCGTCCAACCTCATTGCGACTGTAGGATGTGACTTGTTCGTAGAAGGGCAAAATCAGAAAAACAGAGACGAGCAAGTAAGTCATTGTTGTACAACAGCTTCTGCGACACCTAAGTTAAAGGAGCCATGAAGAGAAAATGCAAGTTGGTTTTATTCGAAAGATTTCGTGTTTTATAGTGCCCCCAGCGCTTGTCCGGATACAAACGGTGTTTTATTCACTGAGAAATTAAACAATTTAGGTTAAAATTTTGATTTTCCCGCTCAATCGTGCATTTTCGTGGTCCCAAGAGACATCACAGGAACCGACCGCTCTGCAGTCTAGAGTACCTTGATTCACGCATCCGCCGTACAGGGTAGAGACACGTATACGCTGGCGCCGCCATTTTCGGTTGCTCGCTCGCCGCCGAAGCAAGTCATTGTGTCAAAACCGCGCTAAAATTATCGCCGCAACGCGGTTTACTGACGAAGTTTGAATCATATTGTCTGTTTCGCGTTGCTAGGTCTCGTGGGAAACGAAAAGAATAACGCGTTGAGCCCGTTGGCCCAATTGCGGCGGGACGGGACCGTTCAAAGGTTGTCTCCACCCTGTACAGCGGTGTTGGTTTGTTCCCGCGTTTTTTTACGTTCCGTAACCTAGATGGCGCCACCATACCGTGGCAAGCGTTTGGTTTGTGTTTGCCCGCATTTAAACCTGGCTTGTTTTTGTTCTGGGAGAAAATATTCGTTCCCTGAAACAGTGCTCGCTCGACAAATGGGGTCACGTAAAACAAGGTTGCTTGCGTCAATCGGCCAGTGTCGTCTGAGACAGCCCCAAGCCCCGTAGTGCTGTGCTGCTAAACCAAGCATGCTGTGCGCAGTACGAACAGCAGAATGCATCAGTACTTCTATGTTTACATGTGCTTTCATAATTTCCACTGTTTGTCCCATCATTCTTATTGCTTTGTAAAGAATGTGCCCTAAATTTAAGCGCAAATCGCTCGTTCGTCTAGTTTGTAATTACAGCTCTACCTAATTTGTGTCTGCTTCTGCCAGCCTCCGCCAATCGCAGAGCTTAGCTCATGTGACATCATAGGTTCTGTTGCGGGGAATGAGCTGGTGGGTCGCATGACCATTCCCGTTTTTCGTAATTATGTAGCTTATTTGAGCGAAGTTTACGTTAAAAGTGGTGTCAGTATGATTCTAACGAGACAATCTTTTGAATGAACCAAACTTGTGTTTTCTCTTCATGGCTCCTTTAAGCTGTCTGCAATTTACGTGCAAATAAAATTGTTTTCAAGATGCTTACAGTTTTTTTGCCTGGTTCAAAGAGACTGGTATAGTACAAAATTTTGAAGAAAGCTGGAGTTGGCCGTGTTTTTATTTGTATTAGGAAATGTGTGGAAATGTTCCATTTTATTATTTATTTTATAAATTTTTAACTGCTACAGGAACGTTAATTTCTAGATGTAGCACCATGTATTTGGTGTTCTATGTTTATTTATTCAAGATACCCTTATGGCCCCACTGACATTAATGAGGGGTGTGGTACCTGAGCAGATTAAACGAAGAATAATAACATAAGAGAATTCTGCCACGTGCGTACAAGAAAAAAAATAAAGGAAAAAGATACAGCAGAAACGTCAGTGTCCACACGCATACTAAAAAACATACACGCAAGCAACACAATAATAGTGTACTGTGTTTAAGCTGTTTGTTCATTTGAATTGTGAATGGGAGGCTCCTAAGGAAATATATGTAGTGCTTGACCAGTTTTCAAAATGCTATTTCTTTTTTACTTTTCAGTGACAGGGGTCTCAACAAGCATCTGGATGCACCTACAATGTTTGTGCTGAGCACCTCTGATATGTCGTCTTCTATGGCCGTGAAACTGGGAATAAATAAAACTAAAAACTGTCTCCTTCATTTGGTATATTCCTTTTACATTGTTCAGGAACGTGGAAATAACATGGAGGACAATACCCAAGCACTTGCACGTGATCGTCCCCTGGTCACTTATTGGTATTTATGCTGCAGTTTAAACGAACTGCCAGGTAGCCAACATTCACAACCAATTCAAGTAGTAGGAGTGCCCATGCTACATCGGAGGACATTATTTTTTCTAGGGACCACTGGATTGTGCGAAGAGATGTGTCTCATCTCCTACTCGGATTCTTGCAGTCCACAGGACTAAGTGAGGTGTGGTGACATTGCGTGTCTGTTATTTTAGGACTAAGTGAGGTGTTATGACTTTGAGAGATTTGATATGGTATTGGGGACGATTAGGCGGAGCAATTGCCGGCAGCTATGCAAGGCTAAGTCCGCCTTATTCAACAATACATACTACTACTACTACCTCTCAAGCTGAAAAGTTATAAGACATTTGTCCGAGGAACATGTTAAAGGTCTTCACAAGAAGACATTAAGATTGAGATGCTACACTGCAGGTTCTCTTACAACAGCAGGTTCTCAAGATTTTGCATATTTTAATACTGGCCTTCACATCTGCTCTTGAAGCCTGTAAGTTGGAAGCAATCTAATGCTTGCTTTACATCGGTTACTACAAAGGGCTAGTGTCAGCAATCAAGCATCCATCAATAACACAAATTTGTTTAGACTTAGATCCACTAAATAAGCTACGCTACCATCTATTGCCAATAAATATGCATTTTGGAATGACCACATCTGGAAACTGACTAGAGAAGGCAGTATCTTATCCTACGCTTCTTTTTAGTTTAAATGTGGCACACTGCACAAGTAAAACTGCTATTGCGATAACTGTTCTCCCGGGTGCACGCGCGGTTGTAGTAAATCTCGCAGCCGTGAACGGAATTTCTCTTTGATTTTCTCATCGTTCTTGAAAGAAGCAGAAACTTAAACGCAGAGGTAATTAAGTGTCGGAGAAATAATGAAGAAGACGTCCTCCAAATCTGATTATTGGTTGGCGCGGGCCAGCAGTAATATATTAGGGCCACACAGAGGAGAAAGAAATTTTGAAGTTTTTTTAAGAATAAAGGAACCAGCGCAGGACAAACTCGGGGCGACACCATGGACACGGTCAGGCAGGCACGCTCCGCATTAAAAAAATCGTTCAGCAAGACACCCGCAAAAATTGAAGTAATTACAAAAGGAAGCGTCAGTTCCAGCCGTTTCTTGCGTCGTCTGCTGCTAGACACTGGCCATCGCCTCCTCTCAGCTACTTACAGGGAATTCCCTAGGAGGCGACGCGCGAAGCCACATCAAGCCTGCTCACTGCAACAACAAATTCCCTAAATGTCCCTAACTTTTGTCCCCAACTGACAGTGGTTTCAGGAGCCAATCAAAACGTGGAATAATTTCCTCCTTTTAGCCGCATGCCTAAACGGCGCGGCAAATCGCGCGGAGCGGCTAAAAGGAGGAAAGAAATCCTTGGGTCACGTGATCAAAACGTGAAGTCACTGGGCTTGTTTTTGAGCGCCTAGGGACAACGCCGAAGTAGGCGCAGCATTTCCCAGGGTCCATCCCGAGTGAACGATTTGCGCTGTCAGTACCCAGCGTGTCAGTTTGTGTTGATTGCTATCAATGGACCTCTCCCGGGGTACGTCACGCGGCGGCCGTGACGTCACGGCGAGCGCACGTGCTGGGTGTGGCCGGGAGGGTGGTTGGCAAAACATTCGGACCCGCGCGCGGCGCGTATGCAGTGAGGCTGCATTAGACGCGCGCAAAAAGTGGAGTTTGTGTTTATGTGTTCGGTTTTCTGATGTCGGTGGGTTGCTGTGCTCTCGGCTAAGCAAATCGTGCGAGCAAAATCAGCGGCATCAGGCTTTGCCGCGTCCCCAAACAGGTAAATTCGGCAGGTATTGTGGATGCGCGCAATGCGCCGAAGAGGCTAGCAGCCCAAGCAGCGACATCGTCCGCTCTTACTCATAGCAACGTTTCTCATTCTCGAACTTCTGCTGTTCTTCAAAGGGCAGTCATATCGTCTACATTAGCAGTCCGCGCTGATTACTGCCATGAAATGATGCTGTTTATTAACCATCTGCTATCATGTAGTACCAGCAGAAATAGTACCGGGGGTTGGGGTCAGATGGAAACTTTCTTGCTGGGAAATATTGTCATGTTTTGATGAGATAGAGTACTGTATTAAAAATACAATGAATGCCTGACCTGCAATAGCTACGCGAAATAAATGTTTCGAAGAAGTATCCGCGATAGCCGCCTGCCGCCAAATCGACCACGACAAGTTTGGTTGTATGGGGAGATCTGTTCAAGATGAACGTATTTCATTGCTTGTAAATGCAATAAAGTTTTACCTTGATCAATAGTATTATGCCTTGAGGACGCGGCAAAACTGACATGCTTGCCGTGCTCACATGCATGTAGCATCATGCCTTCGGCGTGAGATGGGCCGCTGACGCGTCTCGAAAAAACTCGATATCTGTTGGCCCTAAGCGAACGGACTCAGTGAATGTATTCTTTTGTTGCGGCCTCCCGACGCCGGCGAATTCAGCGGGTGTACAAGGACACTAACTTTAACTATCATGAAATAACGAGTACGGGTAATTATTTCAGTGCCACTGTCGCAAGCTATACGCACTAACAATATGTGGCTGCTATGTTACTCTCACACAGTGATGCCAACCTGAGGCAACACTTTATCCCTAGAATAACTCCTCAAAAATCCCTAGATAGCAGACAAAATCCCCAGATTGCATTTTTTTTTATTTTCGCAAGTTGGCATTCACCTTTATTAGTCTAAACGCAGCTTGCTCTTCGCTTCGTTTGCTCTGAATCTTATTAGAGTTAAGATACAGCTTACTAGCAGCAACTGCAGCTCTTTTTTTCTACATTTTCTGTGGAGTGATGTGAATTCGCTTCTTCGAGCAGACAGTGAAGGTGCACGGCGGAGGTGAATTTCGCGCGTTTTTCCGTGCACTGTAAGTCACAATTGCACTTTCACTCGCGAAGCCAAGTAGTCACTCGTGAAGACAAGTTCGGAAAAGTTCCTTCGAGTGTACAGCACACCTCAGATTTTCCACAGTTGCACTTCACTTGCGAAGACAAGTTGTCACTCGCGACGACAAGTTCGGACAAGTTTCTTCGACAGCACACCTCAGAGGTTGTTACTGCGAGAACCTCGCGTTACAGAACCACAGTCGCCCTCTCTCGGCTTGCACAACACCAATGCTGTTTTAAATTAGAAAAATAGAAATAGCGAAGGAAAGTTAGAAATGAAAAATAGAAATTAGCAAAAAATTACATTCTTTGCAGTCACTTATTGTTGAAAACGCGTGGTTATTTAGCAACACCATTCACTAAGCTGCATAGCGTTTCATTTCAACAGACTCTAAAAAATCCCTAGATTTCACAAAAAGACGCCAAATCTTTAAAAGAGACAAAAAACCCCTAGATCTAGGGATAAATCCCTAGGGTTGGCATCACTGCTCTCACAATGGCGATGAGCCGTTTCGCGATTTTACTGGGGAAAAATGTAACAAAGCAATCGGTCCCCTACGTAGAGCACGACATCATCGCGATAATTTTATTTGAATAATGTTTGGTTTTTGCTCTTTATATTTTTGTTTTGTTGCTGCTAATTTTACTTTTTAATCTTTTCATGCTTTGCCTTCTTTTTAATTTTCATGCTTTACCTTTCCTTTCCCCCCTCGACATGAAATCGTTCGTAAGCCACTGTATCCGGGCGACGCAGAGATACCAAGAACAGGGAGCGTATACGCTGCCTGAGGCACCGCGCTCAGCTTAATTAAGCGGACCTCGAAAACAACAATGAATGAGCTTTCCTTGGTATGTGTCCTAACATAAAGCATCATAACAAAACATTCTTGGAACGCGTCGCAAACGCACCAATCTTCAGAATGACTCGTTAATGCTGTCACGGACTGATTATCCGAAAGCGTCACTCGTCATATACGAAAGTGTTGCGGAGGTTGTTTGTGCAGAAAGCTACATGGAGGTGCGACGTCCGCAGCTAGGATAGCTAGACCCCCACCTGTAATGTAGGCGGCCAGCGACGGCCCGAACCATCGGCACATCGTTCTTTTCGGGCACCGCGCGGCCAGGCCGGGCCGGCGGCGCAGGCGCGTTCTGCCAACCGAAGCCGCATTTCGCGGCCGCCAGCAGGCGCCACCCGTCGCGCATCCTATCCGATCAGGTGTCTTTCTTACCTACATACTACTACCACATTTCAAGAGACTTGCAGCCTGAGCTCAGCGTAGATCAGCCATGGCGTTCTCTGGCGTTTGCTGTCACAGACGCGGAAGAGCGGAAAAGAGGGCATCTATGCGCTAATTTTCCCAGCAAGGTCAGTAACGTCGTTATTTTATGTTTGTTGTAGTTTTTGTGTTTATACTACTGTACTGTGTATTCTTGTTTGCATGGCCGCCTCGGCCTCCTAGCTGTCATTCTCGTTCCCGATAGTATTGTGACAATTGATGTTTAATCTTGAATTCAAATTTAGCGTGCGCTGCGTACTTGGACGAGGAAGAGACAATGGAAAAAGACAAACCAGAGCAAAAACCAACACCTGCTTCGTGTCGCCAACATGCCTGTGGTTTGTCTTTTCCCAGTCCTTGTTTCTTCAAGTATGCAGCACACGCTAAATTCAAATTACGATGCTATGTCCCCACACACTCCGGCCGCAGTTTCAGGCGTTTCACTGTTGTTCCTTTTGTGTAGGAGCCCATAACATTGCTCAAGTTTGAACGAACCGGTGGCGTGTACTCCCCGAAGCGCTGTCCTGGATCTGTGAGGTGCAGTGCCTCGAACGTAAGTATGCATGTGTTTGATAGCGTTAATCTCGCGAGTATGTCGTGTGCACGCATCAGAGTTCTAGCTCTTCGGGCAGTTAAGTTGCGTTGCGGGAGATGAATGGAAAACGTCGCTTCTGTACAGAGAACGTAAGGATATCGCGGCCAAAGGGAAAAACAAAAGCGTGAAATCGTGAGCCAAAAAAGACGGAAGAGGGAGAGAGAAAGGATAGACCAAATGACAGCGGCAGAATCAGATCGTCCAAGGGGCTGTGAAGGTTAAGCGGCATTTTGGGCCCTTTATGAGGAGGCACCAGGAGCAACTGTCAGTAAAGTGTACATTGAAGGTGAATGGAAGAAGCTGCATATGGGACAAATAGGATGTGGCAGGGCATAAAGCCACTGAAAATTTGAAAGCACACAAATAACGCGTACAGGCAGGAGGGACACACCACAGCCTCGTCAAACAAAGAGTGGCACCCACACTTTTTATCATGTGCAGGAAGATTTGCACCCGTTGATTTCGTTACCGTAAACAAGTGCTCTCCGAGATGGACGCTTAGACGGTGTCCTGTCTGGCCCACATACACGGACTTACATGACAACGGAATTCTGTAAACCATGCCAATCGTACAATGAACTAAAGGCTGCGCAAGGTTAACACTGCACTCGTTCCTCCCTTTACTTGAATAATCCTTGTTATTAACAATGCAGCAGAGATTGCCAACTTCTGCTTTTGCAGAAAACAACACAGGACAATGTGCTGTATGTGTGTTCTTTTTCTTGTAGTCGGTTGTCCTGTGTGGTCTTATTCCACGTCGCCATCTTTTACGCACTTTGTTTTTCAAAGATGTATTATTAGCCTACCCAACTTTCAGTTGTGCTGACACAGCATTTAATCCTGTTCCTGCAGCATCTGCATAGGAGGGCTTCCAGTGGAAAAAAAGAAGTGCTTGGACTTGGCCCCTACGATGTTGGTGCAGGGCCTGGAGAGCAAGGCTTGGTCTACATCCTTTCTGGGTACCCATGGAAAGCAGGTGAATGCCTCCACAAGTGGGTCGTTTTGTGGTACACTCGAAATTAGCTGCAGACAGACTGTGTCTGCTCGCAGACCACCCTGGTAGTATCACAACCAAATATGTAGCTGTGTCATAGTTACTGACGGGAAGACTTAACAAAAAATCAACTGCCCATCTATTGAAACGACAAAAATGGGGGATGTGAAGCTTTCCGAAACCAAGTCCAACACCAAATTAACCAGCCCAGTACTGAACACCTGTTTCTTATTGGGACGGTCTGATGCGCTGCAGTTGTGCTCTCTAGAGCTTTACTGATGCAGGCAATCCATGACCTTCCGTAGTGTACAACCATTGTCGTTACATGGAGGTGTACATTTCCTGTGTAATTTTTCACTTCTGTGCAAATCCAGATTGCTTCGACTGTGCTGGAATGACGCAATGGGATAGATGTCAGCTTCATAACATGAGGGACCCAGGTTCGATTCAGATCACGGGAAGCGTTTTAATGTTTTTTCACTTCACCCACGATCGTCATCATTAGAAAAAGTTGGCTTTCCGCAGTGCATTTTTGGTGGACTACAGACACATCAGCGAGAGGCTGGAGGCTTCACTTTAGTAAATGAAACTGTACCAAGTACAGTATGTGCGTGAAGCTTAAGCATTGTACATGAGCCAAGCCAGGGAGGAGTGGTTATAGGTTAAATCCTTGTAAAGAAAGTTCACAAAAAGTTCAATGTGAATCACTGAGCTTGAAAACTTGTCAAATCTAAACTTGACACTTTATTGTACCAGTCTTTCATGCTCAGCTGAGGAATGGTGGACAGATGGGGGCAACAACTGGAAGAAAGGGTCATTAGCTTGCAGTTCATTTGTCTTGTAAATATTCTAAAAAAGTACTGGTATAAAATTTTCGTGTTACATTTTCCCCATTTCTATGGGTGCCTACCAGCCCAGGAATCATAGAAAGGAACATTAGATAGTCAACCTCAGGATATATAATTATTTTGAGCCTTGTTTATTCGTGTCAGTTTTGGCTTGGACAGAACGAACACCAAGGCGGCCGCCATGAGAGAATGGCACTCTTGATGTAGCTGTTCTCATTGCATCATGGTCAGACTAGATGCGTGCCCTAGAGTGGCCCAAGCTGGCCATGGCCGCACGCGTCTGGGCAGCACGATATCAGTCCCAAAACTGTGACATGATTCACAAGGCAGTGCAGCGTGCACCATCAGCAGCCAGTATGTTGGCTAAGTCACTGGAGCCCTAATGTCGACAGTTTGGGGTGAACTGCATGGCGAGGCACTCCACGTATCTTGCTTATGCCAGTGTCGAAAGGGTATTCATTCGGAGCTTTCTTGTGCATGCAAATATTAAAATTGATTTAAAATATGTTATACTGAATGGTTGCTACTAAAATATGCAGCTACAAAGGAAACTTTTTGCATAGTTATCTCAGCTTTGATATTTCAAGTACTCCTTTTAAGTAGAGCCTAGTCATGCAATGAACGTTTAATAGTGGTGCTACTCCTTTAACGTATTTTTTACTTGTTTTAAGCTGACTTGTTTTTAGTTTGGAGTTAAGAGAGACCGTAACATTCTGGCCGCCCAGCCGCCCATTTCTGGCCATTAGTATTTCTGAGTTGTTCTTCAAAACAGTTTTTGCTCGGCACTTCTCTGAAATGTCGAGGACACCTAACTGAACTTAGTCGTGATTAATGCATTATCGTGCAAAGGAGAAGCAATCTCCACCCTTGCACTCACCTGGTAGAGCATCATCCTTATATCACAAAAAGGCTTTGTTTTGCCAAATCTTTCCCACTTCATAACACTATAGAATTTGCTGCCAACATAGGGGTGCTCTCCAGCTTAATCAGCCTTAGGTGTCACAGGAGTGAGAGTAAGAAATTTAAAATAATGTTAGAAATAGGCACAATACAATAGCTTTCTATTTTGTAACTGTTAACAGGTCGACCAACCTCATTGCGACTGTAGGATGTGACTTGTTCGTAGAAGGGCAAAATCAGAAAAACAGAGACGAGCAAGTAAGTCATTGTTGTACAACAGCTTCTGCGACACCTAAGTTAAGCTGTCTGCAATTTACGTGCAAATAAAATTGTTTTCAAGATGTTTACAGTTTTTTTGCCTGGTTCAAAGAGACTGGTATACAAAATTTTGAAGAAAGCTGGAGTTGGCCGTGTTTTTATTTGTATTAGGAAATGTGCCATTTTATTATTTATTTTATAAATTTTTTAACTGCTACAGGAACGTTAATTTGTAGATGTAGCACCATGTATTTGGTGTTCTATGTTTATTTATTCAAGATACCCTTATGGCCTCACGGACATTAATGAGGGGTGTGGTACCTGAGCAGATTAAACGAAGTATAATAACATGAGAGAACTCTGCCACGTGCGTACAAGAAAAAAATAAAGGAAAAAAGATACAGCAGAAACGTCAGTGTCCACACGCATACTAAAAAACATACACGCAAGCAACACAATAATAGTGTACTGTGTTTAAGCTGTTTGTTCATTTGAATTGTGAATGGGAGGCTCCTAAGGAAATATATGTAGTGCTTGACCAGTTTTCAAAATGCTATTTCTTTTTTACTTTTCAGTGACAGGGGTCTCAACAAGCATCTGGATGCACCTACAATGTTTGTGCTGAGCACCTCTGATATGTCGTCTTCTATGGCCGTGAAAGTGGGAATAAATAAAACTAAAAACTGTCTCCTTCATTTGGTACATTCCTTTTACATTGTGCAGGAACGCGGAAATAACATGGAGGACAATACCCAAGCACTTGCATGTCATCGTCCCCTGGTCACTTATTGGTATTTATGCTGCAGTTTAAATGAACTGCCAGGTAGCCAACATTCACAACCAATTCAAGTAGTACCTCTCAAGCTGAAAAGTTGTAAGACATTTGTCCGAGGAACATGGTAAAGGTCTTCACAAGAAGACATTATTAAAGATTGAGATGCTACACTGCAGGTTCTCTTACAACAGCAGGTTCTCAAGATTTTGCATATTTTAATACTGGCCTTCACATCTGCTCTTGAAGCCTGTAAGTTGGAAGCTATCTAATGCTTGCTTTACATCGGTTACTACAAAGGGCTAGTGTCATAGCAATCAAGCATCCTGCAATAACACAAATTTGTTTAGACTTAGATCCACTAAATAAGCTACGCTACCATCTATTGCCAATAAATATGCATTTTGGAATGACCACATCTGGAAACTGACTAGAAGGGGCAGTATCTTATCCTACGTTTCTTTTTAGTTTAAATGTGGTACACTGCACAAGTAAAACTGCTATTGCGATAACTGTTCTCCCGGGTACACGCGCGGTTGTAGTAAATCTCGCAGCCGTGAACGGAATTTCTCTGTGATTTTCTCATCGTTCTTGAAAGAAGCAGAAACTTAAACGCAGAGGTAATTAAGTGTCGGAGAAATAATGAAGAAGACGTCCTCCAAATCTGATTATTGGTTGGCGCGGGCCAGCAGTAATATATTAGGGCCACACAGAGGGGAAAGAAATTTTGAAGTTTTTTAAGAATAAAGAAACCAGCGCAGGACAAACTCGGGGCGACACCATGGACACGGTCAGGCAGGCACGCTCCGCATTAAAAAAATCGTTCAGCAAGACACCCGTAAAAATTGAAGTAATTACAAAAGGAAGCGGCAGTTCCAGCCGTTTCTTGCGTCGTCTGCTGCTAGACACTGGCCATCGCCTCCTCCAGCTACTTACAGGGAATTCCCTAGGAGGCGACGCGCGAAGCCACATCAAGCCTGCTCGCTGCAACAACAAATTCCCTAAACGTCCCTAACTTTTGTCCCCAACTGACAGTGGTTTCAGGAGCCAATCAAAACGTGGAATAATTTCCTCCTTTTAGCCGCATGCCAAATCGCGGAGGCCACGCTCCGAACACGGCCTCCGCGCCGCCGGCAGCCGATCGCGGAGGCCGTGCTCCGAATGAAGCACTTCGTGTCAATCGCACGAGGTGGCGTTCCCGTGCTCCGCCCGAGCGTTTTTTTCGCCTGGGGAAGCGGCGGGTAAGCGTGCGTCGTGGGCACTCTTCGAGGGGCTGCAGTTATTTTTTCGCGTAAATTCATTACTTGGTGTGGCGAACGCGCTCTGTAAACGCGTTGACAATGGTAGTAATATAGCTAGGTCCTTTAAGGGAGAGGTAGTCATGTTGCTTGCTCGCTTTTCATCGCAGACCGCGCACGGTGTGCTTAGGGATAGGGGCTAGCGCATGCTAGTTTTTTTCTTCGTTGTTTGCCGATTGCTCTATCGTGTTGTGTCAACTGAAGAAACACCGGCATGCTTCAGGCTGGTCAGCGCACGTCAATGGTTCTGTTTTGAATGCGGAGCATTTCTTAGGCTCGCGATGTCACTCGTCGATGTTGTCGGCGCCGTCCACACGCTCACTGCGCATGCGCGTCGCGTCGAGGCGCAGGTGCGCGTCTCTCCCCCGTACCCTCCTCGCTCTCAACAACAGGTGCGGCGGTGCGGGAGGAGCGCGTGTACCCCGTGCGCTCCGTCGCTCTCAACAACAGCTGCGGCGGTGCGGGGGGAGCGCGTCTGTGCGCGCATGCGTCGTAGCTACCCGTGCGCTGCGTCGCGCTCAACAGTAACGGCGACAGGGCGTGTACACGTGATAACGGCGTGGTGGGTGCGTGGAAAGTTCGCGCGCTTGTGCACGGAAGTGCGCGCAAGCGCGTCTCTCCCCCGTACACCTCTCCCTCGAACGCGGGCGGTGTGTATATAAGCAGCGGAGCGCGCGTTCGGAATTCAGTCAAGGGCGTCTTTGCTTGGCTTTCACTTGACTTGACGCTTTGCTTGACGGCACCAAGCAATAAAGACAGACTTTAACTTTACACTCCTTGCCTTCGCTTCTCCTTCGTTCAATAAATAAGAATAATAAAGACGAAATAACCATTAGGCATTCCCAAACCATACCCAATTACGCAACATTCACGCGATACCCCCACCACTCTGCGACGCATTACTCGAGTTCCCCCCGTGGGAAGATGCGGGCGGGGTTTTTTTTTCTTAATTGTTTGCTGGGTCCAGTGAATTGCGTCTTGTCATGCTGATCAGAAGACTTCCCGGCCTCGCAACTAATGCAGCAGTGCCTTCTAGGCCCGAATAGGTTACTTTTCTTGAGAGGGTCGCGGATATAACGAATTGTAGTAGAAAAGCGGGCTCGCCGCGTAAAGGCGATGGGGAGCGGCCGAACAGAAAGCCCGAAACGGGTGTCTTTACCGTGCGGCTGATGAGAGCTAGGTGGTAATGGGCGGGGACGGGGTCATCAGGGCATCTGTAAGGCGAATAGCCTGGATCCCGCAGCGGAAAACTAATGAACGCGGCAGTAGCAAGCAACATAGTCAACGCTACAACTGTTTAAGCTTGTCGTCCTATTAGAGAGTTTTAGCAGTCCCTATGCTCCGGCCGTTCCGTTCGTTACGTTGCTACCGGGTTTACCGGGACCCGACTGCGCATGCGCCATTTGTTCCGTACGCGGCCGGCGTCTCTCCCGGCGCTCTGCTTCCGTGTTACCGTATCCGGAGCCCGCAACCGGCTTGCGTTGCTCTGGTCGGCTCGGGTGTTGGGAACTTTAGGCTTAGCGTCCTGGCGAATATTTGATCGCCGCTATCTGTGCAACTGCGAATGACAATCCGTAACACAACTTTTCACCACACTATCATCCCCTTTCTCGCATGTGAAACTTTATTTGAGCTACAACTGCCGTTTGAGCGATCGGTGACCGAGACATCTGCGTAGCCTGTTTCGATGCTTCCGCGCAGGTATCGCCATCTCTCGGCCGCTCGGCGCACCGCGCGCCGCGGTATCCACGGCCGGTCAGTATAGGTATGGTCCCTAGAATAGGGACCATAGCATAGGCTTGCATCGCGGCAGATATCTGATCGCCGCTTTTAAAATAAGCCCTAAAACAATCCCTAGCACAATTTTTCACCACACTAACACCTACTTTCTTGCAGGTGGAACTTCGTTTTAGCGATCGGATTGATTCGGAAGAGCAGCGACAAGCGGTTGCTACCGTGGTCTGCGCCGGTTCGAGCCGCTGGGTGTGCAGAGCTGGCAGGCGCGACCGGCGTGTGCGCGGACTGTTTCCGATGCAGAAAACGCTTCACGATTGCCTGCTTTATCCATTTCTTGCGTACAAACGCGCGGAATCTACAAATTCAGCTCAGCGATCGTCGTAGTTGACCATGGAGCAAAAACAGTGGGCGGAGCGGCGCCGACGAGGCATCGCACACCTGCATCGGGCCATGTGTCTCAAATTCACGCGTACGACTAGTCGTGGTGACAGTCGTAACGATCAGTCGCATACGAATCGCGTGTACCAATCGTACATGTGTCTAGCGCTTCAATCGGGCAAGGCCAAGGCCATTCCTCCACGTGAACGGCGCGCGACCATGTCGTCACCTGCGCTCGCTCTGGTGCCGTCGCCGCCGCCGCAGCCCCTGCCTCACAATGCGTCCGGCCGAGCGCGATTTATTTTAGATTTGCAATGCTTTAGGGGAAACTGCGTTGTTTATTTACGTATTTTTAGCGTGTGGATTTTTGCAACAACTCAGCTAATCAGCCGTCACACGGAACGAACGGTACGACGCTACGTAGTGCTAAAACACGTTTTCCGTCTCACTACACGGAAAGAACCCGGTACGTGCGCGCGCATGCGGAGTCGGGTCCCGGTAAACCCGGTAGCAACGTAACAAACGGAACGGCCGGAGCATACGGACTGCTAAAACTCTCTATTATCATGTAACCGCGTGGCTCCGGTGATGTGGCGGACGACGCTAGTTTTAACCCTTAGGGGTAGAAAGACTGTGGAAGTGCCGACGGGGCAAACAGCGTGATCGTGGCGATGCTGACTTGCGGGGAAGCGCAACTATAAAAATCATCATCATCTCCATCATCATCACCATCATCATCATATCTAGGTCCACTGCAGGGCGAAGGCCTCTACCGTTGACCTCCTCTCGCCTCTGTCCTGAGCGGCCCGCGTTCATTCTTTCCCCCGAATTTTTCCATCTCGTCTCTACAGCGGTATCCATTTTGTTGCCCTCATGGTCAACCTGCTGTCAGCTCGTCTCACTATATGGCCAGCTCAAGTCCATTTCTTTTTCTTAATTTGAGCTATGATGTCTTTTATTCGAGTCTGCTCTCTGATCCAGGTCGCTCTTTTCCTGTCCCTAAGCGTCACTCCTACCATTATTCTCTGTGCAGAACATTGGGCGTATCTAAGTTTGCTTTCTAGTTGTTTAGTAAGGCGTCAAATTTCCGCTCGTATACGTCATCACCGGCAGGATGCATTGATACAGTACATTTTCTTAGGGATAAAGGTAGCTTACTTTCCATTCAAAATAAAAAT
>NW_027526215.1:0-43880 GCF_048455015.1 Haemaphysalis longicornis | reverse complement strand
AACGTAAAATTATACCGGTACTCTTCGGGTGGTTTTCGGCAAAGGCAAAATCAGAGATGTCAAAAGCGCTGCTTTTCAAAGCTTTTCTAATCTGCTGGTTAGGAAGAAAGAAAAAAACTCCTTTTATGAGCAACAGTGGGAGCGCACAAAGCCGAACACCGTCGGGTGCATACCTCCACCGATCGTGTTCACTTCACTAGAATGGGTCTTTTATAGTTAGCGGTTAGTCCCTGCAAGTTTAAGCTTGGTTCAGAAACCGGCTTTTGTTCAGCTGAAACTGTGCCGCGAGGCGCTGATGGTAAAATGAGAAATTTAAATAAACACTGACTATACTGTTATCAGTTTACTTCTCAAGATTAAACCTCAGCACAATGAAAAAATAGCCATTGAAGAGTTGAACAACACTGCGAATTACTTTTGTGTCCGACTGTACTTTTTGTTTTGAAGACTAAAATAATCTATATAGTTTCTATGGAGAAAGGAGAAAGGGGGCGCATGGTGTGGGGGGTAATGAGCAATCCAAATAAAAGCAATTCGTCATGCGCGCAGCTCATGCGTCGAAAGCTGGGATCCCAAAACATCGGATGGACCTTCAGTGGCAAGAAATAAGCCGTTAACAATGCTCACGTGCCAGATATTGTAGCATAAAATGTATTATGTGCTATTCATCTACGCAGCTGTAGCAGCAGTCGCAACAGCAGCGCTAGATTGAGCCCCGCCCCTCTTGCAGCAACCCCAGCGCCACATTAAAAAGGACAGGGAGTCAAAAGGGAGTCGCTGATGCAATGACTCTCTTTGATACTTTTCAATCACCGCTTGTGCCGCCTTGCAAGGAGCGTGCGAGGCGCGGGGCCACGCATTGTTCTATCATCCCGAAAAATTGTCGTTCTGTACGAGTTTATACTTAACAATTTTAATGTGAAAGAATTAAATTACCCCTTGAAAGAAAAAATCCCGGGCCATCTCCACTAACGTGAAACATGGGGAGGGGCGAAGCATACAGTGTGTAAGTGTATTCTTGGCGCCTTGGTGTTTTTGCGAACGGAGATGAAACCGTTGGGGGTAGAGGTATACTGCTTTGCTGTAAAAGTATCTGGTATTTGAATCACGAAGCTCTCTAGCGCGAGGCGTAAACGAGTGTCCCGGTGTTTTTTTTTTTTTTTAGTACGTGTCACGAAGCGCTCCAGCACGAGGCGTAAACGACCGATGTTGTTTTTTTTTTAGCACGCGTTACGTTCTAGCGCGAGGCGTAAACAAGTTTCCCGGTGTTTTAGTACCGTGACTACATGAGAAGACGATACGACGACGACGACGACGACGACCGTAGGAGCAGCCAACAGCCCCATCCCTAAGAAGCTTCGCCCCTAAAAGCCGTTGTCGAAGTCGCCGTTGTGCGGTGTCTGTAGCGGCTCCTAAATACCCGTTGGCTGCAGCGCGTTCCGTATACGTCAGAAAAAAACACCAAGAAAAGGAGTGTCCCCATTGGCCGCAGCGCTTCACGGGGCTGCGAACGTGGGAAGGCATTGGCTGCGAACGCGGTTATGTGCAGGCCTGATACCCCCCATGGCTGGGACGCGGCCTCTTGTGGCTTCGTACGCAACGCAAAGAAAAGGCGCGGGCGTTCAATGAGGCAACCCAGAGTCCGGTGTATGCGCAAGTTCAATGCTGGGCTTAACTTTAAGCTATGAGTTCCAACGTCGCCAAGTGGTACCCGCAGCTTCACGTACAATAAGTTTGACTTTGCTTGGTGCGTCGTTACGCTTAAGGTTGTGACTACCCAAGCTTAAAGCATACACGCAGGCTTAACAAGGGCGGTTGGCCAAGGCTCTAATATGTGCTACACGGCCGTTTCAAGGCTTTCGAAGGCCGTTGAACCGACTGTCTATTGAATGCCCCATTTTTAATTCATAGGGCGAAATTGTGAGCGAGCGTTCAATTGTCAATTGCAAATCGCCGTGTAGCCCCGACATGGGATCATGGTGATGATAATGACGATGACGACGACGACGATGATGAGGATTACGATGATGACGACAGGTCACGTGATTTTAGCATGGACCGTGCCGTGCGCACTAGCACCGTGGCCTCAGCCAGCGGCGCAATGGTCACCAGAGAGACAGGGGGCTCCTCGCGGCTCACGGCGGCTCCCAAAACATTATTTCACCCGTCTTTTTTATGTTTAATTCAGCGTTTAATTCATTTTTAATTTATGGCGGCGAAGAAACCTGTTAAACAATATTATTCAGATCTGCTAAATATGTACGCTGTAACACTCCCCTCTCCAATGCCCTTTGGCCATGAGGGTACATTAAATAAATAAATAAATAAATAAATAAATAAATAAATAAATATATAAATAAATAAATTTCGCGTCCACAACTTTTGTGCTTAGGTGTACTCGGTGCTTTTCAAGCCTATTTTCCACCAGAAATACTTCATTCGGTCTTATCGGTCTTATAAATGTATAAATAAATCCGTTTTTATTTGCACTTTCAAATTTGCACTTCATTTGCCTTATTCACCATTGTGTACAAATCCAGCAGGATTAAAAACCTATACCCCAGGTAACAGAAAAAGTTCTATCTTCCCGGTAAAGGTAATAGAGACGAAAAAACACCCATTTAAACCTGTTTACAATATTCTGTAATGCCCAATGTTACGTAATACCCGTGTTTTACAGTGCTATGCTGATAAACCATTATGCTGATCCCCTATTTTTGTGTGATACAAGACCGGCTATATGCTGAACGCTAGAAAAGTTCAGCATATAAATTGGTTAACGGCGCCTGTTTTGAGCGTCAACGTAAGGTTATTTAAAGGATGACTCTTTTGCAATGTGATTAGAGATAATTCGTAGCACTGAATATCTTAGGCACCGAGTGTAACATCAGTGCTGAACTAAAACCATTCACACTCATTTCCGACGCTTTTGAAACGATCCTCAGTGAAGCGTCACTCGAGTTCCGAATACCATTAACTGCGTTTACGTGCGGGATATACTTTTAGTAAAGGCACTCTTACTCTTGCACATTCCTTGTTCTATCATACCGACCGACGAACACGAAAGTAGAAACCAAACATCGAATTTTGTTTGGCAAATATTTCGCTGCGTGATTAGATCTTATATCAAGATATCTCGGTACAGTTTCGTTCACTTATGCTTAAATTGTATTCCGGAGGGGGATCACCTCATGCCCAACAGATCTGGTGTCTGCAGAGGGGGAGAGTATGTAAAGGAAGTGCGGAGGTTTCAGACTCTATGTACAGAACATTTATTAACTTCCAAATGGATAGCGTTCACTCAGGCCGACCGCAGCAAAACACGTTACGCTGTAAACAATCGACCCAGACTGCAGTTTTTAAGATGCCAAGCGGTGTGTGTGGACGTGATCTGGCATCAAATCAGACTAGATGTGGCCTACACGAAAAATTTTCTTTCTAAACATTGGCCGACATTCTCTCCCCTGTGACCAACCTGTGCAGTTTGGGAGCCCCTCGAAGACGTACTCTACATGTGCGTGCCCTCGCTTTGGATTGGGAAGAAACACCGTAGGCTTCTCTGTGTCAGCCACTATTCGCCCAGACCTCCTTAAGGGAACTTCTTGGCCCGTGGTCAACTTCAGCGACAGCTGGTAGCGCAACAAAAGCAGTGTTTCTTCACGACACTGCACTCGACAGAACATTGTAAACTCTTTATCATATAACTGTTTCGCCTGACTGCGTGTATGCGTGTCGCGTGTGTTTCCGTTTGTGCCTTTATTTGTGTGTGTAAGCGAAGTTTTCATGTCACTTTGACCCTCTCTGACGTAGTAAGTCAGGCGGTTGGTCTGGCTGATCTCGCCAATTCATTAGAGACTGCTCCTCCTCCTCTTCCTCCTCTTTGGCAGTGGCGGGCCACTCAGGTTGATTCAACCTACCCCCCCCCCCCCTTCCCCCGTTAGTTCAGGGGCCATCGCCCTAGTTTAAAAAATAATTGTTTATTCAAAAAACCAAGGGTAGTTTTGATCTGGGTACGAATCGGGTTTCTTGTGTTGGCCATAGTCAAGAACAACAAAGCTGCAAGGAAGAAAATTTGCACAGAAATATAACTACCGTACTAACCCGATTCTAACGCGCCCCCGATTCTAACGCGCACCCGATTTTCCTGGCAAAAAAACCGAAAAAACTTGCACCTCCGATTGTAACGCGCACGGAACTTTGTGACCCAGACAAACGAATGCGGGAGAAATGGACGATTTATTTCCCGAAGTAATGTCACTCATCTCACTCCTCGTCGCTCTCCGCTGACCACAACATCTCGTCTTCGGTGCCGTCAAGAGCGTTCGCGATGCCACACTTATGAACGAACGTTCAACCATGGTCGATGGGATCGTGGCCCACGCCTCGCACGTGCGCAAGTGGAACGATTTGACGATTTGTGTGTGAACGCCGATAGAAAAGACTAGGCGCTTATGCTTCCTGCGTTCGAAAAATTGTTGATAAAGGCTTTGGCGCCATCTTGAGATGTCGATGGCGATGGGTGGGACGAAATTTCCGCTGTTTCGGCAGTTTCGGTTTCGTATCTGATTCTAACGCGCATGCGATTTTTCGGCCTATTTTTTCGCAAAAAAGGTGCGCGTTAGAATCGGGTAATTACGGTATATAGTATCAAATAAGCGAAAAAAATTCAGGAAAACTTGCATTCATGCGCAAAACGTGAATGACGAGGCTGGTAAGTGAGCATTGCCCGACACATAGTTAAGATTCAATATATTGTTTATTTGCTGTTGTTGTTGTTCCTTTGATTGTGGCGCCACACCCCACTAGGGGGATTGGCCAGGATCGGGAGCTTTATTTAGGCTACCGTGCCCGATTTAGGAAACTACGTTTGCATATTTGCGGTGCTAGTAATCGTCGCCATATCCAACGAAGAAGTCGTCGTCTTCTTGTGCTGGTTGTTTGTGCAGTTTGTGCTGGCGGCGGATAAACGGCTCGGTGATGGTTTGTACGGCTGGATAATCGATGAGCAGGCAAGATGGCTGGAACGTTAAAAGGAGCGTGATAAAATTTGTGAAAAAGACAGAGTCGGGATATATGACGACGTGATTCTAGGTTGTTGAGGTGGCCACGAGCTTTAAGTTCGGAAACGCTGGAATGACAAGAGTACACAGAGTAGATGAACCGGGCTGCGTGATTTTGTACAGATTCGAGGTAAGTTAGATTAGATTGATGAGGGTCCCCAAACCGAGCATGCGTACTCTAATTTGAGGCGAACAAATGTGGTGTAAGCTAACAACTTCGCTGATGAGGGAGCAAGTTTTAAATTCCTACGGAGTAAACCCAGCGCACGACTAGCGGAGGCTGCTACATTGTCAACGTGAGTGGACCAGGTGAGGTTGCTTGAGAATGTTACGCCGAGGTATTTATAGGATTCTGCTGTTAAGATTATGGAGCCGGAAATGGTGTAAGTCGCTTGCTGATAATGTTGCCTACGGTGGAATGATATTAGCGATGTCTTATTTACGTTTAAAGACATTAGCCAGTCGTTACACCAGTACTCAATGAGGTTAAGGTCGTTTTGAAGTATAGTGATATCAGTAGGGTTTTTTATTGGGCGGTACACGACGCAGTCATCTGCAAACAGGCGAATATTTGATGAAATGTTAGCTGGAAGGTCATTTATATAAATTAGGAAAAGTAGGGGTCCGAGTACAGTGCCCTGCGGGACACCAGAGATTACGGGAAGGTGGTTAGATGAACGGCTGTTAGCGTACACAAATTGTTGCTGATTGGTTAGAAAACTACGAATCCAATTGAACGTCGATGTAATAATGTTTGAACAAGAAAGTTTGAGGAGTAGCCGTTGATGCGGAACTTTGTCAAATGCTTTTTCGAAGTTTAAAAAGAGGGTATCGGTGGGTATATTTAGGTCAACGCTGGAACTGATGTCATTGTAGAATGAAGCAAGTTGCGTGTCGCAGGATAGTCATAAGCGAAACCCATGCTGACTATGATGAAAGAAGTTGTGGCGGTTTAAGAGCTTGACGACGTTAGAGTAAATCACATGTTCCATTAGGTTAGAGCAAATGCTAGTGAGCGAGATGGGACGATAGCTGCTAGGCTGGGATGGAGGGCCCTTTTTAGGGACTGGAACAATCTTACCCACTTTCCAGTCTTCCGGCACCACTCCTGATGACAGTGATTGCTGAAAAATATGGCATAATATTGCCGCGAACCATACATTGGGTTTGTTTATTTGTGTTTTGCTTTTACCGCCCGGCTGCGCCGGTCTGTGTTATCTCTGCGCCAAGGGAAGCGCGTGTTCCATTCTTTCTTTCTGTGCCGCATGTGTTATCTGTTGTGATAGGGAGAGCGAGCATTCCGGTCTAACGTGAACAGCCCAGAATAATCTTCTTGGATCTCCTACGTTCTCGATGTGAATCGACGTTTCGAGAACCACGCGCACCGAAAGATAAAAAGCCTGCAGTGCGGACGCCGGGGCATTCGATTCGACGACACTCGCCTGTGCAAGTCACTTTGTTGACCGCTGCTTCGCCGCCTCTGTATTCTTTTGAGTTGTTAGGGGAGCGCAAGTTCGCTCCAATAAACGTGTTTCTCATTCAAGACAACTGCATCGTTCTTGTCTTCGCGACAATATCACACTGACAATGGGTTTTGTGTTTTTTAACATTTTAGCGTTGATGCCATCGGCACCCCAAGAAGATGTAAGCTTTAATGAGTCGATTAATTTAGCAATGCCCTGCTGAGAAAACGTGATGTCCGGCATCATGTCGTAATCGCGAAGATGGAATGAAGGTAAGTTGCCGTTAGGTTCAATAGTGAACATGGAAGAGAAAAAAATGATTAAGTTGTTCGGCGGCATAAGAGTGACAAAGAGCGGCGTGTGTGCAGGTTTTGCGAAGATTGTTCCCGTTTAATCTGCGTGATGCTTGAGTTACGGCTGTAATTACTAGATATGAAACGGGCAGCTCAATTTTGAATCGATTCGATCATGTCAATAAGATAGTTTTGATGAGACTATATAGAAGAAGCAAATTCTAGTACAGGGAGAGCGAATGTTAGAAAAGCAAGCGTGCGAACAATAGACAGAGAATGACGTAAGTTGCGTCGCAGATAACCAAGTGAGCGGGATGCTTTCGCGCAAAATCTAGGTATGTGGTCCGACCAGGATAAATTTGTAGTGAAAATGACGCCTAGATATTTGTACGACGATGTTCGCATTAGAGAGCGATTTTCTAAAGTATACGGAAAATTCGAGTTAAGCTGTTTGCGGCTAAAAGTCATGACTTTACATTTATATTAATTCAGTGTCTTGAGCCATGTGTACACCAAATTGAAATGACATCGAGATATTTTCGAAGGGACAAATGATCGTCGGAAGTAGTAATTTTGCCGTAAATAATGCACTTATCAGCAAATAATCTCATGCTTGATGTTTGATTATTTCCCAAGTCGTTGATGTATATTAGGAAAAGCAGATGGCCTAAAACGCAGCCTTGTGGCACACCAGAAATTACGTCCGAAAAGCTAGAAGAAAAATTATTGGCTGCAGTGAACTGCTGACGGAACATGATGAAGTTGCGAAGGCAAGGTAATATTTGGGAGTCCCGGTAAAAGGCTGATAATTTAGATATTAGACGACAATGGGCTAAAAATCTAGGAAGACACAAAAGCTATTGTTCATGTTAACGTGAAGATCAGATGTGAATTCAAATTACCGGGGTCGCACGATAAACCTTTCCTGAAACCATGTTGGTTAGCAACGAAAAAATGGTTTGATTCAAGATGGCTGAAAATGTGTGATGCAATTATATGTTCGAGCATTTTGCTGCATACGCAGGTTAAAGAAATGGGACGTTAGTTGTTAGGCGTGTCTTATGAACTGGTTTTATCTTACCTGTTTTCCAATCGGATGGTAACTTACCTGTTACTAAAGATTGGGGGAAGATATGGTATAGTTATTTGCTTGCATGAGTAGCGGTACCTGAGCCGGTATTCTCAATGAGTCGGACCTTTGAGTCGGACCTTTGAGTCGGACCTTTGAGTTTAAACGTTAAGAATGTTTAGAAGGTATTCAATGCCAGCAATGGTTATTTATATGGTTTACATACGGGCCCAGTCGCGTTCACCAACATAGGGGATGTTAGAGTAACATTCCAGCTTAAATACGGAAGGGAAAACCCAGTTAAATCCAGTGAGAGACTCTGAATCGGGTACCAAAGCAAGGTTTTTTTTTTTTTTTCAACAATATCTTACTTGCAACGCGTGAGGGGGATATTTCTTTTTTCTAATGGAGGCGAAAAGCAAAAACGCCTCTGTGTACGAGATTTCGGCGCACGTTAAAGATTCCCAAGTGGTCAATATTTATCCGGAACCCTCCACTACGGCGCGCCTCATCGCCTGCGTTGCGTCGGCGCGTTAGACCCTACAATCAATGGATATTTCTTTCCAGAACTTTTACGAAGGAATAGTAAAGTTTTTCCATTTTGTTAGGATTTTTGACAAAATAGCGTGAAGTAGATGGAACAAGGAGGATTAACGAGCGATGACAAACGACGTCAATTGTTATCTTGGGTCACATGCAGTCTGCAGTGTGTCTGTATATTTCTTTATTTCTTTATTTTTTCACAATACCCCCAAAGGCCCTCGCGAAAGGCTATTGCATAGGGTGTCCAAGAAGTCGCTGATTGTGGCGACGTTTTTTTATATTGCAGTTCTTAACACTGGTAGACCATGTGTGACCCGGGCTGTGAACCGCAGTCGGCCTAAAATAGTCGCAAGACATGGCAACAGATTCGTTTGCGAATCATGTCTTCTGTACAAGGGCATACCTGAGTTGTTCGCGGTGCCTCGTTTGTCCGTTTATTCATTTCTACTGCTGGAATTATTGGTAATAATTGCAACTGACATAGGCAGGCCCCAACTGCTAAGCTCCATCAACTCTCAGAGTTCAACATAACGTAGAAAACGCGGACGGGCCACACAAAGCTATGCCTTAAAGGGACACCGAAGTGATATGTAAACATTGCGGGACTACTTGCGCAAATTGTAGTCCGGAGTCCCCAGGCCATGTTTCGACCACCCTGGGCGCGTTTACGCGATTTTATTTAGTAGAAAAATTAATTCGAAAATGCTGTCCTCCGCTCGCCCATTTTCTGCGGCGTTTTCGTGTGACGTCAGGAGGGGATGAGCTGGCAATTGGCTGCGTTACTGCACGGCTCCCCGGCCTTCAGACAGAGTCAGTCGGCCCAGCGTTTCGTCCGCCGGCCGCCGACGGGTCGTCGCAATTCATTCGCTCAGTTGAAACGAAGCCAGGACACGTTTGTGAATGGAAGAATCTTCCTTTCTTTACTTGGTTAGTTTGTACACTGTATCTAGCTCCAAGTCAAGGTCGCTTCACACAAGCGCTGCACAAGCGCACATGCGACGCTTCGGTGACTGGTACGCCAGTAGGAAAATATAAGGCCTCTTTAAGGCGGGAGAAGAGTCAGCGAAGTCAATATAGGTACTAAGGAAATAAAATCAACTGATATTTTTACCGTACAGCGTAAAACTAGGGTGCGGGAAGCACTTTTTTGCGCTGGGCGAACAAGCACAGCGGTCAGCAGCACGACTACGCATCTGCGAACGCTTTTCCGTCTACGAAATGCAATAGCTAGACGTGAGCGATTGTGGAAACTCGGGCGACGCTTACTGCACGAGCGCAATACAACAAATAGTCACCTAAGCTGCTTGAAATGCCAAAACTAAATAAAAGTGTAAACTGGTTGTACAATATATACCTTATATTACCAAGGTCAGCAGAGCCCGTCCCCGTGGTCTAGTTGTCTGGGGCACTAGGTATGCAAGTATTTTGCAAGTCACGAGTTCGAATCCCCGCGGGTACGTGCTTTTTTTTTTTGTAAGTTAACTATTTCGTTTTCTGCCGATGTTTTCTACATTGAGTTCACCTTTTTTTGGGACGCAACGTTCATGGCTCCACGAACTAGTTCACAGAACGCGCGCAGGCTGGCACTGGCGCGCTAGCGAGTTCTCGTTGGCGTGCTGTTGCCATAAGCACCGACTGCTTGCGGGCAGTGGGCACAGGCCAGAATGAACAGACCCTTGGCCTGGTGCGAACACGCTTTTTACGGTACAGGCATGAGTGAGGCAAGCTCCAAATATGGGTGAAAAGCGCATGACATTTGGGCGTCTGCGGGTACGCGGAGGGCGTCCATGCACTGCGTAGGCCTCGGCTAGTGAATGCTACGATTCCAAGCCGTCCTGGGAGGCTTATCTTTATGCATTTTTACAGGTGACAACATGGCAGAAGCGCGGTACGATGATTACTGAGTTATTGAGAATGCCCATCCAACAACGCCACCGGTTGTGTTTTACAGAACCGAAACCGAAACCGAAACTTGTTTGGTTGCTCACCTTGGGCATCGTCCAATCACGGTGCGGCTCCTCCTAACGTCACAGCTTTAGTTGGTGCGGCCGCCGCAAACCGCGCATGGTAGTTTTTCTTCTTTTGCGCTTTATAAAATAATTACCGATTTGTCAACCGGATAAACGATGAAAAGTGTGCTAATTTGAGCCAGTCTACGCAGTGCAAGCAAAAACGGGAGCTTGACAAATTCACTTCAGTGTCCCTTTAAGGCCGCTTGCTCATGAAGTGGAGTTGTAGACGATGGGGCTGATTAAGATATCGACTCCAACGGTGTCACTTCAAAAATAAGTAAAACCACAGATAAGGTGATTAGTAGGGGATGTCATAGCTCGAAACGAGTTTACTTCCAGCCAAAGTTACTTCCACTGACGTGCTCCTGATGGAAAACTGAAACGGGAAGACCAAGCTTCCAATAAGACAGAGAGTACGCTTCTTCATTACCAAACATTTGCGGAGTAGTGTCCTCATTTCAGGACGCCATTCGGCAAAGAGAACATTAGACAAGGGGGTGCGACGACCAGACGTCCTAGCAAACGGAGGAGCTTAAGTAACTGATCGCGATTGCAAAGCCCGAAGTGTCTCCTAACTCCGCCCAGGCAGTGCATGTCTGGGAGCGCTCTGGTCGTGCACGAGGTCTTTGCGCTCGACAGATCGGCGGAGGGAGAAAAGAGGGAGGCGGATCTAAAGGGTGACGTTCTTTAATCTAACATAAAGAACCCGCGTAATGTTTAAGCTTAGGCTTCGTTTACGAAGTCGCCGATTTGGCAGCACCTAAAGTCAGGGTCAATCACCTACAATGTTAATCGTGATTCCAACCCTTTGAAAGCATGTCAAAGGGCGTATTTATTTATTTATTTATTTATTTATTTATTTATTTATTTATTTATTTATTTATTTTGTAGCGCCACCATCATCATCTTCTTAAGCGCCACCATGATCATCAGCAGATTGGCCAGCTGGCACGGAACACACTCGGCACTCAGCACACCTCTGGAACGGCACCCTCGTTCTACGCTCCTCGGCCTGACCATGGCACGGCCAACGCAACCGAAATAAACGTGGGCTCGGCCGCACCGCCTCATCGGCCGCCTACAATTTATTTATTTATTTATTTATTTATTTATTTATTTATTTATTTATTTATTTATTTATTTATTTATTTATTTATTTATTTATTCCTCGTTCACTTTGGTTTTCAACAAAGTTCAAAGGGACTCTGTAGCACTTCCGATAAACGCTTTCACTCTTTCCTTCACGTCTGGAAGCACTGCGAAAGCTGCATTTGTCGCCAGCACGGAGTGTCACTGCGTGATTTGCTCGTCGCAGCAGATCCGCATTCCGTTTCTGATTTGCTCTGTGGTTTGCTTTTTAAAAGTGGCCGTCAAATGCGTTCATTGCTGCAACTGGAGGGAAGCCGGCCAATAGGCGCTACCCCGCTGCAATGGCGTCATTCGAGCGCTCGAAGTATGCCAAGACCGGGAAAGAGAGAAAAGTCTTTTGGCCGATTTTCTAAGTTATCTGATAGGCATAGAGCAGTAATTTTCGGCTGAGGTACTTCGTGGCCCCCTATTCTAAGTACTGGTTGTGTTTTTTGACTACGTTCTGCAAGCATTAAGGATTTAGAAGAAAGTTGAATAGAGTGTTGCGAGGCTTTTAATGTGTAGAATTCTTTGCCGAGAACCGCCACAGCCACGCGTGCAACGCCCTTCATTCGCACAAAAATGCATAATCGGCTCAAGTAACACCTTTAATAACTATAATAGCGTAAATGGAGATAATTGGTGGAACAGAATTTTGAAAGACCAAAATATAATATAAAAAATGAAAATTTTACTAAAATGATCAGAGAAGGAGGAATAAACATTTATTTAACTGTATGAGTTCCGTGGTGTGGGGCCTCCTTACTCCAGGAAGCCTTGGTCTTCGTTGTTGGTATTGAGGGTGTGAGCTGGTCAGCTGGTCCTCCCACTGCTCCAGGGTGGGGTTGGGTTGGGGGGTCAGAGATTGTGATTCTAGGCACTCACGCACCATATGGTAGATAGGGTTGGTAGCGGGGCAGTGCTGACAAGTCAATGGGTATGTTGTTGGTTAGATGGCATGGAGTAGTGTACCGTGGGTGTATGTGTTAGCTTGCAGCTGTATGGGGGTAATGGTGTCCCCTCCGGTCATCTTGGGATGTGGTAAAGCGTAGGTGCGGCGCTGCAGTCGGTACTGGGTGAGGACATCGGTGTATCTTCTTGTAATGGCGTGGCTAAAAGCCACGATTGGTCTGCCAACGAGGGAAGGAACGGAAGGTATACTCGGGGGCAGCGGCGTGGTCAGTTTGCGGATAGCAGCGATAATTTGTGTCGCTGTGAAAGGAGCATCTAGGCCCGGGTTAGGTATTCCAGCGTAATCGGGTAGGCCAGTGGTCGGGGAAGGAGCTTTAAAAGGGGTTCCGACATGGTGGGCCGTGACGTCGAGGAGGAATTTTTCATCTTTGCCGGGATAGTGGTGAATGAGCCGGTGAAGGTGTTACCCAGTAGTTGTTTTGCTTTCCGTGCGTCCGAGTAGCAACCGGAGAATGAGCCAGGTGCGGTGATTACTTGAAGTACGTTGTAATCGGTCGAAAACCTGGTTCTGATTGTGTCGGCTAAGGGTGTTTGCATATTCTTCAGCTTGTTTAGTCCGCTGTGTTATTCAAAGTTTGAGAGGAGGAGATGTACAAGGTGCATATTGTTTGATTTCGTCAGATCATTTTTGGTTGTGTCGCTGGAAGAAACAAAAACAGCCAATAATGATCTGACGAAATCAAAAATATGCGCCTTATACATGCATCTCCTCCAAAAACTTAAAATAAAACAGAAAAAAAGCCTGCAAAATGACGTTCGAAATACAAATACAAGGATGGCGAAAATGAGCAAACCATGTTAATGCCCTGCATTTCCGCAAAAATGCTCAACTGGCGGTATGAATATATTTAATCGCTGCAATAGCCTAAATTGAGATATTTGGTATGGCAGAACTGAAAACCAAAAAAACAAGAAAAATAGAAAAAATTGCATTTTCATAAAAACGACCTGATGACACCAAACATGCATCTTATACATCTCCTCCCAAAAACGAAGAATAAATAAGAAATCCCGCAAAAAAACATTCGAAATACGAATAAAAACTTGCGAAAACGGACCAAGCCTGCACTACGCCTTGCATCTGCGGAAAAATATAATTACAATACACATACAATAAAAATACATAATGGTACAGTAAAAGCTTGTTAATTCGAACTCAGTTAATTCGAACTTACAATTAATTCGAACTGACGTCTCGGTCCCGGCACAGCCATGTATATTTCAATGGAGGAAAACACCCGATAATTCGAAGGCGTCGCTATCCAGAACAGTTAATTCGAACTGGGATCCCCTGGTTTCCATCGCTCCTCACCGAAGAAGTCTGCCCAGAGTGATTACAACGTGTTGCGAATCCAAAACGAACCAAATTTCTAAGAGATGAAAAACAACGAAACAAACAAACAAACAAAAAAATTCCCCGCATTTCCCCGAGGGGAAGAATGTGAAAGTGCGAATGCAGGATTTGAATTTGCGCGGTTCGGTAATGTTCGCGAAAGAGAGATCACACACACACACACACACACACACAACTACAAAGAAAGAAAGATGCATTTATTCACAGACACCTATTTGTGTTGTCGTTGTACTTGATTGCTAGAGCGGATCTCAGCTTTGAAATTTCGTGTCAGTACTCCTTTAAGCGGGTGCATTAGCCCTGGCTAAAGTAAAAACACAGTATACCGTAGTTATGGGGGACTTCAATGCTAAAGTAGGCAAGAATCAGGCTGGAGACAAGGCAGTTGGGAACTATGGTCTGGGCTGTAGAAATAGCAGGGGGGACCTACTAGTTGAGTTTGCAGAACGGAATAACCTACGGATAATGAATACCTTCTTCTGTAAACGGGAGAGTCGGAAGTGGACCTGGAGGAGCCCGAATGGGGAGCACAAAAATGAAATAGACTTCATATTATGCGATTACCCTGGCGTTGTGCAGGATGTGGAAGTGCTCGGAAGGGTAACGTGTAGTGACCACCGTATGGTAAGACCTCGAGTTAGGCTAGATTTGAGGAGGGACCGCAACAAGCTAGTACGAAAGAAGCCAATAAATGAGCTAACAGTAAGACATAAAGTAGAAGAATTCAGGATCGCGCTGCAGAACCGATATTCCGCCCTTAACATGGAAGCCGAGCTTACGTCACAGGAAGCCAGCGACAACCTTACACGCATTATCACGGAATGTGCAGTAGAAGTCGGGGGCACTATGGCTAGACAGGATACTGGTAAACTTTCACAGGAGACGAAAGATCTAATCAGGAAACGGCAAACCATGAGAATCTCTACCGCAGCTGACAGAATAGAACTAGCCGAGCTCTCGAAGTTAATCAATAAGCGGACGACAGCTGACATACGAAAGTATAATATGGAGAGGATCGAATACGTTGTAAAAAACGGAGGTAGCCTGAAAGCAGCGAAGAGACGTCTTGGCGTGGGGAAAAATCAGCTGTATGCACTTAAGGATAAGCAAGGCAATGTCATCACAAATAGGGATAAAATAGTCACAGTGGCCGAGGAGTTCTATAGAGATCTGTACAGTAGCCGGGACATACAGGATTATGCCGAACGAGACAGTAGTTCAGAGGAGATAGACATCCCACCAGTAACGACCGAAGAAGTAAAGAAGGCTTTGAAAGAAATGAAAGGGGGAAAAGCACCTGGTGAGGATCAGATAACAGCAGACCTCTTGAAGGATGGCGGAGAAATTGTACTTGAAAAACTGGCAAACCTGTATACGCAATGCCTAATGACCGCAATGGTACCGGAATCTTGGAAGAACGCGAACATCATCCTAATCCATAAGAAAGGCGACATGATGGACTTGAAAAATTACAGGCCGATCAGCTTACTGTCAGTCGTCTACAAGGTATTTACCAAGGTAATCGCTAACCGAATCTCTGCAACCTTAGATTTCAGTCAACCTAAAGAACAAGCAGGGTTCCGTAAAGGTTACTCAACAATGGACCATATTCACACGATCAATCAGGTGATAGAGAAGTGCGCTGAGTATAATGAACCCCTATATTTAGCCTTCATAGATTATGAGAAAGCATTTGACTCGGTCGAAACCCTAGCAGTCATTCAGGCATTACGGAACCAGGGGGTAGATGAGCAATACGTAAGAATACTAGAGGATATCTACAATGGGTCTACAGCTACCATCATCCTTCATAGGGAGAGCAGTAAAATACCTATAAGGAAGGGTGTCAGACAAGGAGACGCAATCTCTCCAATGTTATTCACAGCATGCTTACAAGAAGTATTCAGAACGCTGGATTGGGAACAGGTGGGAGTAAGGGTTAATGGAGAATACCTCAGTAACCTCAGATTTGCTGACGACGTTGCGTTGCTAAGTAACTCGGGGGACGAATTGCAATGCATGCTTTCTGCACTGGGCGAACAGAGTAGAACCGTGGGCCTGAAAATTAATATGCAGAAAACTAAAGTAATGATCAATAACCTCGGGACAGCACAGCAGTTTGAGATAGGTGGCGAGGCAGTGGAAGTGGTAAGCGAATATATCTACTTAGGCCAAGTTGTGACCCCAGATCCCAACCATGAGGCAGAGATAATTAGAAGAATCAGAATGGGGTGGGGTGCATATGGCAGACATTCCCAGATAATGAATAGCAGCCTACCATTGTCGCTGAAGAAGAAAGTGTATGACAGCTGCATATTACCGGTACTCACCTACGGGGCAGAAACTTGGAGGCTGACTAAGAGGGTTCAACTTAAATTGAGAACGACTCAGCGGGCAATGGAGCGGAAAATGCTAGGTGTAACATTAAGGGACAAGAAGAGAGCGGAGTGGGTCAGGGAGCAAACTGGTGTTAAAGACATATTGGTAGAAATTAAGAAGAAGAAATGGACGTGGGCAGGGCATGTAATGCGAAGGCAAGATAACCGCTGGTCGTTAAGGGTAACAGAGTGGATCCCTAGAGAAGGCAAGCGCTGCAGGGGGCGGCAGAAAATTGGATGGGCAGATGAGATCAAGAAGTTTGCGGGGATAAATTGGTCACGGTTGGCACAGGACCGAGGTAATTGGAGAAGACTGGGAGAGGCCTTTGCCCTGCAGTGGGCGTAGATAGGCTGGTGATGATGATGATGATGATTAGCCCTTCTCACGCCCGATTCCTGGCCAATCCCCCACGTGGGTATGTGCCATGCACAGACACCTATTTGTGTTGTCGTTGTACTTGATTGATAGAGCGGATCTCAGCTTTGAAATTTCGTGTCAGTACTCCTTTAAGCGGGTGCATTAGCCCTTCTCACGCCCGATTCCTGGCCAATCCCCCACGTGGGTATGTGCCATGTCAGCGGCCAGGCAGCGCGCGCCCATCTCCCCCCGTTGCCAAGAAAGACGAGGAGATTCCTGGCCAATCCCCCACGTGGGTATGTGCCATGTCAGCGGCCAGGCAGCGCGCGCCCATCTCCCCCCGTTGCCAAGGAAGACGAGGAGCGCGCGCACCCGCAGCTGTTGCTATGTGGACGGCGGCGGAATGCGGACGGCGGCGGACGCTTCAGGCTCGCTTAAGAAGTGCATTCGCACTTAAAACGACAGCGTAGCGCGCGCGCTACGCTACTGCGACAGGAGTTTCGCTTCCGCCGCGGGCGCCGCGCCGTTGGCGCTATGGCTCCGGCGCATGCCGTTGCAGGTTTTCTTTGTGCCGCGGACCCGTGGTCGCTGGTCTGGACCTTCGATCACCTGGCGTGCACAACAAACGTGTAGTAGCCCCTAATACCCTAGTTACACGGGCACACTTCACCATGGTTAAGGAAACCGCAGTTTCTTGCGTCACACGACAGACGGAACTACGGTTATCCTGATAACCATGGTTAACGCAAACCGTGCTTGGCACACTCAGTTCGGTCACTCTAACTAGGGTGGCCCTACTCTAACCGCAGTAGCCGGAGCCGCAGTGTACACTCACAATCGCGCAAGTCAGTTCGGACGCAAGTGACGGCGCATCAGCGGAGGCGAGACAATAATCACCTGGGGTGTGAAGAAGACGAATTCAGGCCCTCACAGAGCCGAAATAGCTGGCGCCCCAAAGCTGGCCCCAAGAGAAGCTTGCGTTCCTTACGTCGCTCTTGCATTCAGCGCGACGGCTCGTAACCACGTGCGACTGAAGCGATAGTTGCGGCTCCTTCCCCGATACACCCGATCAACTACGGCAATAGGCATGCTAAATTTGTAAATTCCGCGCATCGTTCGCAACACATGGACAAAGTAGGAAATCATGAAGCGTTTTCAGCGCTCGGAAACGATCCGCGCGCACTCCGACCGTGCTTCTAAACACGCCGGCGTGGCTGGCCACACGGCCCACGAAGTGGTTCGAACCGGCTCAGACTACGGCAGCAACAGCTTGAGGCCACTCTTCGAAATCAATGTGATCGCGGAAAAGAAGATCCACATTCGAGAAAGTGAATGTTAGCGTGGTCAAAAATTGGGCTCTGGATTGTAATTCGCAGTTGTAGGGATAGCGGTGGTCAAATAGCCACCACGATGCTAAGCCTAAAGTTCCCAAAACCCCGCCGAACCCACAAACGCAAGGCGGTTGCGAGCTGTTGAGGAAGGCCCTCTCATATACTGACACTATCCCTCTCATAAAACTCGCCGCGCGTGAGTGCGTTATGTTTGGGTCTGAAGCAACTGTTTCCTTTTGTCTACACGGCTTCTCTTTTGTTTTGTTTTTCTTATCGTGAAGGTAAAAAAATTTTAATTTAATTTTGTTGCGCTCACAACCACGTCGCCACACTGCTGTCCCCACACTTGGAATTTCGCGTGTAACAGCCAAAACCGCAGTTTGCGATAACCGCGGTTTAAGTTTAGTAACCACGGTTAAACGGAAATGCGGTTACTTCCGCCGTGTAACTTATAATTCGCGATAACGAGTCCAGAGGTGGCTTCTTTGTGTTCTGCCTGGCCGGCGCAATATTCATTCATTAGCGCGCCCTCCCGCCAATTCGAACTCCACTGAGTTCCAACAATTTTATGGTCCCCGTCGAACCCGAATTAACGAGCTTTTAATGTATAACTTTGTCGAAAAGAAACAAAAAATTCTAAGAAAATAAAATAACCCCACTCCTGCGGCAACCCACAGCCAAATCTGGCTGTAAAGAACTCACACTCTGGGCAAGCGGCATAAAAATGCTACGCATCAGTAGACATTCTCTGAATTTCTGCGTATTTTTTTAGTTAACTTGTTTTTACCTTACTCATTGAATAACTAAAAAGCCTTCTTTACAACGGAAGTTGAAAGGACTCCGTATCTACTTGTTGAGTCAACAATTAGGTTTACAAAAAACGTTTCCAGATGCTACGACCGACAAGTACGATCAATGATATGACGCTAAATCCCTTCTGGGAACGTTTAGAATTCTATTTCGCTTCAGCCTTGTTAAGTATAACCGTAGTGGTATCTCGCTGTTTTTTAGTTACCAGTAACCAGCTACCTTAATTACAGTTCTATTGCCTTATTGTGTTATCATCACAATAAAACTAATTGCCAAAAGTGCAAACAATTATGGTCCGTATACTGCAATTCTTTTTTCATGTACTGTTTCGGACTCCCTTCCTAATGTCATTAGACTCTAGAACGTTTCGGCCCCTAAAACATGCATAACAGCCTTATCTTCTCTATTTGGATCAACAATCATTGGTTAGATGATATAGAACAGCCTCATAGGTATTCTTGTTTAATATACCATACCCATAACTTCCAATTATTCACGCATGTTGATTTTTGCTCATGTGTTCAAATATATTTTCCCGATTTTCGTAATACATTATGTTAGGTTCATCCCAATACAGAATACAGTGCTTCTAGCTACTGACAGAAATAAGACTGGTGTATGACCGTGCTGCCCAGGCGGGTCATGATGTCGCCCTGCAGTGGCTTACCAGTCACTGCGGAATTGTCGGCAACGAAAGTGCGGATGCTGCCTCAAACTGGTGCATCAAACAGCGACTACTGTACACAATCCATTGTCTAGGACGGACGCAGCTAGGGCCCGCAGCATACTTGCCCGGAAAACAACAATCTCTCAATGGTCTACAGAAGAGTTCACATGTGCACGTATTGGTGCCCTTGACCCGCACCTGCAACGTCCCCTTCCACTAAGCCTCCCACGGTCTGACGCATCTCTTCCTTGCCGTTTCTGGCTGGGGGTGGCGTTCACAAATGCTTACTCATACTTGATAGGAATAGCAGCAAGTGAGGGGTGCGAAATTTGCGGTACGCCGGAGACGATACACCACGTTTTATGCGAGTTCCCACGCTACTCGCCTGAAAGAAAGAAGCTGTCGTTAGCACTAAGGAACCTGGACTCTCGGCGGCCATTTTAGGAGGAGAAGATTTTGTCACTGGCCTTCTCTGCCATCCGCTCAGAAGGCGACTAAGGAACTCTTTACGCTTTCTACGGGCGACGAACTTAAACGTCAGACTATAGACTGAAAGCCTACAGTGGCAATCACTGAACGTGGATGTTTAGTGCTTCCGCGCTGGGCATACCTGTCTGCTCAAACTTTTCTTCATTCCTTGCGCTCTCTTTTTTGCCTATTTTTCCTTTCCCATGTGCAGGATAGCAAACGCTCTGGCCAGGTTAACTTTCCTGCCTTCCTTCGACATGCTTCATTCCTTCCTTCTAAATGATCCCATACCAAAGGATTTAGCGCCTGAATTTAAATTTAACGACTGAATGCTGAACATATATAAGCCTAACGACACACCGGCTTGACTTGATTAGCCAGTGACGATGGCAGCAGCAGCGGCCAAAAGCTCACAGCAGATTCGTCACTTACCATTTCGCTCCAACGTTAACATACCACACTGCGACCATTCAGCGGATTGAAAAATGACGATGACACCTGCCGTAAGAATTTCACGGCGAATTTACCGCTTCCAATTTACCTGCGACGTCAACAAACCAACCCACATCCCTCACATACCCACTCCGGCAGATTAGCCAACGACGATTACAGCAGCCGCCAAAGGACGACATTTTGTTCCCATATAGCTACAAGCCATGCACTTCCTGTGTGCATTCAGCGCCATCCAGTGAGTCGGTTGGAACACTCATCCTATTCTTTTGGGCAGACGAACTCCCGCGTTATGGGCGATTTACCAATTAAAAATTGACGGTGTCAGCATACCCACTCCGACATATGTTTTCACAACTGATGAACACGCATACTCACATCATAAGCGAAAGCTTAGGTGCCCCCGCCCCCCCCCCCCCCCCCCTCGCATTTTTCTTTCGTTTTAGAGCTACAACATAATTTTCCGCATGAAATACCGTCACTCGAGGATCTTAGTAATCACATGGCTGTACGTCAACTGTCACTGTAAACCACACCGCCTTGGGATGGTGCGGCCTGTGAACGTCCGTGAGCTTTTTCTTTATTATAGTTTCATTATTTGAATATTTCTCTAAGAATTGGCATCGTTGTTAATCTGCAATGACCACAATCCTTCAAATAAACGAAATTTGTTTCTTGTCTTCATGGCCATTTCAATAAATTAGTACATCCAGCCCTAGGACTTCCGTGTCCGCGAGAGCACGCGCCTTGGCGGGTGCGGCATAGTCCGCGTTGTTGGCGGGCAGTTTGAAAGACAAGCGCGACCAACGAGTCCACGCCAGCTTTATTATGCCTGACGAGGCGTGGTGCCTTGCCTAATGACAGTTTCACCGAGCCGGCGTGCGCGTTCCCGTTGCGCGAGCAAATGAGATTGCGACCGTGGCTGCCCTGGTTCCACATGGGAATAAACATGGGGCCAGCTTCGCAAGGCCTGGGAAAACGCCAAGGTCCGCCTGATGGATTCCACGTAAAGCGTGAAGAAACGTATGCACGCCGCTTTCGTACGGTTGGGCTCGTTTGAATTATGCGAATACGTCGTGTTACCCGCTTTGCTTGCGCGTTTGTTGTTCGCGTAATGCCTTTTCTCGTTAGTGGCAACTTGTGGCCTTTACTTTTCCCTCTAGTACGAATAAAACTTAGCCGGATGCTTGTACGCGTCGCCCTGTACAGCTAAGAACTGTTGGAAAGAGCACTCACGCTAAAAAATATGTCGTATGACACGCGTGTAGTTGTGCATTCATCGCGTTCACAGCCGCTACATCCGCCGATATTGCTCTCTTTATTAACACGAAAGCGTTTTTCCGGGATACACTAACATTTTAGTGACGTCATATCCGTTACGGAAGTGGCGGCCTGTAAAGGGTGCACCCCTGCACACAGGGTCTTCTTGCGGGAAAGCAACCTTTATAACCAAAGAGTACGCTATTCGCCGTGAGATCGACATGTAGGTGGCGACAGCGTCGCGCTGCTAGTGTGGATGCTCCGCTGAGCGGCCCGGGAGAATGCACACTGTGGGTGAGCTTCGTGCCTTTCTCGCCCCGTATGTGCACACGAAAGGCGCAGACAAGAGTGGTATGCTGTAGTTCGGTTCCTCAACGTCCAATGTATAGCGTGGAAGCGACAATGAGTTGTCATTACTACGCCAAAAAAGTGGCGAGCCATCGGGAATCTCAGAATGGCCGCAATAATGACAATGAACTTGGACGCCGTGGCTCGTAGCAAGCCCGATCTTTCCAGGCTATGGCTCTGAGCCTTCAATAAAAGCATAAATAGAAACAAATCAGGAAGCCTCGATCTCTGGAAGTCAGTTTACAACAGCAGTTTCAATCGTTTTCACTGGTAGCATGACGCAGTCTTGCATTTGTGGGATGCCCTGAAATGGTACCACTTAACTGCCCCGACATTTTTTCTAACAGCTTACGATATTTTTTGTGTGTTCGAAAGGCAACATAAAATTACTGAATTTTAACCAGCGCAGAGATATAAATGCAACCGTTCTAAAGAGTATTTTGCGCGCAGCTCTATTTAAATGAAATTTTAGCGACTCTGATGGCAGGTTTGATGAATAACGGATTCAGATCACTTATTCAGATCACGGATTCAGATTACTTCCTCGCAAGTAAACTTGAGAATTAAATTGCTAACGCACGCAGTACAATTAACATTCCATGTTTAGCTAGACTTGCAAAGTGACAAGCAGGTTTACAGGGTATAAACCAAGCTTCTGGGACCTCACAGTGAGCACAGATTTTCTAAGCTACGGCTGCACTGTTGACCATTTGCGTTCTTTTTAAAATCTAAAAGGGGCCTAGAACAGCGAGATGTGTTTGCATTCTTGTGTAATGTTGCTTACGAATCATAAATATTGCAAATCAAGTTGCCCTGTTGCAGATGTAGTAAAACGTTCCTTTTTATTTCTCGTAACGAAACAGCGCAATGGGTTCCCGGTAACTAATTTGTGTTGTAAACTGATCACCTGGCTTTTGTCTTGGCATTTAATTCTTGAGGATTGGTTATAAAATGCACGGATAAAAGTTTTCTGTGCATTTCGTTTTTTTTTTTTTGGAGGGGGCGGGCTGGGGGGGGGGCTCCCTACGTTCCAAGCGCAGCGAGAAGAGAAAGCATGCATGTAACGCGAAAAGCTCAACGTTGGTTATCAGCATTACTTGAAATTGGAAATACGCTAGGCGTCATGTTCCGTAGTGCTGAAAAAGCAGTACTTCAACAAGTAGACGCGAGCATTTTCGAAACTGATTAACCGTCTTTTGGTCCGAGATTGTCCAGGAATTGTGGCTCGCCTTCTTCAAAATTGTATTGAAAGCGAGCATTGTGGAAAAAAAAAAAAACAGCGAGCCATGGCACACACCCTCCACACAAGTGGGCAACAACATGCATTATATTACGCGATTTTTCCTCCTTTTTATACTTAGGTCCGCCTTAAGAGGTTAAGACGTGGGCGTATTAGGCATTTGGTTATGCTAAGTGAAACACATTTCTGGACAAGGTGATTCATGTCGAGGTTTGAAAACGGGATATATAAAAATGAAACACGAAATGCGACAGGACAGACGCAAACTGACAACTGCTTAATTTTACCGAGGAATCCCCACGAAATACTCTTGCGCATCCACGGAAACGTATCTTAAATAATTCGTTAAATTAGCAACACAGTATCAGCAACGGCTGTCCAAAAATTGTATTTATTTTCGAGAAGGTACGGGAGAGTTCCGTCACACAGACGCTTGCGCGTTTAAAATACGTTCCCGGTTATGTATAGGCGTGGCCTCCGCGATTTGCTGCCGGCGGCGCGCCGTTGCTCCGGCCGTCCCATTCGGCGCGGAAGCAAGGGGAGCGGTGTAATTTTGCTAATTCCGACACACGCCGCGAGGCGGCGCCGTTAGCCTAAGGTTGAAGCGAGGCTCGTCTGGCCGACGCTGCCTGCGCTTTGAGTTGTAAATCAGCCTTCGTTGTCGCGTCTTCGGGATAGAAAACTCTCAATATGTGGTCTATGTATTTTGACTCGATCCTACAAGTACAAAGTTGTTCGATTGCCTTTGCAAGCAGCAGTAGTGGTCGTTTGCTTGAAAGGCGAATGCCATAGCCCAGGGTTCTGTCATCTCGGGCAGAGTTAATGCCAGCGTGCTGAATTCTTTTTTCGCTGTTACAGCATTTTCGCGCGATATTGCTGCACGAAAATATGCTTCTTTTGCCTTTTAAGTTGTTTCGAACGCTCTGGGTATCTGTTGTCTGTGCGTGTGCGTGCGTGTGCGTGTGCGTGTGCGTGTGCGTGTGCGTGTGTGTGTGTGTGTGCGCGCGCGCGTGCGCGTGCGTGCGCGAAAACAGCGTAATACCGATAAGCTCTCGTGTATTGTTTATAGGCAGGCGACTACGATAGTCAAAATAATCTGTTAGGCTTCCACGGGTACAAATCAATCATATTTTTGTGTTTTATATGCTTAGGGGTTTCAAAAACCTACCGCAATCACGCTACCAAATTATTTGCCGTGAGTGAAAAAGTCATGATATTCCGCGATGCCTTTCATATCGCTATCTACTCTACATGTGTATTTTTTCGAAAGACTGTTCCTGAATTTCTAGATTTGCTAATTTGTTGTCATGACATATTAAGGGCATTATTTTTTTCGGTGAACAGTTAGGCTGATCACTAATATCTGTATGCACAACATCGGCTGTAAGTAAGTTGTTCGGGATATTAGTGAATAAACACATCAAGTGGAGAACTATACCAATCGTAACTCGGGTAAAGATTTTTATTACATTACTTAGACCACGTCCATTTATGGTAAACTGGAAGTCTCTCTGTACGCTTGTATATGCAAGCATGCATGCCAATAAACGGCACCAGCACGTTTACCCTGCCTAGTGCGGAAGAAATACCGATAGCCATTTGGACAGTATACACTTCAGATGCTGAAGTATACGACGTCTCTGTTAATAGTATCGCGGTAAAAGTTACGCCAAACGTTTCAAGTAGTGTTGCCATGTCATCTACTTTATCTGTCAAAGACCGCACGTTTAAAGGAGAAAAAAGGGAACGACATAGGGGGTATTTTCGTGTTTACTAATGGTTGGATTTCGGTCGGTTGAATTCCCATAATTTGGTTCTTGCTTGGAACGCACGGAATATGCGTTCCGTGCGTTCCAAACAACATGTACAAGATTTTCAGAAATAAAACCGGAAAACGTGTTGTGTTTTGGAACCATGCGTGACTACAAAAAAGAGCTGCTGTGCAATGAATTCACTTATGCATCACCCCGGGCATAGTCTACGTCAAAAATTCAAAGCACCAGTAACTACCCTAATGGCACCTACTACCTTTCACCTGCATTGGTGTGTGGTAACTTTTTTATTAAACGTCGCACACAGGCTGCGAAAGCCGAGTTTTCGTCCTCTGCACCCGCCCGCGCCAGGGAAAACGACCTTAGGCTACGCGCGCCGCGGTGCGGCGGAAAACGGCGAAACGGCCTCTTCGGAATTACGCTCTCTCCGGGCGATTGGAACGGCCGGAGCAACGGCGCGCCGCCGGCAGCAAATCGCGGAGGCCACGGTATAGGCGATAGCGCACGGGTCATGTGCAGTGTAATTGTTTCTGTTTGTTTCTTGTTTCTATAAGGACACAGCGCAATTTCACAAGGGTGTGGCAAATGCACAGGTATGCACATGTCTTGTCGCTTCTTACCCGTTTATTTCATGTATATTTTTATCCTTTATATCACCACCACGCCACCTTCAAAAAACACCCTTCGACGTTACCGAAACGGCAGACGACTGCACTCATCAATACGAAAAGTGCAATGTGTCGAAGCGATGTTTATAACACATTTCACACTCAAGCGGTGACCATGGCGAAGATGTTTCGTGGAATTGAACCGTGCGTTAACCCGCAACGGCCGCTGATTATTGCGTTTCTAGAGCAAATGCGCAAGCAGAGGTAACTATGTCATTGCTTACTGCCAAACAAGTGCACATATTCGTTATTTATCGTGTGCAGCACGCGTCTGGCGCCGCGCGCAACGTGAACGAGCAGACGACGTGAGAGTGCCATCCACACTAGGAGTGGTTCGTCCCGGCGCCGCCAGGGGCCGACTGTGTTCGATCTCGGGGCGAATACTTAGGATAGTTCGTTTTCGGGTTTTATATTTTGTCACAAAAGTGTTTTGTGTCGGGATACACCAAGATTTCACTGATGTCATATCCGCCACAGAAATGACGCCAGTACACATTTGCCGATGCGACCCGCCAGCAGGACGTCGCTCGCCAAGCTCACCTACAAGACAGCCACCGACCCGCAGATCATGCGCAGCTGCAGATTTCGCTGCACATTTCACTTTCGTGCTTTGCCCATTCCCATGACAGTGGAATCAACCACAGTTTTTGTCGTTTTTTTTTTCTGAAACTTGGTCTGATCAATTTCAAGAAACCAACACAAACGACTGATAGGGTCGTCCAAGCGGGTATACAAGTATGGCTTAAGTGATCGACCTGCTCGGCAACAACTCAACCGAAGGCCTAGCTGTCCCAGGAGTGCAATTTTAATGGCAAAATGTACTTAAATTTTACGGCGGCGTATATATACTCCCCAATTATCCACTAATTGCCAGTGAGTAAGTGCCCCAACAGCGTGCAGACCCTCCATGCAACATTTCCGGGCGATTCGGGGGACAAGCAAACATGACCAAAATTTTACCTAGCCCAAGAAAGACTCATCTTTAACAGGTGCGCTACCCAGTGAATTACACCAATTTTTTAACACGAAAGTGTTTTATTCCCGGATACACGAAGATTTCTGTCACCCGCTTCCTTAAATTAGGGTGCACTGCCAGAAGATATGGGGAGTCGACTCATGAGAGCCAACAAACCCCACCGAATCCACAGGGCACAGGTGACAAAGGGGGTGGCCGTCTGATGTGCGGCTTTCGCCGACCAGAGCGGCAAGAATGAGCAAGAGCCTTGAACGGAAAACAGCACAAAGACTTATATTTAGACAGGCAAAGTACTGTACAAGCACGAGGTAATGAATCGATAGTGACAGACAATTGAGATCGAATTCTCTAGATCAAGCAACAGTTCAATATCAGGCAAAATTATACAATCAGGAGCGTTAACAAAGGAATATTACTAAGCGGAGCAGTTAACTAAACAGAAAACAAACAGTTCGATGTTTATGAGAGACAGAGTCCCTGCATATTCACCGACCGGGCCGGACGATGCACCGCTGTCGGAGGCGAGTCGGCTACCTGGGAAGCGTGGCTTCGCTGTAGGCCAGGCCGTCCGAGACGATCACGGTCATTCGAGGCCCGGGAGCACGTTGCAGTCCTCCAGGGCGCGGGTCGCCGATGGTGTGATGTACAAACTGGCAGGTGCAGTTGTCAATCACGACGTCCAAACGTAGCTGGTTTGCTTAGGCGCGGCTTCTCTTTTTATAACCGTGCCGGCGCGGAGAAGGAGAGCACAACACGCAACGCGCCCGCCGCCGTCAGCGAAATAACTTCCCTCTTCTCCATTCTAGACTGATCGACGCTCTTTAGCACTGGCAAGGCCACGCGCACCTCCTCGAAAGTACTGGAAGCTTCGACGAAACTGGAGCGGCGGAAGTTTTATTTTTGTTGTTTTCTTGCCGGCGAGCCGGCGGGTGATCATGTTACCGTCTCTTCGTTCGAGAAAGTTCCAGCGTTGTCTCGGCGCGAATAGAACCGAATGGAATGAATCGGACGACTGCAAGAAGAATTAGGCGCTGTACAATGAAATGGAAAATTTATAAAGTACTTTTAGACGTCGTACGCTCGAGTTTGTGACAATTTCGCTGACGTCATATCCGTAACAGAAGTGACGCCAGCACCCCGAAGCAAGCGGCCTGTAAAGGGTGCACCCCTGCACACAGGGTCTTCTTGCGGGGAAGCAACCTTTAGCACTAAGGAGTACGTTACTTTCAGGGTTTTGTTCGTTTTCGGGTTTTATATTTTAACACGAAACCGTTTTATGCCGCGACACCCCAAGATTTCACTGACGTCATATCCGTCACGGAAATGACGCCAGTACACCTTTGCCGAAGTGACGCGCCAGCAGGAGGTCGCTCGCCAAGCACACCCACAAGACAACCACCCACCCGCAAATCATGCTCAGCGGCACATTTCGCTGCACATTTCAGTTTCGCGTTTTACTGATTCCTATGACAGAGAAATCAACCACGATTTTTTTTTTATTTATTGCAAGGCAGCGAACTCAAATGAAGCGTTAACGTTAAGGTCGAAATACAGAACAAAGCATTCCATAGAAGCAAAAACCAATAAAACAGATGATAAAAAATCATGAACCACTCTACACTGTGAAGGGGGATGACCAGCGAAGCTGATATTACACCTGAATTTTGAACAAGGGTACGAACTCTTGGCTGAAGTCGTGCCGCTACTAGACGTTCCTCAACGTCATTCAATCTCTGTAGGTGGTCTGGAATCGGAAGGCCGACGTATCCGTTTCTGGTAGAGAACCGGTACACGACCGCTTGAAGCAGAGAGCCTTTCAGCGGCCGTCTAGCAATGTTCGACGTCACCGGCGCATTGGAATACTGGGGCTCTTCGATTTACAGTCTCGGACTCACCGCGGATAGTCCGCGGGTAGTCCGAGGATTTCCCGAAGCCTTCGGGATACCTAGGAAAATCGAACGCCGGACTGCTTCTTGGGGAGTCCGCGGTGAGTCCAAGACTGTAAATCGAAGAGCCCCACTGACTATACTTGGCCTATCCGAGTGAGCTGCCAGTGTGTTCCAGAGGAGCACTGCAGCTCGTCCTAGAAATATAACGCCGTATTTCACTCTACAAAAACATGCTCTGGCGTCTCCCGCCTTCCACACAGCAGATAGTTGGCCACTCAGGGCAGGAAGAAACCCCGCTCCTCCTGTCTTCCCCTAGTAGGTGAACCCCCGAGTGTAAGCGGAAGAAATCTTAGTTGGAATCGGTAGCTTCCGAACACGCCGTAGGACGTCACTTTTCACTTGACCTGAGGTGGTGAGCGGTACATGGGGGTTGGAGGATCTGCTCTATTAAGCTTCCTCAGTTTCGCTGCGCACAGATACTCCCAAGAGAAAAATCCCTGCAAGAAGGCCACTGCCCCGCCATTTCTACGCTGTTGTTGCGAGCCAGGTGTGTGAGGAAACCGTCACAACGATCGCGGAAGGACATAAATCGCTGCACTGGCAGCTTAAGATCCCTTTTAATTAACAAGCCCTATACCCTAGTTTCCGCACTGCAGAAAACGATGGTGTGGTGCGCCAGAGAAATACCGCGGACGTCTTGTGAACCTTGGCAACTGAGCCTGCGTCGATGGAAGAGACTCGAGCCGCGTACAAGGCGGTCGGATATACCACGGCATTGCAGACACGTGACCCTGAGAATTGAAGGCTATGTGTCACGCTCTTCAGTGTTCCTATTTCCTTCCAGCGGCTGCCAGTTTCTACTGCTAACGGGGGGCAATGGCTGAGCCGTTGTCTAGATTGACCCCAAAGTAGCAGATGATGGCCTCCCCCCATCTAACTCCGCCATTCGCCCCGCCATACTCCCTCTGACTTCGACAGGTTGAGCTGAGCCCCAGAGAACCGACAGAATGGTTCCACGAGCCCGACAATCTCTGTCGCCTGTATGCTCTCTCGACTAGAGTAAGAACGCGACACCGTCTGCATAAGCCAAGATAGTTAGCTCTGCGTCACCGAGGATAAAGCCTTTTATTGACTTCGACGCCTGGCATTCTACGAAGTGGTTCAAAGAACAATTCGAAAAGAATCGCGGACTTGGGGAAGCCATGCCGGACAGACCTGCCCACACCAATGGGATTCCCCACCTGGCACCTCCCCATTCATGATGATGTTAATGGGGATTTCGGTGTAGCAGATCTGTCTCCACTCCACCATTTCTTCACCTATCCCACACAGATCATATTAAAGTGCAATCACAGCTCCAACCTCGCCCCTCTTACATCCCCCTTCCCACCCTTGAGCTGTGGGAGAATTTGGTGAGCAGCAATCTGGATGCCCAGACACTTGTGGCCACCAGAGCGAAGGGTGCCCGCTCATCACATGGCTTCCAGGAATAGGGAACGACTGCACTTCACGGAATCAATAAAACGTTTTTTACTACTACTACTATTGACGGAGGGACATCAGCAAAAAGGCATGGTCTACTTGGTGGAAAGCCTTTGTGAGATTGAATTGTAGGACAGCCAAGGGGAGAATGCCTGACTTTGCCGCCTTACAGGCAGTCCCCATGCGGGACAAGTTGGTATCGATGGAGCGACCCCTAAAATCCGCGTGTCTGATGTGGGCCCACATCACCATAGCACCACTCTACTGAGGACCATATGGATCCCTTACCATGCATGGTAGGGGCCCTCCATATGGACAGGGCCAGACAAGCCCCAAGCGAGAAATCAAAATGAAGTTTTATCAATGAATGAATTCACTGTGCCCCGGTTCACCGTATTTTGTTTCATGACTGTGTGCAGCCAAATGAAACGGAAACGGTTTCGCTGAGTGATAATGGTTTGGCCCATCAATTTTTACCCGATAACAATGTTCCTGTTCACAAAAAAGCGCTAGTTTGTAAAAACTTTCATTGATGGGAGTTTGAATGAATAATATAAAAATGTTTATTGGACAACAAATGCCCTAGCACGGAAGATTGCAGAATTAAACTTTACCATGGGCGCTGGGTGAAATGCGCACATTGCGTGCGCTCTCATCCAGCGGCCGTGGTTTTACATTTAACCGCGCTTGAAAGCAGAACCAAAACCAACGTTTGTTTCGGCTCATCCGGCCTTGTGTGCCGCGTACTAGATGGGGCCACCTGTATTCGCCTTGCATCAATGTGAGCTTCGACGCATGTGGTAGGCCAGCTTTCAGCAATAAACCGTGCGATGTAGCCTAGCTTTTCCTGGAATAATATATCACGCTGTCTATGGACGAACACACACTTCTGCAACGCCTTTTTGAACGGTAAGGTCTCTGCTCAGCGCCAGCGCAGCAGATTCGTTATCAGGAGCGATTAGTAGGCTTAAATGCCAGCCCGGCGCAGTAATTTCGCTTTTCTTGGGGCCTTCCTTGCTGTAGTTCGTCCCGTTAACTGATTATATTCTAGCTCTTGAGCTATATGGCTTCAGATTTTCATTAAAGTCATTATTTTGGGGCTGCTGGTGTGATCCTGCGCGGCGGTTGTAGTACGACTTGCCATTATCAGCACAAGGGACCCGTCCGGACGTAAACACTTTCAACGCAAAAAATTGTTATCAACGCATTATTTTGAGAAAGCTCGAGCAATGAAAAAATTCGTTTGATAGTGTAACCGTAATAAGCGGCACAATACTTTCACCGCGTCAAGGTTAAATCGTGGGGTCTTGTGCTATTGTGCAATGCCAGCTGTGTTTCTGACACCGTTTTTCACACACCTCCGCACTGTCGCCAGTCAGCACTTGAATTGAACTGCGACACTTCAATGATGTGTAATCAAGCGGGGAATGTTGTGAAATTTGACTGTGAAGATATATTCGGGGATTTCCTTTCAATCTACGTGTATACTCTTAACGAACATGCACATAGATAAACCTGGTCCCCCGCTCTCAAAGCGTGATTGCCAGTTAAGGCAACAACGCAGCACGTTCCTGAGCAACATGAGTTGTTGCCTGTTAATGCCGGACTACGACCCGCAATTCATTCAGGCAACTCCTGCTGTTCACCGGATGTTTCTGTCATGTTCTTGCCGACAAGTGTATACATTTTGAGTGAAAGATTGATCAGAAGGAAGCGAGAGATACCTCTAAAGGTATCTTGTGTTTCATTCAAACGAAGCCATTACAGCAACAAATGTTCCATCCAAAACTCTGCTTGCTGCAGTGGAGATAGTGGTGCAGTAACGAAGCCAATGCAATTCGCTTATGCCTCTGTTGCGGAATCATGTTGAGATGTAAGAGCCAATTATGTGACTGCAGAAACAAAAAAAATTGAAAGCGTAGTCGTAAATTCTAAATTATAAGAGGAGAAGCTGATTCGTTAGATTTGAACGACTACGCAAAGGGTTAAATATAACTGCAGCATCATTCTATGTGGACGGAACGCTAGGCGCTCCCTTTCGTAGTGGCCTTTTACTGAAGTGCGGTGACAGTTTCACAGTCTTGCGGCAGCCTGCATCTCCCCCGGCCTGTTAAAATTGTCCTCGCAGACACGCACACCTGACAGCATGGCAGGCATGGTGCCAGCATCGAGGAGGCGCAGCCATGTATGGACCCCCGTGTCCTAGTGCCAAAGAAGCGGGCTGTGCCACAGCAGCCAAGGCGCATGGCCGAAGGCGGAGTCGAGCCCACTTCACAGACGCCCTATGTATTGGCTGAGTACCAGCCCCTCGATGGCATCCGCACTCCAATCGCCAACCTCACTAGGGTCAAGGTATTCCCTCCTACGGCACGATTTTCTTTTATTTTGGGTGCGGCAGTGGAGTCAATTGTGTGTGTTTAAAGGAGCCATGAAGAGGAAACACAACTTTGGTTCATTCAAAAGATTGCCTCGTTAGAATCATACTGACACCACTTTTAACATAAACTTTGCTCAAATAAGCTACATAATTAGAAATAAAGGGTATGGCCATGCGACCCACTGGCTCATTTCCCGCAACAGAACCTATGATGTCATACCAGACAGCTCCGTGATTTGAGGAGGCCGAAAAAAGCAGACGCAAATTAGGCACAAAATCTTGCCGAACGAGCTATTTGCGCTTAAATTTAGGGCACATTCTTTTTATATCAGTAAGAATGGTAGGACAAACAGTGGAAGTTATGAAAGCACACGTAAACATTGAAGTACCAATGTGTACTGCGCACACTATGCTTCGTTTAGATGCACAGCACAGCGGGGCTTTGGGGTTGTATCAGATGACACTGACCGATTGACGCGAGCGACGATGTCTTACGTGACCGTATTTCTCGAGCGAGCACCATGTTTCACGTAAAGTTTATCATCTTCATGAACCAAACAAGCCAGGTTTGGACACGTTCACAAACAAACCGAAGGCAGTAAACGGCTTGCCCCGGTGTGGTGGCGCCATCTAGGTTGACTAACGGTAAGCAAGGCTTCCCAATCGGCTGATGTCGTTGCAGACCACGAAAACGAATGATTTAGCGGGAAAATCAAAATTTTAACTTCACTTAATTAATTTCTCCGTTAATAAAGCATCGTTTGCATTCGGACAAGCGCTGGGGGCACTATAAAACACGAAATCTTTCGAATAACACGAACTTGTGTTTTGTCTTCATGGCTCCTTTAAAAGCCAACTGCACTGAAAATTTCGAGCTCTTGAAAACACTAATTCCTTATAGTCTGCTGAAAAAGAAAGCAAGATGCAAAATACAACAGTTGCGATACGCGCTTGGACGCCGCAAGTGGTCTTCGAAAAGGCGATTTTGAAAGTGAAATGGAGGAGTGTGCGGCCATTAAAATGACGTTGCAGCTGTCCAGCGAATGGCGGAACAGTCAGCAGCTAGGGAGCAAACCTGCGCGCAAGCTCTACATGCGTGCAGGGCAGCAAATGGGTGAAGTGTTCGCAGCAGAGCTCGACTGGTTCTCCAGCTGCGTGGCTGGCCCAGAGGAAGAAACTCCCGTCGGCTGGATCGTCACAGGCGCGTCATGGCTGTTTACGCGATCCGCCAACAGGTGCAGCGGGGTCTGCAGTGGGGCTTTTTTTAAATGCTTCTGACTGATTAATGAGGCGTTTCACGGAGCTGCCACTCGTGTCCCAGCTGATTTGGTGGTACTTACTACACATTAAAACTACAGATTAAAAATAAATTTGGTCAAGGTGAAATTTGAGTGCAGTTGGCCTGTAAACATGCTGAACTGATTCAACAAATGAGAGGACAGGAAGCACTTCTTGCACACCGCTGCACCTAAACTGCACAGTCCTGAGTTCGTTCTCCACTGATGTGAACAGCAGATGACGCAGTGTTGCTCTTGACGAAAAGGATCATAATACCAGTCGTCATTCTTCCGGCTGTATGACAGATTTGTGTTTTTGCTTTGAGTTAGGAGCTAAGCATTTTTCTGAGACTAACAATTAAGCCACGTTTCAGAATGTTTGTTTCATTTCAAGAGTTGCTCCAGAAAGCCGCCTTGGCAAGCTGCACAAATCCGCGCTTCAACATTCAAGATTGATGACGTCACAAATCGTGGTGTGGGAACTTGAATTCAGGGGGCAATGCCTGTTCTGACGCTTTTGGCATTTTCTGCCTTAATAAGTAACTGCCGTTGCCGTTAGTGGTATATTTGCGCTCATGGCACTGTTTTTTACTGATAGAGACAAATTTCTTTCTACAATTTACTGTCCCTATATGGCAGACCACAAAAACATGCAAATGTGTTCTGACCTCACATGGTTGGAGATACTTTCTGCCAGACCACAGCAAAAGCTCATCTAACTGTGTACAAACGAACAAGTTGAAGTGATTTTGACTTGTTAGGTGACTTAGGTGACTACTTGTTCAAAATGCTTGCTAAGATATTTCAAGTTTGAAAGAATCATTTTTGGCATTGTTACCGTTGTTTTGTTGTACATTTCCTGTGTAAAAGGCATTTGCATCCAGAACGATATTAATTATGCTCAGAAATATTTTCTTGTTTCTAACAATAAAACCAGAATTCATGAAAGGCATTAATAAAAACTCAATTTCTGCCTGCGCGGCAACTTTTGAGAAAGCATCAAGTTTTTTTCCCCCCAAAATTTAAAAAGATCAAATTCTAAAACGAAGGTGCCATAATTGTATCCTATTAATTTTTTAAAACCGCGGCAGTAGTGTCCAGTTATGCGCATGTCTGCAGCCTATCAGTTCCAAGTATTTTGAGTCCGTGTCAAACCAAAAATTATTTTTAAACAAGTGTACGTGTTCCAGAGGTTATTTGGGGTTCAATGATGTGTGTTCAATGCGTCACATAACATTGAGGCCATTAACGACTGAGTTTTGAGTCGATTAGTGACAGCTTGTGGAGTAGTTTTCATTATTTGGCGACAGACACAATACTGCCTGCTAATGCAGTTTTGGTGTGTTTGGCGAAGGTAGATCTGGCAGCTGTAGTTCATGACCATAAAATGGCCGTCCGTGTTGTTATTCTGAAGCATTAAGCTATTGTTAGTGGCTCTAGCTTCACCTAGTGGCTATGTCGAGATAGGTGTGTGACAGAAGAGGAAAATTTCATAATGCTGATGGTCGTTGACTCTGGTTCTTCACAAGCTGGCAAGTCACATGTGATAGCTTTCGTATGCAGCGAGCACAACTTCATGATTTGCTAATCATTTTTATAACAGAGCCTTTATTGTCGCGCATACATTCAAGCCAGCTGAAAGACGTTCCCATCCATCCCAGTTCCAGTGTGGACGGAGATTTAAAGGACAGCAATGTCTTAAAGAAGTCTGCAGGCAAAAAAAAAAAAAGAAAAGAAAAGTAGGGCTTTTTGTTTGTCGTATCGGGGTGCTAAAACCTTGTGTCTCTTCCAGTATGTCTGTTTCGATGCATCAAAGCGGTACCTGGCCTTTGGGGCCACAAGCGGAGATGTGTTCATGTTCCATCGAGACACCACTGCGTACATCACAACAATCACAAACAAGGTGTGTGTGACGTTCAATTTCCAGGAAAATTCTTATGCTTCACCTGCTGTGTAGATATGAGAAAAGAAAAGAAAAAAAGTTTGCAAGCCCACGCCACCACCATAACTAAAAGCCACCAATTTCTTCTTTTTTTTTATCTTTTTTTTTATTCAGTACCTTTGCATCCCTGTTGTGTTTACCGAGGGTAAATTTCATCCTGTTTTGGACCTCAATGGTCTCATGGTAATGATGAAATTCTGGTTTTTTGTATTACCATATTTACCCAATTCTAACGCTCACTTTTTTTCCGAAAAAATAGGCCGAAAAATCGCATGCGCGTTAGAATCGGATACAAAACCGAAACTGCCGAAACAGCGGAAATTTCGTCCCACCCATCACCATCGCCATCTCAAGATGGCGCCAAAGCTTTTAGCAATGATTTTTCGGACGCAGCAAGCCTAGGTGCCTAGGCTTTTCTATCGGAGTTCACACAAATCGTCAAATCGTTTCACTTGCGCCCTTGATAACAGCAATGGCAGCAGCGGCTCCCACGCGTTCAAAACAAGCGGTCGGCTGAAGCGTGCACCTCTGGAGAAGCTCTCGGGATGGGCGTGCGAAGCGTGGGCCACGATCCCATCGACCATGGTTGAACGTTCGTTCAGAAGTATCGCGAACGCGTTTGAAGGCACCGAGGACAAGATGTTGTGGCACGGCCGCTGGATGAAAGGCGCACTCTCATCCAGCGGCCGTGGTTGTGGTCAGCGGAGAGCGACAAGGAGTGAGATGAGTCAGATTACTTCGGGAAACACATCGCCCGTTTCTCTCGCATTCGTTTGTCTGGGTCACAAAGTCCCGTGCGCGTTACAATCGGAGGTGCAAGTTTTTTTTTTTTTTTTTTTTTTGCCAGGAAAATCGGGGGCGCGTTAGAATCGGGTAAATACGGTAAGTACACCGCCCCCACCCCCTCTCACTCCTTCAAAGTACAACTGGCATTAAACTATGCCTTCTTTTGTTATTTCTACTGCACGCAGTTGCTTCAGGGAAGACAAATAGACGAGCAATTTGTCTTCCGCCATGTCAAGCGGCATTGTGTGCTCCTATTTTTCGCTTCGAACATCTGTTCACACAGGTGCTCTCTGAATCTTCTTGCAGCGTAGGCCTTCTTTTCCATGCATGGGTATAGGGGCTGAAATGAAGCCTGAGAGATCCGAGCCGAAGTGGGATTCATTGTTTTAGCGGCTTTAGTTCTGGAGTCGAATTTTTATCACTATTATTAAATGCAATAGCTATGACACGGATGCTTGTGTAAGAATATCTGAAGAGCACCTGCGGAAAGCTTTTGTCAGACAATGCAAATCTGCACTGCTGGCAATTAACCAGCCGTTAGTTAGTTTCTATTGAATTTTTTGGCACTTGAGCAAGCTGAAGCAGTTTAATATCAAAAAGCAGCACCAAGTTTACTTTTCATATGAAATCTATTGATTGTGCTTGCCTAAACTGAAATTTGCTGCTCATGATCTTGAGTAAAAGCTTGCGCTTTTAGCATCACTGGTACATTGAGGGCTGCTCTCGTGTGGTTTGGCTCATTAACAGTCGCAGAGTACCCTCAAAATCGGGGCAAGTGAACTTTCATTGGCATCATTTTGTTTATGTTTGCAGTAGTCAGTGGATTTGTTATATGTTGAGCGGCCCTAGGGGTACTTGATAGTGTGCAGAACTCATGTGAGGGTTTATATTTCAATGCCAGAAATGGCAGTTTCTTGTGAAGCCAAAGGGAAACTTGGGGAAGAGACCTGCAACAAACTCTTTGTGTTATGCAGCATGAGCCAAAAGGTATGTTGCAGTGGGGACTGGAAATGTTAGTATTGTATAAACCGCTTCTTGGGGTTGAATCTTTTCTGCTGAAGTCTTTTTTTTCATGGATCCGACTGGTTATTCGGAGGAGAAATAATAGGTAGTTTGTTCAAAATAATTACACAACAAATGCTTGCTATAAGTGCATGCAAACAACAATAAGAGCATCGAGTGACTTCCAGGCAGCCAAAATTAATCCAGAGTATGCCTCGATTGGCGAGATGTGCAGCTGTGGATGACTTTGGAGAAATCTTTAATCTTTGGGGTTTCACTCATTACAGTAGGAAAACACATTTTGTGAAACCTGATATTGCGAACTTCTTGAATTTACAAGCAATTTAAAGGTTTTAAGAAACATTGCAAGTTCCCCTTGGCATGCCAAATCAAGTTCCAGCTGTGTTGCTGTGGCATTCCAATTTCCAATTTTTGCTCCATGTCATGCAGGATTTTAGTAGTTCGTTCCCTTCCAGGAGTATTGGGGATAACCCTTCAGTTCATTTTTAACTAGCCTTAATTTGATTTCTCTTGTTGTTCCAGGAGGGCTCAGTGTCACAGGTTGCCTTGGCGCCAGATGATTACGTCCTTGGAATCGCCACTAGGTTCGTAGCACGTTGTTCGCAACTTCTGTACAAAGGTCTCTAGAAAGTTTTGAGGCATAATAAAACTGCGAACCTCGTGGCAGGCAACCGTTGTAAAGCCTAACTGCAGTTCGCATAGCTAACAAACAAAGTGACAACTAGTGTCGGCAGTAAGCTTCAGCGAGTTAAGGCATGTCTCCTTAGCATAAGCAGCGCCATGGATCTCAACGGCACAATTTTCTGAAGCGGTTTAAATGAATCGTCGGGACAATTATCATGTGCTTTTGTGGACCACCACTTGCAACAGTTTTTAACTTGTTCGGGGAACGTAAGTGTTTCCAGACTTGAAATATCATCTGTAGTGACTGCAGATAACATGGCTGCTGTGGAAAGGCTTGTGAGAGAGGACCTTATCTTTACCTGTAAGGGTACTGAGGGTACTTTAAAGATTAGCTCCCCCACCATTGCGATGATATTTTAATGCCGCCTTCGCTATGTAGGAGCTTGACAAAGAGCACTTTTTTTTAACATGCTATCAGAACACTAGATAGGGATGCAGTCTTTTTTCCCCTTAGTCTGAAAATAGTCAGCTCTTAATAATTACTAAAAAAAAAAAATCGGGAACTGTCAAAGTTAGCACACAAAATGTAGCCACTAGTTCTTGAAATAATAGCTGTAGGCGTGTTCGGCATTTAAGCATGTCAAGGCTTCCTTCGAAGAACGCATATGGTTAAAGTGTGTGTGTGTGCATGTTGGGGTGAACACCGAGCGATGGATAGCATGTCTGCCAGACTCCTGTTGCAACACTGCCTTCGGTCCCTCCGTTCCCAGTCGTGGGCACGTTGTCGTGCTGGAGCACAATGCTAGGAGGCCGGCCGTGCAAGCACAGAGGCTGCAGCTGTCCTTTGAGCACAAGGGAAGTGCCATCACCTGCCTCGAGTGGAACGGGCCGGGAACGCGCCTCTTTGCAGCCGACAACGCCGGCAAGGTTTCCGTCCTCAACGTGTCCACATCCAAGGTCAGTCGCTAAGAGCTTGCATCTCTGCAGGGCATGTCTTTAAGGAACACTGAAGTGAATTTGTCAAACTTTTGTTTTCGTTTTGTTTGCATTGCGTAGACGGGCTCAAATAAGCACATTTTTCATCATTTATCTGGTCAATGAAGCAGTATTTAATTTATAAAGCCTGAAAGAATAAAGTATAACAGGCGACATTTGCAGAGGCTGCAACAACTAACAACAGTGACGTATATTCGTCTTGCGATGTGTTTGGACAATGTCCAAGACTATAGTTCAAACAGGCTCCGGTTTTGGTTCCGTGCAACAACAGGCATGCCATCCGGAGTTATCGTTGGTTAGGCATTCAGGATATATCAGGAATTGTCATATCGTGTTTCTGCTTTTTCGTCGGCTGTAAAATGCGCCAGATAAGCCGGCCAGTACCGCTTAGAACCGTAACGTTCACAAGCTGAAGCACACACAGTGGCTGAACACCCCTTGCGTCATTGGAGATGCTCAACTGCGAGGCTCCCCCACCTTTGGAGCTTGCCTGGCTCGTCCCTGTATCGTAAGAGGTGTGTTGACACCAGGTCGACAGTTGGCTGATTCGGCCTTGTGCCCACAAATCGTCGGTGCTTACATTAACACTTTGCCAACGAGAACTCTCCAGCGCATCAGTGTCAATCTGCACACAGTCTGCCATCTCACTCGTTGAGCATTGAAGGCTGCAACTAAGAATCGTGAATTCAGTGTAGAGAATATTACCTAAATAAAAAGAAATCAAATTTTGAAAAAACCACGCCTAATCGGGGTTCGAACCGCCCATTGCGACGCCTTGCATCCAGTGCTTCAGCCCACTCGACCATAATCCCAAGGTTGGTGGAAAAGGAAGTATGAAGTATGGGCTGTTTTTTTTTTTTCTTTTCTTTTCTTTTCTTTTTCTTTTTTTAGTTTCACTATTCACAGCATCCTAGATGAGTATTTCTTGACTAACACTTGTGTAGCTTACAGCTCCAGTGAAGTAATGTCAGCGAAGCATCGCATGTGCACTTGTGTGGAGGTGCTTTGATTTCACCAGCTTTACTAAGCTTGATACAGTCTACAAATAAGCCACATTCTTTCGGGCACAAATCTTGTCGTGGTTTAGTTTTAACTGAGCGAATGAATTGTGACGGCCTGACTGCAGCCGGCTGACTGACTCTTATGGAGGGTCGTCGAGCTGCGCAGTGGGCGCAGCCAAGCCAAGCCTGCAAGAGTAGGCATCACACGCAATGTCATGGAAAATCAGCAAGGAGGATGCAAAGAGGAGGACAGCACTTTTGAATTGGTTTTTATCCCTTTCAGTCACGAATTATTATATTCACTGCAGAAAAATTCTATACTTGGAGATTTAGCAGTGTCAAGTGTCTAGAGGTAAGAAAGAAAGGTTCAATCTCTCTAGAATGCTTATTACGCAAATGGCGTCGTGTCCTCATGCGGAGACACCATTACTCAATCCTGCTTTTTCCTGTAAAAATAATAAATATCCTGAGGCAGTATACAAACAAGGAGGTGAAATAATAATTTCTGCACATGAAAGAGGTGCTTTCAGCCTTTATAAATGATTTACGCCGCAGTAAAAGAGAACTTAGGAAGGCAACACACCAAAGGTCCCACAAAACTTGGTGGCGTCCATTTTGAAACGATGTTTATGAGTGCGGTTCCGCCATTCCACATCACATGTTGCTACCTTTCACTTCCGTAGGTTTCAAACATCAGCCGCACCGCCCTGCAGCATGAACTCTTTTCGTTTTCACGACGGAAACGCCCAAGAACGTCGCGTCTCTATATGGAGATACGGTGACTGAAAGGGTTATACTACATATAGTCGCGTAAATGCACCCAGAGTGGTCGAAACATGGGCTAGAGACTGCAGGCCCAGATTTGCGCAAGTATTCTCACGATATTTACAAATCACTTCAGTGTCCCTTTAAAACGTGATGAGTTGCAGAGGGAGGGGGGCCTCACAGGATGGTTCTTTTTATTCAAAGATGGTGCTGAACTTTGAGTGGGGTCCATCCAATTAGGCTCAGGGAGACCCAACTCAACTTCTCTGGGACTAACTGGCTTTTCAAAAACTACCACATCTAAGAAGAGGCTTGTTGCCATTTGAAGTTTTGCATTATTTGAGCAGTCAGTTTCTGATTTGAATTAAAAACTCGAATATTTGCAACTTCCTGATGTTGGCTTAGGCCCACACCGGAACACCTGGCACCCCTGTGTGTGGCAGCGTCTTAATAATTTATGTGCATGTGTGTGTCTTTTGTGGATGTAGTTTATTAGGATAGATTTGATGCTTTGCTCGACTGCACTTGATTTGTATATTCGCTCACAGAGCGTTGGCACTTACTTTAAAGCAAAGCCTTTTTGCTCTCATCACTTGGCTGCAGGCCAAGAGCCTGTTCCAGTCGCCCCCGACCACTCTGATGCGCTTGGACTCCAGGGTGGTGCAGCTGAGCTTTGCCCAGGACAGGCTGCTGGCTTCCACACTAACCAAGTGCTACCTGGGCGACACCATCAGGTGAGTGGTCACTGGGCCTGCTGTCTGTGGCACGCACCTTTTTTCCTAACCTAGTCTCGGTCACAGAGCCCATTGGTACAGATGGTATTCACTGAAAAGTTTAGCTGTCATGTTCTTTGCTTGGCAACACTGGAAACAGCCACAGACATGGCCGAAGTGCCACAAACTTGGCGCGGCTTGTGCCACTGTGCCCGCATGCCGCAGAAAGAAAAAAAACTGGCTGGGGATTACGATATGCCCTAATGCGATAGTTGGGCGCAGCAGCAATGCGCTGAGGCAGTACTCACTCATGGGTTCACTCGACAGCAGTGATGATGAGCCTCTGCGTCGGTGGCACTAAGTGTGTCTCAGGAAGGAACCGCGAACTGCGTCTTTAGCGAACGTACTTCATAGCCACGCGTACGCCCCCCTCACATTTTCACCAAGCATTGCATCGTCGAGCGCCTTGTGTGGGCACAACATACTGCCCCCTCCCCTCCCCCACCGGACACTTTCGGAGAGTGCTGGCTCGCGCCGCCACGGCGAACCGCCCTCCCCTTCCCTATTTCGCGACACTCTCCTCCTTTGCTTTCTTTCATCATTGCTTTTTCTTTCACTCGTTGGTCTTGCCATCGTTCACTTGGTTACACCGACAACGCGGCTCAGCCCAGCGAAGGCCGCCAAAGAGCTGCGCCCTGAAAACACCGACATGCGCCATCTGCTCCGTTTCAACCCGATTCAAAACGGTGTCGTCAACAGAGATGTTGTTAATCGTACTCACATTGGAGTCGCTGCATTGCTATGTGTTTGGTGGGGTAGAGTTCGGAATGTCTAACACACGTCATGTGCTTAGCACAGACAAGTACTACCATCCCGCGGAGCCTAACATAACCCGTGACGGCTCATACTTATGTTTGCCCGCATGCATGCCTCACCAGTGAATACAACCTATACTCGTATTGTTTGGCATGTCATTGTCAACTACGATACTGGCAAAGACTAAGCTATGCTTACAGGGGCTTGGAAGCATCTCCCTCTGTGGTTAAAAAGTTTAGCATTAAGTAGAGTGTTTTGGAAAGCTCTTCTTGGAGCTACGAAGTGTTACTGTGAGCATTTTCACTGCTAATTGATAGGTTTCTTTTTTTTTTTTAACTCCGTTTCAGGGAAAAGTTCACGCAGGTGGGAAAGAAGCTCAGGGATGGTGAGTTCGGAGGCTGCTTCTACTCGGGCAGCAAGCCCCAGGACTCCCTATGCATTTATGCGGCACGTCCAGGATCCAGGCTCTGGCAGGTAGGCAACCAAAGAAGTGCTAGGGAGTGAGAGAAGTTTTTCTGTGCGAAGATTGCATTTTTTGTAGCTTTCTGGTGTTTTTTCCCAATGGCAAGAGGTGCCGTTCTCCCTTAGAAATGATCAGCAAAACGGGAACCTGTTGTGTCAGACCAGTCATTTTGCAATTGGGGGGTGACATGTCACAAATCTTGAACAAGACCGTGGTGAATGCCTGCCGAAAGTTGCTAGACACATTGTTTGCAAGTTTTAAAGCTATCATGGTAACATTATTTACCACAGCACTCTAGCGGGGTCAGCCAGTGATTGTGCTGACAGCCCATCTTTGGCCACTCCCCCAAGCAGCATTCCTCGTCAAACAAAATTGTAGGGAGACATGAGCAGGCCAAAGCTGTTTGCTAACTTCATAGTCGTTTTAAATTAATGGCTATTGTAAACATTTTATGTATGTGTATTTACAGGGTCGGTTTTTGAACTTAAAAAAGGACCCGGTGTAGAACTATGAATTGACTCTAGGTGAGATTCACTTGGGTCTGCTGAATTTTGTGTCTTTGCTGAAGTCTTTAGCATGAAAATGACTGTTCTTAAGGTTAGATTGAGAGGGATAAATTGGGTTACATTTAGAGGGATAAATTAAGAATTTTCTATTCCATGGAACCACAAGAAATACACAGCAACAGGCCAGCACCAACAGTGCCTAAAATGACGACATGAATTTGAGCACTGAGTACACCTGCGAGGCACTCCACGCTTCATTTTTGTGGATCACCCGTCATCTCGAGTTTTCATTACAGCAGTGTGAGTCCACAACTCATCTTGCTTTTCCTCTCTCTCGGTTTCCTTTTCAGGCTGACCTTAAGGGTAGTGTGTTGAAAACGCACCAGTTCAAGGAGGCACTTTCCACTGCACCTGCCAAGCTAGTCACTTACAGGTATGCTGCCTCAAGTATTGGCTAAGCCTCACCAGTACAATAATGCTTGGTGTTGGGACTATAGTTCATACCACAAGCTAGCTGCAGCACTGTGGAGGCTACATTGTTGTCAACAGTGCGCCCACTGAGGGCGCCTAACTCACCGTGAAAGGGGGTCCTGATAGGAC